>NC_073696.1:222695533-223020176 GCF_029784165.1 Wyeomyia smithii
TCAACACAGAATGCTTGCTTGCGTTGTCAAAACTTATTAACTTTCAATGACTTGTTTATTTGCCTTGAAAAAGACATTTTGATTTTCAAAATTGGATATCCTGATGGCAATCTTCATGCTGCCCCAACACGGGGGGAATAATGGCAGTCTGGCGACACACGCTGAGAAGTACCGCGCTGCTCCTGAGACGTGGTGACCAACCACAGGGCTAGTGCTGCTGCTAAGGAAGGACGACTGCTGTTGTCGCTGTCTAGAACTATTATGAGCGGCTTCGGCTGAAACAGGCTCTTATATAGGCCAAATAGCATGTTTTCAATTGCAAGGTATATGATTCTGTCGACCGTGCTTGGGAAGCAATCATATAACGACCAACCAGAGGTCGAACTTTTCGTTTTGACAAGGCTTGACTATTTCCAATAGTACGATAGTGTGAATAATAGAATCACAATTATCTTCTTTTGGGAAGAATTTTAGAAGATTCTCCAATCTATTGCTACAAGAACGAAGGAAATCCATCGAATACTAACCGATTTATTAGCATTTGAAATTGGACATATTTTTCACTTTTTTCGGTTTTAGATTTTCATTTCACATCCCTATGTAGCCGAACTCCCTGAGAGAAGTATTCTACTTCAAAAGCAAATCACATTTTGAAAAGAAACATATTCCAAAGTCTGTTTAAGCTCACTCATTTTTTCAGAATAGTTGTACCGATTTTCACTAAATTAGTCTCAAATAAAAGATCTAGTTGCGCAATAAAATCCTATTTAATTACACTGTTATCGGACTGTGTGGTCTCGATCACACAGGTTTATAAGAGTTATCAGCGTCAGCTGACTCTCCTGTGTGTAATGAGGCATTCCTTTCAGTCGCATAAACAACGCCTGCACAGCAGTGTGTAGTTAGGGGTGAGCAATGGAATAAGTCGGCAGTGGATTTTTCGCGTGATGTATTTGAAACATATTTATTTCATGGTGTTTGCATGAGTAAGTGTTAATGTATGCTCATATGTGTGTGAATGTTAGGTTTTAAATGTTCGTTATAGTTATGCTGTTGGCTACCAGAAATTCGTTATTTAAAGTTGAAAATAAATCCAGCAGAAATTTTCAAGGTGTATTTTTTAAATGGGAGTGTTGTGTAATTCTATTTGAACAAATGATAAGTTCGAATGAGATAGGCTAGGTTTCACCACTAGGTGGATCAGTTTGGGTTTTCTTCATTTGTTATTATACCAAAAATTAAACGAAAATTTCACAGACATTTTATGTTCAAAATCAGTTTAGTGAAAGTAACATTGCGCTACATGGCACGTACGACACCATGCTGTTCTTAGCTGTGATTGTTGAATGTTGAATTATGAAACCTTACTACCTAAACAAAATTTCTATCTTCATTGAGTCAGTACTCAATGTCGTTACAGAGTATTTTAAATGAAAATGACTTAAAATTTAGATTTTTATACTTAACTTTTGTTTGTCGTGATTTACAAGAAGACGATGTTCTGAGCAATTATTTGGGTATACAAAAAACACGGTTTTGCCTAAAACTACACATCTTCAGGTTTTTGTTATAAGATTATCGCATTATATTTTTTTTGTTTTTTTTTTTGATAAACTTAGGAATCTATAAGGTAAAAAGAGGCAAGTAGAGCCACTATGGCAATACATGTTCTTAAAGCTTAGCTCAAAGATTACAAACTGTTATATATTTCACTTGTCTCAACCCACTCATATTAATGTATGCTCAGCATAATTTACAGTAAGTTTTTTTATATCAAAGTACCTAACCTATTTGTGTTAAGAGATTGACAAGTAATTTATTCGACTAAATTTTAGTAAATAGAAACATATGAAACTTTACTGAAAAAACATAATTTCTATTTTGTTTGGGTACAGAGTTATAAACCATTAGGTATATATAAAAGTAACCTAAAATTTAGTTTTTTGCACTTGACTTTTGTAAGTCGCATTTCACAAGAAAACATTTTTCTGAGGAATTGTTAGGGCATACAAAATACACGTTTTTACTAAATACCACCACATCTCCAGGACTTCTCCTTACAAAGTTCCAGCATATTTAGCTTTTTTCGGTAACTTCAAGAACGTAACGGGTAAAAGGGGCAAGCAGAGGCACGATGGCAATACTTTTTCTTAAGGCTTACCTCAAGTACTGAAAACTACCTTATTTGTCCTAATTCACTTATTTTATAGTATGAATGGAAAATATAAAATCATATGTTTCGAAAACATTTTTTGCATGCCCCAACAATTCCTTAGAACAACGTTTTCTTGTTAAATGTAACTACCAAAAATTGTGTACAGAAAAACTAAATTCTAGGTTGCTTTTATATAAAACATTCTATAATTCTGCATCCAATTAGGATGGGAGTTTCACTGATTCAACAAAGTTTCATATTTGTACATTTTCCTGAATTGTGCCTTATAAATTATTCCTCTATCTCTTAACACAAAAAATTGGGTCTTTAATAAATAAAACATACTGTAACTTATACTCGCCATACTATAACACACGAAATCACTAAAGGTTCGTAGAGCTCGCGCTAAGCTTCAAGAAAATATATAACATCGTGGTTTCACTTGCCCTTTTTTACCTTATAAGTTCTTAAAGTTATAAAAAAGAAATATGCTATAACTATATAACTAAATTAATCTTTGTCAAAATCGTGTGTTTGTGTTTCGAGAATTCCTCAGACCAACGTTTTCCGAATAAACTGTTTCTTTATCTCTTCACACAAAAAAGTTAGTTTATTTTGTTTTCATCATTAAGTTTTAATTAACTTTTGAGATTATGGGGGTCATTCATAAAAACAATTGTTCCAAAAACACCATTAGGATAGGTTGTCGCCTCACTGCGCTTAGACTCGTTCATCATTTCTGAAGTACAACGAAGCTTATCAATGAAATTGATACGCATCGCCAAAAAATAGTTCGGTTTCGAAAAGTTCTTTGAGTATCCAGCATAAAAAGAAAATAATTCCATTCCCTTCGTTTCATGCTTTGCTTTGCTGCTATAATAAATTCGTTTTCCTCAGTGGCAATTCGATAGTTATAGTTATTCTAATTGAGTATGATGTAGTTGTTTTTCATCGTATTTGAAAAACCAACAGTAAATCAACTCAACTGACAGCGCAATTTAATCATATCTTAATGGACAGTTGGGTACCATATTCTACTGCAGTTGTCCTTTTCGATGCACCAGTAACACTATGCTACCCGTATGTTAATTCAACCTTATGAGCGCATTATCTTCTCTGCTCGATACGCCACGGGACACGGGTGATCAAAACAAATTCAACAACCAGTGGAGCACACTGCAGATTACACCTGTTGCAGCTTCCAGCATCTGTGCGGTTACAGCTGCAGGTTCACATAACATCATCGTTTGGATTAATCCAGTATACGAGGTTATAAATAAAGTGAAGTTCAAGTTTACGACGATGGATGGAGATCCACAATAACGCTTCAGTGATTTTCAATGAATCTCAGTGGTTTTGAAAGGTAAAATGTGTTTATATTGAATCCTTCCCAGCTGTTTATGAAGCACGTAAGCATGTTTCTTAGCTACCAGTACGATGTACTGCATTTGCTCTTCAGCGTGTGGATCAAGATTGGAAGAGAACAAAAGCGATAATCATGTTTACCAGCTGCAAATACAAACACTGAAGCTGTAGACTGCAGAATCGACAACCTTGTTTTTGCCAACAATTTCACTAAGACAGACTGCTAACTGTAGAAGGAATCAACCGTTTTGGCTTAGATTTTGATTGCGTCGGCCAAGTAATAGGTTCGGCGCTTCTAAAGTTCACATTTTCGCTAACCACAAACTCTTACCACGTTCACCCTCCACTTTCGCTCGATTTGACGCGGGATGCTGATCCGATGCTGATTAGATGTTTGTGCATAGCCACCGCAAACTAATTGCAAGGGTGCTGTTGACGTGTGGGTGAACCGATATTTGGGTCGAATGGTGCCTTCCGAGCATTCGGAAAATTGAAACCGTATCACCAAACAACAGTTTAAGCAGTAACACCTAAGCGGTAGATTGGGTGAAAGATTCTTCTTCTGCTATAGTAGAATTCTGAACGACCTTCTCTAAATTGTTTTAAAGTGTGTGGAAATGACAATACAAGACAGAAACTGGATAAATGAATATGCAAAAAATCGAATCTAATGAATTGTGGAGCAGCCAACAAAACAACCTTTTAGCATATTCATGCCTCGTATTTCTTATAATAGAATCGATTTTTATAAACCAACCCCGATCCAATCATAACTTGAGTTTGATTTCATGGTGCTGTATTTTACCAAGTTGAAGCGAAATTATTATTTTTATATTAGCGCCAGCTACATGTCGAACGAAACATTTATTTGCCGCAACCTATTGGAAAACAGTATTAATTATTCATACTCTTGATAAATATAAGTTATTATCGTCGTAATCGACACAAGTTAGCAGAGTTTAACGCTTCGCATTCGCAGAGGCAAAGGCCAGCTTCATGGCCGTATTGTTTTCTCTCGTTCCATTATTCTTCCAATCAACCTTTGATGAAGGAATAATTTCCATACAAAAGCTAGAAACGAAATCTGAAAAACGCTTTAATGTTAGAAAGTGTATTCGTTTTATCGCTTTTACTTCGCTCCAGTCGGCAATTAGTCCTTCACCAAATTAACTGCTCCGTCTGCTGATAACTAAGTATACCGCAATATATCATTCCCGTTTTATTAAAAAAATCTATCCCGCTACCGTGGCTGTTCCAAATTACTCTAATAAATCAGAACTCATTTTTGATGCAAACTCACAATCACGACAGAGGAGAGAGGTGGTAAAACGACAAATGCACTGAATTAGTGTTGAAAGAGGAGCGCAGGGGAGGATACCAGGTTCTGCATTAGATACGTGCGAATTTAACAGCCTGGCCTACGGTGGTGTTTTGTTTCCGAATACAATCGAAACAGAGAAGCGCCAAATAGTCGAATTAGCGATTTCCTTTTACCTGTCTTCGTGCCTGTAATTTTACCTACAATCAAATCTTGTCTTTTGGGAAACAGACCGGGTGCTTGAAAATTTTACGATTTCGTTATCCAAAGCTGGCAACCGGACAGGTGGAAGTGTGGTGAAGGTGTTTCGAATGGATACGTTTTGGCGTGTTTTATTCGACATGCTTAAGTGTTCGAGATTAATTTTTATCGATATTCTATTACAGATCTAAACTAAAGGTGGATCATTGTAAGCTTTGGCCCTCTGAGATGTTAAAATAAGTTATTAAACCACTGGAACACAATTAAACCATGTTTAAATTTGCTGGAATTTTGAAAGCTTATAAAGCTAATATAACTGATACAGTTTGGGAAATGTAGATTGAGTAAGCGTCACTAAAATCTGACTCCAACAAACCAAGGGACAGCAGATGTTGAGCATCCAACGAATTTATGTTGCCCTTTTAGGAAAATGTTACAATTCTAATTCATCCTGAGAATAAGTTACGGTACAATAGAATTTAACACGCTTTCGTGATGAACCACAACGCATTCTAGCCTGGTAACGGCACGGCTATATTAACATTCAAATTTCCGCGCGCTTTGCACAGCTCGTTTTCGCAACTAAACAGTCAGGCTTCTGCAATGGGATATAACTGTACACAACTAGAAGCCTCGTGTAGACGGCGCGTGTTATATTTAAAGACCGGTAGTGCTAAATTTAGAACCGGTGGTGTGACCATCCAATCCAGTCACGATCGGCAAGGGAATGGAATTTACTGTTTACGTTGCTGGCATTACGATTCAATAAAAGCAACTGGTGTTAAATTCACCTGAATGTGTTGTGTTCACCTTTTGAGGGAGTTAATGCGAAAATTACGACCATAGATGTGAAAATAATCTAAGAGTCTGCGAATTGTTGGATCTATCTGCGTATGAAAATTCAATCGAATAAAATGTCTTAGCGAAAAAGCACGCTCAAATATTTTTTCAAAATTCATTTAAATTTAAATTTTATACATGCACTACATTGAAGCTTCACAGCGAATAGCGTATAAAATAAACACTAATATTCAGTCGATTTCCTGTCCTCGGTAATAGACGCGCTTGTAATCTCCCACCAGTAGTATAAGCATAAATACGGTAGATCATTATCCTGATTAGACTGTGCAAATCGTACCGTTGGCGAACATCTTTCGTCAAAAAGTTCAAGCAAACAAACACCCGGGCAGCCTTCGTGTCGTATCTGCTACGGTTCATCAAACCACAGCTAAATCCTATTATCATATACATATTCCAGCTGCTTGCCAGTGCCAGGCACCGAAAATCACCTCAAACCACCTTTGTCACACAAAGCACCTGTCAGTCCCATGAAGTCAAGCTCGGATTCGTTAGTGTTACGGCTTCTTTGCAGCAGTGAATATTCAAATGTGGAACAGCGGTGCTTTTTTTTCTCTGGCCTCATTTACACAAAGAGGTGTGGTTCTTTTGTAAACCAGTCCTGACTGAATTAAGCCTTTTGAGTTTTTACGAACGGAAAGGCGACCCACACCGGTAGGAAGCTTACATTAACACTTCCAGTGAAAATAGTACTGCGTTTGTATTGTACACTACACACAACTCGAAGATTTTTGACAAGAAGTACGAAATAAATGTTTTGTTGAGAAAAATAAATAAAAACTGTCAAAAATGCTAACAAAATTTCAAAGATGTCAATCATGTCAAACATGTCAAAAATGATACTGATCGAACTTTGATGTATGTTTTTGAATAGATGACATATTACTTTTCTGTCGATATCTGGATCATTACGATTCAAAACTTTTTTTTTTTAAATCGATTTACATGTTGTTGTTCGTTTTCATAAAACAAAGTTAAGTGAAACTCTAAACCATTTGTTTCGAAAATCTTTTTTTTTATTTTATTCTTTAAAGCTATACATATTATAATGGAGTTCGGTCTGTCTAATCCATATAGACCTGAAAATGACTAAGCCGATTGATTGTGCAAATTTGTATGATGACATTCTTATGGCCGGGGAAGAGAAGGCTTCCATACAAATGAAACACAAATTTCTGCATATCTCGAGAACTAACCGATTTGTCATGAGTTTACCTTCACACGCACTAACGAAACTACCCATGCAACATCCATCATAGTAACCCATGAGTCAGCAGTCGAACTCTAACCGGGATGGCGAAAACAGTAAAGCTACTCCGTTCAGAAGTGTGCGCGTTCAAAGAACGGTACCCCGTCGCATCGAAAACAGGCATCGTGCGGTAGCTCGTGGACACCATTAGACAACAATCAGAGTATCGAAAGAAAGCCCGGTTTCGGACGGCTGACGACTCTGAGCGACAAGAAGCTCCAAAGGATGTTGAAAAGGAAGATCGAGAGACAAGTGGCTACATCGCTGCATGCGCTTGGCCGGGAGGTCGGCGCAACTGGCCAAACAGTGAAAAAGTACCTGGCGAACATACATGTTAGGAAGCGGCAGTCCCGTCCACTGAAGAAAGGAGCTATAGACATTGACGCAGCGGCCGGGTAAATAAAATGGGCAAGTCGATTTTTCCGGCAAATCGCGACGTGGCGGTGGTAATGAACGACGAGTTCTGTCTCACCGAGGATGGCAACGACTGGCAGGGAACTTCGAGTTTAACTTTCCCCATGAAGCAAGTGAGCACCAAGGTGAAGTTCATTTCACACACCAAGTTCTCTAAGAAGGTGCTGCTGTGGTTGACAATCAGTGAAAAGCGGATTTCAAAGCCGCTCTTCTTTCGCCCCGGACTGGCCGCGGACGGTAAAATTTATAGTACGAAATGCCTGCCAGAAGTTACGTCGTTCATCAAGAAATACTAGAAGGCCGAAGACGCGGTGTTTTGACCGGATCTGGCCTCGACCCATTATTCAAAGCGATCGTTGGAGGAGATAGAGCGGCTGAATATCGATGAGGTACTCAACGTCCCCAAGCTGCGTCCCATCGAGGATTTCTGGGCAAACCTGAAGCGTGAGATCTACTTTAACGATTTTTCGCGAAAGAAGGAATTAATAAATAAAACGAAATAGGGGAACTGCTCCATTATTCATCTCAGCCCATATATTCATTTCATACAACATGAAAACACAATTGAAAACAAGAAAAATCACATATTTTCTAACTAAGCCAATCTGCTAATCCATGGAATGGATTCTTCTTAGTTTATTTTAGATTTCTTATAGAGTAGAATCCTCAAAAACTCACTTAAAAGCTCTAAATTTGATATTATAGTCGGGCATCTGCACTCGAAAACTCATTTAATTTAATCATCTGCCTCAGAAAACAAAATCCGTGCATTGTTCTATACAACTACAATGGGATTCGTTCAGCAGCCAACTAAAGGTTTTTGCATCACTAGCGGAGTACTTTTTATTTTAATCACTAAACAAAATCACTCACTACCCTAAGGCGTCGTACACAAATTACGTAACGCATAAAGGGGGGGGGGGATTGATTCAGCGTTACTTATTGTTACGTAGGGGGTAGGGGGGGTAGTATAGACAATTACGTAACTGTGATGTTTGCACGAAATTGAAAATTTTGGAGGGGGGTAAGGCTGATCAGCGTTACGTAATTTTAGGGGAAGGAGTCATGTCGAACGTTACTTATCGTTACATAGGGGGGGAGGGGGTCTGAAATCTAGATTTTTAGCGTTACGTAATTTGTGTACGACGCCTAAGAATACTTAAATCTTTGAAATGTTAACCTCAAATTTCCAAAAACAAGCTTGATTTAACAGAAATATATGAGATGAATTTCTACAATTTCTAATTTTTAACTGTATGTATTTGCATCTGTTTTCACTGCCTTGAAAAAAATCAAAAGTTGCCAAATCAGTTTCTGTTAATACGAAAAAATCATACTGAAAATGTTAAATTATTCCGACATAGGGGCCGTCCCCTTTTTATACCCCCGTACCCCCCGTGATGTGGTCCCCGTGGCTTTGTGGTTAGCGATGTCGGTCGGCTAGCTCTCCCACACGGTTGTGATATCGGGTTCGATTCCCGATCAAGTCGAGGATCTTTTCGAGCTGGAAATTTTCTCGACTCAGCACTGGGGCACGCTGTATCGTTGTACTTATCCTACATATAAAAAATGTGCCAAAAACAATATCGATAACGAATTCTCTCAACTAATCTAGTTGATCGAGACCGCTATTAGCCCCAAGGCAAAGCGTGCGATATTGTTTTTAACCCCCCCCCCCCCCCCGTGATCTTTCGTGGTCTTTTAGCCAACCCCCCCCCCCCTTGCGACTTTAACCACGTGGTCTTTTCATTTGTCAAGTGCCAAAAATTCGCCTAAATATTTTAAATTTTTATTATTAAGCATTCAGTACATTCCATATTTCTAAAATGCAAAAGCTTTCGCTCTTGACTTGGTGGCAACAATCAATTATAAGTCAGGAAAAAAGACCACGTGGTCATTTCGTTTACCCCCCCCACCCCAATGCGTGGTCTTTCGTGGTCTTTTGACAACCCCCCCCCCCCCCCCCCGTCCCCCTCTTTATGACCACGTGGTTTAGGAACGGTCCCTAATTGACATCAATTGACAGCACTGCAGTGGTTACCTAGGTTACCAGCATTGCACTTAAACAACTACAGCGGATACCTCGGTAACCTACTACGACGGTTCGAGCTACGTTCATTCATGAGAGTGTGATTCATTCATGATTAACAGTGTGATGAATATGGGGGCGTCGTGAGATGAATAATTGAGCATTGATTCATGTTTTGAGATGGATATGGAAGCGTTGTGAAAAATGGTTTGTTCTACGAAATTCAGGATTAATCTAGCTAAGTTCACTAAATATACAATGCTAAACGATTCCATAAGAGCACTTCAGCGTATTTTGTTTATTTGTTCAATGATTTCGTGAAAATTTGGTGTTTAATCCGTGCATTTTTCGTGAATATCGGCTTAATGAGATGAATAATGGAGCAGTTCCCCTAACTCAAAAGCCTACACGCATGTTTTAGTCTGCCATGGCAAATGCTCCAGTTAACTTTCGGAAGGCTGCTCGTAAGGGCGTAAAATTTTTTTGCAAGTAAGCCAATGAAGAATTTATCAAACTCAATTATCTGTCTTCTACCCCGTTCATACCGCACCGCATATTACCTAATATCAGGCGATTCGTACTATCGAGGCCATCTCACCTGATATCCCATACAATCGAGCTGTCATCGGATATCGCCTCGGCTTCATGATATCGTGGATATCATGTTTGAAAACTAATAAAAACCAGATTAGTAGCACGGCCAACAGACATTTGACGGAACCCTATATATCTCGCAATTCACGTCACGAGCAAAAAATATGGAAGCAAACTTCTTTGCTTTTGTTATTCCGCACGTTTTGACAATTGCGTATGTGAGTTCGCGTTGGTGCGAGCCAACCAGCTGACATCTCTATCCTAATTGCATTGCTCTTGTTGTCTCATTTTTGCTTTGACGTGTTTTTGTTTTCTTCTCTTTTCATTTACCAAAGCAAATATCAAACCATATCATTTCACTGTAGTGTGAACACCCGAAGTGATATCCGATATCATCTGGCGAAATCAGGTGTTATGCGGCGTAGTCTGAACAAGGCATTAGCTATTTTTTACCACCATACAAAAAAGGCTATTACTAATTAAAGTTTATGACATATTCGCCCTGCAATTGCACTATGAACTGTCTTTTTGAATTTCATGACAGGCAATGAAGATACTAAAAGGGACAAACGATCAAAGTGATTTCGTAGAGTGATTATGATAATATTTCATGCTATGCAGATTTCGTCTGCTAGATTTTGCTATTTTGTGCTCTAGGTGTGTACAAAAAATGAAGATTTTTTAAAATTTTTTGGCAATAACTCGGTTTGTGTGGAAGCTATTTATTTGTGTCTTCTACAAAGTTGTGTGTTTCAATGATATACAAATATATGCCGAACATTATTACCTTCTAAATGTTACAGTTTTTTGTATATTTGAAAAAAACTAATTTAAAAAACAAGTCTAATAAGAAACGCTATATATTCAAAACAAGAAGAGTTAGAAGAAAAGTGTCTTCGACAAAGTTTTTTTGCAAAAACTTTATCTATAACTTTGCTTAAGACACCATATCTCTAGAGTGTAAGGCTAAAAAGTTAGATTTTGCAGCGCCACTAGCGGTTGAGTTTCAAACTAAATTTTTTTGTCATCATTTGAGCCTTTTTATATACTAAATATCTTCGGAAGATAGTATGTCAATAAAACCATTATTTGGAGAGCAAATGAATTAAGTTCACGGTTTTGAGCTCTCCTACCACTGTGCGTGCTGACACTTGAGAGACACAGACTGGATGATTGTCGCGAGTTTGTGATTTCTTCTGTGTTTGTTTCTTTTTCTCTTTGCAATCGTATGTTAACGCACACATGCCTTTTTCTCGTTCGATTCAGACGGCGGTGGCCAAGCCAAGGAGAGATTCATTCATTTTACAGCTTCGAAGCCAGAGTTACAATGGACGCGAAAAACGTCGCGAGGCGACTCGCCTTGCTATGTTTCAATGTACAGCCGTAAGTAGAGCTGTACATTGAAACACGCCGAACATTCCGCTTTTGTAGTTCCCTCGCGTGCGTGATCGCTCACAGTGTGCGTTATGGGCGCGAGCAAGAGAATGATCTGGTTTATGTGTTATGGTTAATTTTTAATATTTTACGTTCCATCGAGTTGTGTGCGTAGTGAACTGACGTCGATAGGGATACTTTATACATTCTGCCTTCGTTTATAGTTAGCAGTTTCGAAATTCATCGTTCGCGTTTCGACCGGATGATTACGGACGTTTTGCCCAGTTTTACGCCTTTGTTTTATTATTTTTCTAGCTTTTGAACAAATGTTGAAAAACATAGGGTAGAATTACCTTGGATGGACCAGTTCCTTAAGTGGACCACCCGTCAAATTAACTCAAATTTATAAATGGTCTTCGTAATTCTGATGCAGATTAGCTGTATAAAAGGTTTCCCGATGGAAGTTTTTTGAAATTCTGTCTAGTTTTCGTATAAATTAACCCTTTCCCGCTCATGGTGACTCTAGAGCACCAAGAATTATAATCATCATATCTTGACATAAAATAGTTTGTTGTGCTTACGATTGTTCCATAAACTTTTATATGCTGCCTCAGAGCATCACTGGGCATTTTCTTCAAAATACAACAGTTGACAGTAGTTTTAGTTAGTCTACAAAGCGTTCAGCTTGAATTTTCTCGTGAAGCTATAAATTTTATTGATGAACCTTGTGAGCGGGAGAGGGTTAAGTTGATGTGACGGGTGGTCCATTAAGAGCCAGTTCGCGAGAACCGCAACCACCTTTACAAGGGAGGTTTTATCGAGGTCCTCCGATCGGACTGAAACTTCCAGGGTTTGTTTATCTATATAATAGAACAATGTTTTGCATAATGTCAGATTTTTTGAAAAGGGGCAAGTAGGGTAAAAAAGCACGTCAAAAATTGATGTCCAAAAATGGGTAAAAACTTAAAATTGATATAACTTTGTGAAAACTGAATCGATTTTCATGAAAATTGGCACGTTTATTCAAATTTATGAAGGAAACAAAATGAAAGTCATTGGAAGTTGCTATCAGGAATACATGATGAGATATTCGCCTTTTTCTAAAAAAATAAGGTGATTTTCACAGCAGTTTTTCTCTTGCCAACAGATCTAGGATTGAAATCCAAATAATACGTTTTGTAGTGCAACTCAAGAGCTTTCATTAGATATATTTCAAAAATGCGCCGTTATAAAGATGCCTGAGAAAATCCAGTTTTTCTATAACATGTTATTGAACATCATTTCGAACCCATTGTGCGAGAAGCGAAACTCCGTTTTGTGTCGTTGTTCTTCCATTGGGCTATAGTTTTCAGGTTCTGTTTGTTTATGGACTAATGCAATAGTTTGAAGAATTTGAGGTTTTTGGAAAAGGGGTTAGTGGGGTAAACAGGCTCTTCAAAATCTTGTTCTGAATACACTGCTCAATCCGCAAGATCGGCTTATTCCTGAAGTTACACGATGAAATGAGAGGTTAGTTCTGGTTATTTGTTCTACCGATAAATACATTTCCGGTTTGAATTGCCTTATTCCTGCAGAAGGGTGTACTTTTGACCTCATTCCTTTATGAGCATCTTCCGGTGAAGCTTTTTTTCTTATGGTAATTTAATTTTTAAAGGGCACATTAAAAAAAAAGCTCAACAAAAAGTATCGCGTGGCTTTGTTGACATTCATTCATTCTCTTGTTGGCTTCAAAAAAAAATATCTCATTCCATCGTGTAACTTCGAATGTAAGCCGAGAGTAATTATTTTACGATTTGAGCAGTTTCTGAATATAAGATTTTAAAGAGCCTGTTTACCCCACTAACCCCTTTTCCAAAAACCTCAAATTCTTCAAACTATTGCATTAGTCCATAAACAACGTTATTGCGTTCGTTGCTGTTGTTTTTTTATGGTGCGGGCTTGCAAGGCCAGCGACTAACCCCACTATGTCGCAGGAGGGCCATCGTACTGCCATTGTTTAGAGTCCCGGGCACTACCAGGACTTGGGAGGGACACTGCGTTACTTAGAACGCTTCTGTTGGTGTCGATCCCAGGAAACTCCCTTCCGAGGAAGGAAGCCCCGCCCCCTGTCAGCATGCGACCAGCAGTCCCACCAGGGTTGGTTACCCGATCTTTCCACTGGTTACTCGCACATCAGTTGGTACCACGAGAAGGTAGGGGTACGGTAGCTGGAAGGCTGAGGTTCACTAGTGGGAACTGTTATGCGCCTTTGGTCCAGTCATTACCAACCAAGTTCATAAATAAACATAACCTGAAAACTATAGCTCAATGGAAGAACAATGACGCAAAACGGAATTTCGCTTCTCGCACAATGGGTTAGAAATGATGGTCAATGACATGTTATAGAAAAATTGGATTTTCTCAGGCATCTTTATAACGGCGCATTTATCGAATATATCTAATGAAAGCTCTTGAGTTGCACTACAAAACGTATTATTTGGATTTTGATCCTAGATCTGTTGGCAAGAGAAAAACTGCTGTGAAAATCACCTTTATTTTTTTGGAAAAATGCGAATATTTCATCATGTATTCTCGATAGCAACTTCCAATGACTTTCATTTTGGCTCCCTTTATAAAGTAGAATAAACATGCCAATTTTCATGAAAATAGATTCAGTTTTCACAAAGTTACATCAATTTTAAGTTTTTAGCAATTTTTGGACATCAATTCTTTGACGTGCTTTTTTACCCCACTTACCCCTTTTTAAAAACTCTGACATTATGCAAAACATTGTTCTATTATATGCATAAACAAACCCTGAAAGTTTCAGTCCGATCGGAGAACCTCGATACAACCTCCCTTGTAAAGGTGGTTGCGGTTCTCGCGAACTGGCTCTTAAGGTATCACGAGGACCACTAGTATAGATTCCGTCGTGATGCTTTAAATTGCCGAGCTCAACGGTATGATCTTTGGCAAGAGTCTTTTGTAATCTTGAAACAACTGGAATCCTTTCTATAGATTCACACATTTGAACCCAAGCCTTCCTTGTAGAGCAATGAAATCCGGAATCATTGCTATATTCAGTTAAGGCTCTTCTATATTGAGCCCAATCTGATGTACGTTTTGCTTTATTAAAAAGTTTTCGACTATTTTTTCGAAGACTTTCTAGCTTTTTGTTCCACCAAGGCACATCCCTATTTGATGACGATTGTTTGGCGGGACAACTATTATTGTATGCATTTATCACTATTTCATTTAGCTGAATTGTCATAGATTCCAGTTCTGAAACTGTTTCAATTCTGCTACAATTTGAAGGTAAATCTTTTCGCAAATATTGTACATATTGATCCCAGTCTGTTTTTTTAGGATCTCTGTAAGTAACAGATGATCGTTTCCCACCAATCCATTCAAGCAAAATGTGCTTGTGATCAGATAGTGAGGTTTCATCCGACACATGCCAATTAGCAATTTTCTCCGAAATTGCTGGACTGCATAGCATCAGATCCAAAACTTCACCTCTGATAGCCTTTGCAAATGTTGGTTTGTTACCTTTATTGCAAATATCTATATTATTCGACGAGAGAAACTCCAATAGGCACTCACCACGACCATTGACGCCCTTGCTGCCCCAAACTGTATGGTGAGCGTTGGCATCACAGCCTATGATGAATGCCCTATTATTGTCTCTGCAAAATTTGACAAACGAAGCAATCTCAGGAGGAGGCGCCTCATTTATTTCACCTGGAAAATAAGCCGAAGCAACAATTACCTCAGTATTCCCCCTGGTGGTTGGCACCTGAACCATAACCGCTACAATATCTCGTTTTACAAATTCTGTCACAGGATAGCATTTTACTGCTTTGTTCACAAGAACTGCAGCTCTTGGCGAACTCTGTGAACCGTCGTAATATAGTTCGCCAGAATTCATTTGAATCCCTAATATTTTACCTTTATTGCACCATGGTTCTTGAGTAAGAACCATGTCTAGCTCCTCCTTTTTGAACCTTCTACTAAGGACTGCCGATGCGCCTTTAGCGTGGTGGAGATTCACTTGTAGGAACTTAGCAGATTGCATTTTAGGAAAATATATTCCGTTCGGTTTGATTATTGATAGCTTTTTCCAGCGACATTTTATCAACCTTATTTAAGATTGATTTTAGTAACTTTTCGTTTTATCGTGAGACCAATTTATTTATTAAATTCAAGTTTTAATTTTTTTTATTCATTTATTATTATATTTTTATAAATTCTTTTTTTTCCATCAAATTTAGTAAATAACTCTTCGCAAAAAAATACTCATTTTAATCAGAACTGTTTTGTTTTGAACTTACATTTTGTTAAAATTATGGACTGAAAAATTTCCTCTAACAGCAGCAGATTTCAAAATTACGCAATCAATCTATCTCAAAATTAAGAAAATAGAGCTTTTCCATTTGCTTTTATATTTAACAAAATTTTTCAAATTTGCAATCAAATAATTCCGATATTCTTATGCAGCACTAGAAAGTAAGCGTAACCAAAAACACTGTCAACAGAAATAAGTCATAAGCTACACAAATTAACCCAATATTAAAGCTCAAACTTTTTCACATTTTTTCCTGCCGTACACTGTATTAAACAGTTTTAGTAGGCGAAATTGTCAAATTCTATCTAAAAATCTCTGATCTCTACTCTTTTTAAATGCAATTTTTCTGTGTAAATTACTCTTTTTTTGACTGAAAGCAAACGATATTTGATGTAATTAAAATCTGAAATGCTCTTAGTAAATACATATGCAAACATAGAGGAACTGCTTCATTATTCATCTCAACCCATATATTCATCTCATAAAACAACTTCTTAGTTCACTTTAGATTACTCTTAAGTATTATCCTCAAAAACTCACTTAAAAGCACTAAATTTGATATTATAGTCGGGCATCTGCACTCGAAAACTCATTTATTTCAATCACCTACCTAAGCAAACAAAATCCGCACATTGTTCTATACGGCTATCACGGGACTCGTTCAGCAGCCAACCAAAGTTGTTTCCATCACTAGCGGATCACTTTTTATTTTAATCATTAAACAAAATCACTCACTACACCAAGAATACTTTAATCTTTGAAATGTACACCTAAAATTTCCAAAAACAAGCTTGAATTAGCAGAAATACAGTCATCCCAGTATTATGAGTCAACCAGTATTATGGGCCAATACACATTGCATTGGTTTCTAACGTATGTCAATAACTTGTAATAGTCAAATTTAAGTTTGGGGAACGTTGTTCACGTTCACTAAACCTAAATTTGATTATTAAAAGTTATTGAAATATGTTAGAAACCAATACAAAGTGTACACTGGCCCATAATACTGGGATGACTGTATATGAGATGGATTTTTACAATTCCTAAATTTCAACTGTAGGGTAATCGCTCCATTATTCATCTCAACAGCTTGGTGCACCTATATTCATCTTATTTCTCTCATTTGTCCAATTTACCGTCAAATTTCTATAAATTTTTGAAAGTAAATCTGTTTGCTTCTTGATTTTCTCAAGTGGCTGAAAGTTTTACGTCGAAAATATGGTAAAATTTGACGATAAATTGATCAAAAAGGCGTGATGAGATGAATATAGGTACTGAGATGAATATAGGAGCGGTTACCCTATGTATTTTCATCAAAATCATACTGAAAATGTTGAATTATTCCGACATAATTGACATAAATCTACAGCACTGCAGTGGTTACCTAGGTTACCAAATTTGCACGTAAACAACTGCAGCAGATATCTAGGTAACATAATACGATGGGCTGCGGCTGCGTTCATTCATGATAATGTGATTCATTCATGATTAACAGTGTGATGAATATGGGGGCGTCGTTGGATGAATATTTGAGCAGTGATTCAAGTTTTAAGATGGATATCGAAGCGTTGTGAAAAATGGTTTGTTTTACTAAATTCAGGATAAATCTAGCTAATTTCACTAAATATACACTGCAAAACGATTCCATGAGAGCACGTAGGCATATTTAGTTTATTTGTGTAATGATTTCGTGAAAATTTGGTGTTGAATCCGTGCATTCTTCGTGAATATCGGCTTAATGAGATGAATAATGGAGCCCTATTTCAAGAAGACACTTCATATTTTGAATGCTTCTATATCAATTTTACATGGTCAACATTTAAATAAAAACAAGAGATAATTTTGAAATATTAATTCACTCTTGAAAAATGAAACATTTTTTTCTTCTCACAAGTCGCGTACTTCTTACAAGTCGAGAAATCAATTTGCGATAACTCATTCAGATACAACATTTTAGTAAAGATTAAAGTTTGTGAGACACAATTATTGGAATATTTCACCTAATAAAACTGATACGCTATTTTGAGTTAAATCTCTGGAGTCAAACTGGTCCAAATACCTGTAGAAAAGTCATGTGAAAGCAAACAGACAGTTCCATTCAAATTAAAAACACTCATGGTTTGTCATTTACCTCTTCGGGAGAACTGCACTTAAATTATCATAAGTTTCGAATTGTCGAAAATGTAAACAACTAATGATATACAGAATCTTTTGCTTGTTTTGTTTACGCAGCCTAATTGGTGGCATTTGGTTGTTTGATTAACACTAGCTCCAGCTAGATTGTTTCTGTTTTCGGTAAATACCTTGTTTAGCACCACTCCCGCACATATTGATGAGTTTGAGCGATAATCCATTCCTAGAAAATATTGTAACCTTTTGCCTAGCAATGTGCACTTAACCAACGTAGTGCTCCTAACATGAAAATAAAAAGGGTATTCAAGCGTCTTTATTTTAACAAACATCACTTGCGTCTAGTACACCGAAAGAAACTGGGGTGGTAATTATAAGGCTTTTAGAAAAATCACACAATGCACCATAATTGTTCGCTTCCGTGGCAGAAGCTACCGACAGTGACATCCCATTCAGTTATGAATTATGAAAAGATCTTTTATTGCAGCCACAAGGACAACAAGCACTGTTTTTTCTTCTCCTCGAGAGGGCGTTTGTGAGAGGGAAATAAGTGCTTTATTACATGGAGGCATTCTTTTTACCACTAGAAGCGCCATAAATTTCAATCGAATTGTAACCGGGAATGGTGCTTCCGCTGGGTGCAGTCTTTGACGCATTCCCGATACCTGTGGGGAACTGCGTACGGCACACGGCAATGGGATTCTGTTGGCTGCGATGATTAGTGCTCTCCATTAGCCTGGAGTCTGCTTTCCACATGTAAAAGCTTTTCTCGTTTGTCTCAGGGTACATTCTTTTTCCGCAGCTTTACCAGCACGCTTGCATTGTGGAGGGAAACTGAAAGGAAATAGCATTAGAGTAATTTCCTAGGAGAATAGTTTTGCTGCCGGGTGGCAGTAGAACAACAACGGATGCTTTTGAATTTGGAACTGGAAATGTCAAAAATAAATAAAAGAAACCTTCACTCCATACGTTATGAGATTGTACGATAAATATTTAAATAATGTGACAAGATCGGGAACACTTAGCTTTTATGAAACGTAACCGTTCTCTTGATAGTATTTCTTATTATGTTTTACACTTTTCGCTTAAATATAGCACTGCCGCTGGTTTGGCTTCAAAACTTTAGTTTTCTCAGCTGCGAAATTTATCCTGAAGCCCACTAACGCAATCCTTCGTTTCCCGCCGCTATACTTTTCTCCACAGGTTTGACATTGAGTTATTATTACTAGTGCGGTTTGCCACCAGTGTCCACCGCCTGGCCGCTCTGGTTTTGGTTAGCGGCCCTTAGCAGCAACAGTAGCGGCAGTAGCAACGGTGAAGTCAGCACCATGCACTACTGAGAAGCGACCACCGTGACGGTATGTGTGACGGCTTGTCCACCCAGGTCAGCCCGGCCTGTGGCGAATAATTTTGTGGTTCATGCTGTACGTTTTTTCATATAGTACTCCCGCTGCGTTGCCTCCGCCGGCTGGCTGGTTCCTATTTTCGTCCTGCTGTTCGGTGTTGTTTTAATTTCTCATTCTTTGCTGTTTGTGGCTAGTAGACCTTGGTCGGCTGGTTGACCGATGGCAAATTTTGCAACATGCGCTATCTTTCCATTTCAGGTGGTAACACTGGCTTTGCTAAGTTTGCATTACAATACACTCGTGTAACAGTTTGAAACGTGGCTGCCGCAGTCACTTGAAACGCTTTTTTTCGCCAAAACTTACACTGGAACTGATTCCTAATACAGCTTTTCTGCTTTGGCTATGTTCAAGTTTTTCGTAATTCTACACTTTAATTCGACATAATCGTTTTAGATATTTTAATCATGAAATTAAAAAAAAAAACAGTTATTCAACTCAACTATTTCTGATAATATTTATTTTAAGTAAAACACGGCACGGTAAGAGCGCAGGATACATCTTTATTCGTTTTTATATGCATGTTTAATATTGCTTTTGACTACATTACTAAATAATAAAGTTTTAATTGTTGCTTCGTAGTTTGCGTGAAAAAGTTTAACACATAGAATAAGAGAGATATAAATATTAATAACAGCAGCAGTAGTTACTTCAGCGAGGACTTAAGGTATTTTTGAAGTTTTGTCAAAAACATCAACCTTACGTTAAGGAAGGGTCCTACTCTAAAAGGTTGGAAAATATGATTCTTTGTAATTTAGAAAAATCAGGATTTTTTCTCCGAAAATACGTCAGACCGATCAAACAAACCGTTCTGACTCTAAAAAGATTCGTAATCATTAATAACATTTTTACATAATGGTAAACCTGGCGTCTCCATCTCTCCAAGCGCTAAAGGGGACGCATGGCTACGTCACGTGATAAGAGGTGGGAGTTTTCGGCGCACTTCACAGTTGGCACCAAAATTCACAGGAATGGTTAAACAGCTATAATCTTTAATTGTTCTTTTCCAGTTTGAGCTCTAGGGCAAACCCTGTGTTGACCAGTGCACTGCAGTTGAATCAGAAACGGACGTTGATGAAGCGATTTTATTCATTCGAAATTAGAACTACAAACACCGCAGCTTGGTTGGTTGTGTAGAATTTTACGACCAGAGGATCAACCGAAATAATTCTGTTACAGAGTGCAAACAACAGATGCCGGCAAAATAAACTCCCGATAATCCTCTGACTCAGTTACAATGACCATTTGAAAATATTCCACAGCTGGGGCGTTAATGGCGGGCCCAGTAAAAATGCTTATTCAGTACCATTATTTTCCAACTTCGTGGGGATTGCAAATGAGGGTCCACCACCACCACCCCAGCAACATTGTTCAGTGACGAAGGATAAGATTTTAATGACGGGTCAAACCCTTGATGCCTGTGTTATGATTGCTGCATTTTAGGGTTACGGGAGAAAAAACGGGTTCCTACGGCTTTGCTACCGATTACATGAGCAGTACATAAGAATGGCACGATTTATTGTGTGAAACACGCCGACAGAATGAATAATAAGTTTGGTGTATAATATCAATGGTTTGATACACGACCAGAAGTGTTGCATATAAATTATGGGTTGTCTCTTACTGTTTCCAGCCTATTTATCTCAATAAAGAGCTGTTTAATTTTTATCTCCAGCTTCCCAACAGAGGCAATTATCGTAATGGTACATAATTGACTACCATATATGGCACCTCATAATGCTATGTTATTGGTGCTGTGATTAATGAAACAAGAGCCATTCGTGGGGCGGGATAAATGCACTCACAGGGTGGAGCATCAAACAACAGATTGCTGGGGCAAGTCGTTTGAACAGCAATTTATGGCATAAACGACGTTGTAAAGTACAACTCTGCAGTACCGAATAGAAAGGTGATTTCGTTTAAGCCTTACCATCATGATGTGCCCAACCCAATAGCATAAGAGTAATTGGTAGAGCAACGAATATACACAGAGGTGTACTAAATGTAAAATTCAGCACCATTCAATTGAACCTAGAGGCGTGTCTGTGATGAACGACAGTATCTGCCGAAAAAGAAGAAAATCTTTCTTTACTCCCACAGGCGGTAATCTCGTGTCGAACATTTCACTCAATGATAAACGAGCAGATTTGTTCGGCAAGTAAGAAATCACGATGGGCCGAGTTAACCTTTGGCACTTTTCTTCGGAACTACACGCTGATACGCATTACATTTTCCCGATACAATTCGTAATCCTCTTGGGTGGAAGGATAGAGCTTTTTTTTGCTTTGCTTTCCGTCGTACTGATACCGAATTGTGAACTCCAATTGATAGGCTGCCAGTTACAATTGTGTAGGAAAAAGCCAGTTGCCAGATTGTGAAAAAAATATCGACACAAATTCTTATCTTGATTAACGATGATAAGAAGGAAGTAAATATCGAGCACCAATTGTGCCGATTTACCGATTTTTTTGTTTCCTATGTAGCGAAATCAAAAAACAAGAAGTTTCATCATAGAAGCGGGAAATCAGTTGCTGTAGCTTTATTTTTCCTCCGGTAAAACTTTACAAGACAAAAAGTCGCAGAAATTTTCGAATAACAGTTACCGCAATGAGGTATTTCATTTTTTAAGTACAGTGTTCCAAAAACTAAATAAACAAAAGCTTTTTGCTCTCTTATTTTGTTTTTTTTTTCTCTCTTTCTTATGAGAGAGTTTTTGCGTTCCCAGAACCGGTATTATGAATAAACCCTTCGGCAATTAGCGGTTTAATGATGAATTCAACTCCAATTACATGTCGTTTTGTATTATTATAAGCAAAGTAAAGCCTCGGTGCTACATTCCGCTTTAGAACTCGACCTTTTGTTTATGATACACAGATTTCGCAGCCAACTGTTCAATATACAGTATATAAATACGATTATACAGAACAGTAGTGCGGCGCAGTAGCGTAAGTTTCAACAGACAGAGTGCATGCAGGTTGAATTGATATTTCACTTTTAATTTAAGTGTAAGAAGTGATAATATTAAGTCTTCAATTCATTTGCTTGGTTGTCCTAAAACGACAGTTTGTTGTTCAATTCAAAAGCGGATGTGATGCTGATTGCACCTCTGTGTTACCCCGACATCGGTTGTTATGGTGAATTTGCGTATGACGGAGGAATCGAAACATCTGTTTAATAGGATGGGCGAAAGCAAAATATTTTTCAATCCGACATTCGTGCCACGTGTTGGTATGCTTGGTACACCTCGGGATTAATGCGCCTGCGACACACTCCATTCTCCAGTTTTCCGTCAAGTATTAAACGCAGGATCCTACGCTCGAAGACTTGAAGAAAATTGAAATCAAAAAGAAAATTGAAATCTTGAAAAATAGTTTTTAAGATGAGTGCGCGGAAAATGTGCTGCGCGGAATCACCCGCACTCACGGTAGTTCCTACCTCAGAAAATTTCTTGGGATTTGTGCCTCTCTTTGTTGAGAGGGTGTTTGATCACAGCCAGTGATGCCACATATTCAGGTTAATTTGTAGTTATACAGATTTTGTTTTTCGACATTTTCACGCATAAAGATTTTCTGGGTTTTAAGAGGATGCGGATCACACCTTTTCAATAAGTGAAAAATGAACCGTTCAACGCACGTTGTTATTGTTTTGAAAGGTATGCTTTTATGTTGAACAACATACAAATTTAATTTAGTTAACAACAAAACCCATGTTTATCACATATTTAGGAGAGGAAATTGTTACTTTTCTATGTGCTTGGTATTCTCATTAATTCGACTTTTTTAAGATATAATTGATTACGAACTTTCTCGACTTTCCAACGAAACCAACAAAATTAAGCTAGCTTTACACTTCTTGTGCAGTATTTGAAAATGTGAGTGGCAACCCTGATTATGCTTGCGCTGTGTGAAAATTTTGTCCGTTCGCGTCTTCCTGCGGGCTCGTAGGG
Organism: Wyeomyia smithii; assembly: GCF_029784165.1. Classification (NCBI taxonomy): domain Eukaryota; kingdom Metazoa; phylum Arthropoda; class Insecta; order Diptera; family Culicidae; genus Wyeomyia; species Wyeomyia smithii. The sequence goes on from NC_073696.1 coordinate 222,718,894, forward strand.
GGAATAGGGGCATAAGGAGCACCCTATCTTGGTTACTGATTTAAACAAGGAAAACGACAAAAATTTTAAGCTGTCTTTAGTGCAAAACTTGAATTAACTTTCTATAATTAAAGGTACACTATTCACAAATTGAAAAGTTTGTCGTATAATGGCGAAAAACACAAACTAGATTCATGCCTCAAAAACTAGCAATCAGTCGATGTGTGGTACACAATGAGCTCTCCACTGGGGCATAATGAGCACTCTTACAGAACATATCTTTAAACTGTGTAGAAGTACAACTAATGGGCCAACGTTTGTTGCGAGATGCCGTGATACTTGGCGGCTTGTTTCGTGAACGTCCCGTCGCGCCTTATGGTGGCCAATTCTGCCTGCAGTTTCTTTTTCTTCACCATCACTGTAAACAAGTACTGACTATGGAAACAGACAAACTCACAAGTCTACTGAGATGAATTTCAGGTAAATTTATCTGACAAGGTGTGTTCATTTCACCCTACCTAAAGGTAATCATTTCGCCCCTATTGAATTAGTTAAAGTTAATATGAGATCTTAACACTAATTATAGCTTAAAATCAAAACTTCAATGATGGTGAAATGTGGGGTACGACCCATACGTCATATTGATGTGTCTACATACTTGATTGATTCATTTAAACGACCGTAGAAGCTTATTTTGTAGTGCGCAATAATAATAATTTTTCTAACATCCGGGAACCAAGTTGAATTTTTTCAATATATTTCCATATTTTAAACAGACAAATCATATTTGTTCTACATAAAGAGATACTGTAGTAACTATGGAAGAGTTCCACATGCTATATTGTATTTAAAAATGCGTAGTTTCGCATAAAAGAGGGGTGCCCATTTCTCCTACACAGATTTTAATGCAACATTCGTAGTAAGTTTTGAACGCTTTCACTGCAATTATGTGCACAGAGACAAAGACAGATAAAGAGTGCTGAGACATGAAAACTGCACTTACTCGTCTCTCTGGAAACGAATGTACAGTGCAATCCGAACTGCTCTTACTCGTCTCTTTAGAAGTTAATGTGCAGTCTCCCAACGGCGTGTGCTTTGCACGAAAAAAAACGAGTAACACCCGATCCCTGACTCTCAGGTAGAAAATCTCTCTCTCCTTCGTCTCTTACTCCTTCCAAATATTGGAGACGTGCACCAGAATCTGCGAGACGCACGAAGATTTTTTGCACAGCTCTGAGTAGTTAGACGATCCCTGACTAAGACTCGATGAACTTCCACGCTTTCCACCAGCCACAATGTACTTTATGTTGGTAAAGGCTGGGTTTGATTTAATAATATTACCAAATCTTAGTGAGGCATTCTGATAACGAAGTGGAAGGCTGTTTTCACACTGAAAACTAGACGAGGCCGACAGATTATTGCTATCCGCTGCTACTTAATAAAGACTTTCCCAGTTGCTATCTGCTAGTGCAATAACCGGCTTGAGCAGATACAGGTTCATATATAGCCCAAAGAGTGCGATACACATGCGATCCACTAGATGTTTATCTATTCGTCTCCAGGTCAAATAAATGTTTTATGAAAAGGATATGTTTCCAGGCAACGGTAAGTGCATATAAAGCACAAACAAGGCTAATAATTTATTTTTTCACATTTTCTGTTCATCAGCCAGGATTCTTAGTGTATTTGTTCAAAACATTTTCAAATTTTCGCTGAGAGTTTTGCCTAGCGCCATTACATCGAAATCCCCCTCGATATTTGACAATATTTGAAATGTCAGCCCAGTTAGCGAGCGACATTCGTTAACTGAGCTAGGCCCTCAGCCCAGTTAGCGAACGAACAGTGTATTAGCAATTGAAATTGGACATAATTTTTCATTTTTCATTTTTGCCTTTCTCCTAGAAAGGTATAGCAATCACTTGCAAAACCGAAAGTAAAAAAGTGCTCCAAAGGGCCGAATGGCATATATCCCTCGACTCAGCTCGACGAGCTGAGCATTTTCTGTATGTGTGTGTGTGTGTGTGCAGATTTTTATTCTCACTCACTTTTCTCAGAGATAACTGCACCGATTTTCATGAAATTAATTGCAAATGAAAGGTCTTGTTGTCCCATAAGACCGTATTAAATTTCATTGTAATCGGGTTTTTAGTTTAGAGGTTACGTATCAAAATGTAAAAATTATTAAACATCATTATCTCAAAAACTACACAACCGATTTGAACAAAATTGATTTCAAATGAACGGGCTACCTGAAAAACCCTTAACTTTTGAATTTTATAAATATTGAACATATGGTTCAAAAGTGATGGAAAGAAACGTGTTCTGAAGACTGTCTGATCTCACTCATGTTTCTCAGAGATGGCTCAACCGATTTTCATAAAATCAGTGTTAAACGGAAGGTCTAGTTGCCCCATAAGACCCTATTGATTTGTTTTGCCATCAGACTATTACTTTGCCTGTTATGTTTAAAAATGTGAAAACCAGCTATGAAAAGGAACATATTCCGAAGACTACTTGGACTCACTCACTTTTCTCAGAGATGGCTGACCCGGTTTCCACAAAATTAGTGTCAATTAGTAAGTCTAGATGCCTCATAACACCCTATTGAATTTTTCTGTAATCGGACTGTAACTTCGTCTGTAAAGTACCGAAATGTGAAAATCACGAAACTTCATAATCTCAGAAACTACACAACCGACTTGATCAATATTATTATCAGATGAGCGGGCTAGTTAAGGGTTAACTGATGAAATCTGATTGAACACTTGGTTTCAAAGTTTGGCTGCCCTATACGTTCCCATTTCATTTGATTATAATCGAAATTAAGCCACCGTTATGTATTAAATTGTTAATAAAACAACGAAACTCTATTATCTCAAAGATTACATGACTTATTTGAACATAACTAGTGTCATACGAACGAGTCATCTCTCAAACTTATAAATAACAAACTTCATAACAATTTGATATGTGGCTCAATAGTTATGGAAAGAAAAGAAATTCAAAGACTATTTAAAACTATACCTGCTTTGATCGATATATGTGGCCCAAAATAATCTATATGTGGTATCGTACATCATTGATTCGTTGCGATGTGTTCAAAGTCTGCAAATGCACAACGAATCGGCCATAGGATATGATCAAAGTCAAACGACAAATCGTTTGCAATGATTGGTTTTATCGAAATAACAACATCCTCGACTTTTGGCTTCTGTACATCGCCTTAATTCTGAATATTTTCATATTGAGTGGTATTCGGTCATTTTCAGCAGATTTTCTGGCATCAATCTGACACCGGAAATACCCATATTGGAAGGTATTTAGTTATTCTGGTTGTTTTCCAGAAACTAAAAGTGGTCGTCTTTAAATTCAAAATGGTGTCCAGAATCAATGTTTGGTTTCTATGCATCATCTCGATTACGGAAATATCCATATTGAGTATTATTCGGTCATTTTCGACTGTTTCCTAGAAGTTGCCATTTAGCAATTCAAAATGGTGCCTGAGGTCAATTGTTAGCTCATTGCATCATTCTACTTCCAGAGATACTCATATTGAATAGTATTTGGTTATTTTGGGCTGTTTTTCACAAACCGGAAGTCGCCATCTTGGATTTCAAAATGGTATTTAAGATAATTTCTGGTCTATGGGGGTCATTTTGGTTGAAAAAATACCCATATTGGGTGTTATTCGATCATTTTCGGCTGTTTCCCAGGAACCGCCAACTTAGAATCCAAAATGGGGTCTGTAGTCTATTCCTGCTGCTGTGTATCATTCTAGATCCGGAGATACTCATGTTAGACGGAAATCGGCCATTTTTGGCTGTTTTTCAGAAACCATAAATTGCCATCCTACAATTCACAATGGTGTCTGAGGTCAATTTTTAGCTTCTTGCAACATTCTGGCTCTTGAGATACTCATATTGGGTGGTATTTGGTCACTTTAGGCTGTTTTTCAGAAACCGAAAGTTGTCATTTTGGACTTTAAAATTGCCTGTGAAATCAATTTCTGTCATCTGGGCGTAATTCTGGTTCCGAAAACATTCATAATGAATGCTACTTGGTCATTTCCGGCTGTATGCTAGACACCGGAAGTCACCATCTTAAAATTCAAGATTGTGTCTGTGATCAATATTTAGCTTCTGTGCATCTTTTTGGTTCCGGAGATACTCATATTTAATGGGAATCGCTCGTTTCAGGCTATTTTCCAGAAAAAGGAAGTTGCCATCTTACAATTCAAAATGTTGCTTGAGGTCGATTATGGAACATATTTGTTACCACTCAAAACATTCACCTGCCAAATATGGTTCCATTTAGTTGATTAGTTCGCGAGATGTGCAGAAATTTGTGTTTCCTTTGTATGGAACCCTTCTATTCCAGAAAAGGGAGGGGAGTAGCACCATTATGGACATACTTGTTACCCCTAAAAACACTCACATGCTAAATTTGGTTCCATTTACTCGGTTAGTTCTCGAGATGTGCAAAAAATATGTGTTTCATTTGTATGGCAATCGGGTTATAGAATGGAGCATAGGCAGGCAGAAACACCAAAAGAAGGAGGGGTGTCAATACATTATGGACATATTTTTTACCACTAAAAATATTTACCTGCCAAATTTGGTTCCATTTAGTTGATTAGTTCTAGAGATGTGCAGAAATTTGTGTTTCATTTGTATGGAATCCCTACTTTCCAGAAAAGGGAGGGGCTTTCAACTGTTTTAGACATATTTGCTACCCCTTAAAACATCAACATGCCGAATTCGGTTTCATTTACTTGGTTTGTTCTTGATTTGCTCAGAAATTTAGGTTCATTTATATGGGACCCCACCATTCCAGAAGACGGAGGGGTCTCAAACTATCATATATTCAATATTTTAGAACCTAAAGAATGAAAATACATTTATTGGATTGAAGCGTTCTTGTAAATTTATTTTTACAAATAAAGGTTTGAATGATGAAGGCTGGGTCGGACCGCTAGGAGGATTAATTCAGGTTTTAGTTTGTAGATTTCCATTTTACATCCCTATGTAAATAAACTACCTGAGTTCTAGCGTTTAGCTAATTTATTTCTAATAGTAACATTTGGGTATTTAAATTTTTGTTCGTCATTTCGATCGGATTTTCAATTTAACTGGTTGGACAATTAAAAAAATTTTAGAAGTAAAATTGGAAACAGATTTAAAGTAGAATACTTCTCTTAGGAAGTTCGGCTACATAGGGATGTAAAATGAAAATCTAAAACCGAAAAAAGTAAAAAATATGTCCAATTTCAAATGCTATTAAATCGGTTAGTATTCGATGAATTTCCTTCGTTCTTGCGGCAATAGATTTGAAAATCTTCTAAGATTCTTCCCAAATGCAGATAATTGTAATTTCATTATTCAAAATATTGTACTATTGAAAATAGTCAAGACTTGTCAAAACGAAAAATTCGGCCTCTGATTGGTCGTTATATCATTGCTTCCCAAACACGGTCGACAGAATCATAGACCTTGCCATGTGAAATGTGCAATTTGGCCTATATAATAGCCTGTTTCACTCGAAGCCGCTCATTATTATTCTAGACTGCAACAGGAGCAGTCCTCCCTTAGCAGTAGCAGTGGATACAGCAGCAGCAGCAGTGCAGCGGTTAACGGCCACAGCTGTGATATGGCAACGGATAGCGGAGCGCGTCTCAGCATCGATAGCAGGACCAGGTGATGCAGGGCAGCGGATACCTATGGCAACGGAAGTCCACTACTGTGGCAACGGGGATAGCGCAGCGGTTGACGTTGGTCTCAGCATCAATTTAAGTCGGGCCAGCTGATGTAGTGTGTCATTTCAGGGAAATGCTGTCTCTGAGCGATAGCAGGCACACTAGCAAATGCATCCAATGAAAAGAACGTTCTGGAAAGCTTTTAAGTGTTTATTTTCCCCCAAGGAATACTTTATTCGCACTGCCAGTGATAACGCAAAGATGTGATCGGCATCTTATCAAACATTGAATTAAACAACAAATTGTCCTTTTCACGATGAAATATAAACTTAATTGAAGAGTTAATATTTCTCTCGAATCAATTTAAAATTTCAAGAAATTTGGAACAGATATATATTTGGCTTCATCTCCGTATCTCAGAACGTACTGGATTATCTATTCCTTCAGTCATGAGCACAACATCCGAAAAGCTTTCGTTATCAGCATAAAAATTAATTTTTCGCATAATCAAAATTCAAGAATTATCAGGTCCAAATCATGACAAGCAACTATATTATTGAGAATGGTCAATCCTTTTTGAAGCGCGAAATCTGACTGATCTGATTAGTCGTTATTATGATTGCCATTTTAAATTTGCTATTTGTCTGTATAAGAGTAAGGATGGGAATTATCGACTGAAACGGCTTTCGATTGTTATCGATGATTTCCTACTACTATCGATAGGTTTTTCATCCCTATATAAGAGCCTGTTTCAGTCGTAGCCGCTCATAATAGTTCTAGACAACGACAACAGCAGTCTTCCCTTAGCAGCAGCAGTAGCAGTGCAGTGGATACCAGGCAGATAGCGGCCACAGCTGTGGCATAGCAATAGGGGGTAGGCGAAAAGGCTCTTTTGCAAGAGCGGCTCTGAACCACTCACTCACCACCACTTCCAAACCGACTCATATGAACGGCTCATGGTTCACAATGTTTCACGAGCGTTGACAGTTCGTGTTGTCTCGGTAAACTTCGGGTTCGCGCCAACCCATCAGTTCTAGTGCGCTCAAAGTACCGTGGCTCTTTTTCGTGAGCCGTTCGTTCTTTTGCTCTTCTCTAAGAACCGGTTCATATGAACGGCTCGTGAGCCGTTCGCCCATTCCTAATGGATAGTCACTAGTTGCAGCCTATCTCAGCATCGATACCAGCTGGGCCAGCTGATGCAGGGACAGCGGATTCCAATAGCAGCGTATAGCGGCCAAAACATTGGCATGGCTACGGATAGCGTAGCAGTTGCAGCGGGTTTAGCATCGATAGCAGCTGATGCAGTGAGGTACTTTAGTGAAATGCAGTCTCTGTGCGATAGCGGGCACTAGTAAAAGCATTCAATGAAAAGTTGACTCATTTTGACAACACATGAGACGTCTAGTTTTGAGTGTTAAATCAGCTTTTCACTGTTTATTTTATCACAACGAATACTTTATTCGCACTGTCAGTGATAACGCCAAGATGTGATCGGTATCTTGTCCGATATTGAATTGAACAACAAATTGAAAAATGACTGACACGCAAGCAGCCGGGTTTTCTTTCTTGTAAAAGTATTCTACTTCATCCTTGCGGTCGTGGCTTTGCACACAACCCTCCTGTGATTTTTTTTTATTTCGAAGTAAAATTGTTTCTAACATGAACATGTGCAATAACACATAATAATCTAAACATATAAAAATGCAACTCTGTCTGTCTGTTTGTCTGATCCATATTGGCTTGGAAACTACTGAGCCGATCGGCGTAAAATTTTGTATATATGGGTTTTAGGGGCCAGTAAAGGGGACTAAGATAGTTCCAGACCCCTCCCTCTTCTCGAAGGGAGGGGTCCCATACAAATAAAACACGGATTTGTGCACATCTCGAAAACTAACTAAGCAAATGTAACCAAATTTGGCATGTGGATGTTTTAGGGGTAACCAATATATCCATATTAGTTTAACACCTCCTTCTCTTCTATAAAGGAGGGGTCGTATACAAATGAAACACAAATTTCTGCACATCTCGAGAACTAACCAAATAAATGGAACCAAATTTGATATGTTGAGGTTTTTGAAAGAAAAATTTTCATGGTGGTTTGGCACCCCTCCCTCTTCTGGAAGAGAGGGCTCATACAAATGAAACTCAAATTTCTTCACTACTCAAGAACTAATCAAGTAAATGGAACCAAATTTGGCATGTGGAGGTTTTTGGGGGCAAAAAATATTTTTTGATTTTTAGTGGCAATGAACGACCGGAAAAAAATCGGCAGTCGCTGTATGCTTCTGATGCGTATATTCTGTTAGGGGAAAGGGTGATAAAATGGACACCCTAAGCCATTTCCCAATTTCCTCCACAGTTCAACACTATAATTATGAGTCGATAGCGCACATTAACTGAGCCACTAATGGTTAATACAAAAAATAAGAAAAAGTACTCAAATATAGTATTTTTCGTAGTTTTCATGAGCATTTTCGAAAGCAGTTTTTTGGGGGTAAAATGGACACGTGTGGGTAAAATGAACATGAGGAGGTGGTAATATGAAAACCTTGGGCGTGAACCTTAATTCATAGGGCGTGAACCCTAATTCATCCCTTCACAGATAGGAAAATGTTGTTCCATAGCACGTGATACACTTATGCATTCACCAACAGTTCAATTTTCACCGTTTGTCGTAGAATTAATAACAATATATGACCATATCCGCAAGAAACTGAGAAATGGCGGAAGCTTTTTTCACGGACATTCCACATTCAACGGTACGTTTAGCAGCGGTCATCTGTTCATCTGTCCGAGTTTACCTTTGCGTTTTTCTGATATAAACACGAAGCATCTAGATTTTTCAATGGAAATTAACACAATTTTTTCCTCATCACCATGGGCTGTCCATTTTACCCGCACATACATATTATTGAAAATACCTAAAAATATCGAGAAAATCATTTAAACAATTACTAACCTTTGATGATTTCTAGTCTGAGCATAGATATTTGCAGGAAAATCGTTATTGAATACTGTTTTGCACTAGAAAAAACCTTATTTTTTGTAAGCCAAAAATAACATCACCACCACGAATGTACACGTGTTTTTTTGTTTTTGTTTATTATTTTGACTGTTTGACTGTCTCATGTTGCATACTTTGTCTCAAATAACTTCTAGTGCCTCTAAGATAAGGTGCCAAAGAAGTTTGTACTATTTTTCAATGTAATAGTCGAGATTTAAACGGGTGTCCGTTTCACCACCTCTGTTCATTTTACCCACAATTCCCCTACAGCATTTTAGGACAAAAAGTACGGCCGTAAAAATACTGGTGAGTCCTGCGCTGCTAAGGCAACTCGCTCTGCCGCAGGTTAAAGTACAGCTCTACCCAAGGCTGTACATTAATCTACGGCAAGGCGAGTCTATCGCAGCGTACGACTGGCTGTCCGAACATTTAGAACTGCGATCAATGACTGGTTTTCAGTTGCTGTATCGAATTATTTGTTATGTGCAAAGAGCAACCATGGGATCGGTGCGCTGCTTACAGATGCTACACACTATCTTTTGGTGGCTGGAGACGCTTGTAAAAAAGTAAGGTGTTGAAACTGTTTGATTAATTCTTCATACATCTCGCAAAGCATCGATGGAAATCAAAGCATCGCGTTTAGACATGAGTAGTGTAGTTACATCTGCTAACACTTTATGCTATGCACTTTATGTTGCGTTGCTCGCGTCGCGGTGGTGGTGAATTTTGTCCGAAGCTGATTTAGATTTTCGCATCGCTAAATACAGGTCGGACTCGATTATATAAAGTCTCCGATTTTTTCCACTATATATAATCGAATCTATACCTATAAAAATGCAGTTCGGTCTGTCTGTCTGTCTGATCCATATAGGCTCGGAAACTACCGAACCGATCGACGTGAAAATTTCTAAAAGGTTTCTATAATGGTTTGAGACCCCTCCCTCTTCTGGAAAGGAGGGGTCCCATACAAACGAAACACAAATTTCTGCACATCTAAAAAACTAACCAAGCAAATGGTACCAAATTTGGCATGTTGATGTTTTTAGGAGTAACAAATATGTCTATATTGGTTCGACACCAAAAATAGAACCAAATTTGGTAGGTGGATGTTTTTAAAGGTAACAAATATGTCCATATTGGTTCGACTCCCTTCCATACCACTGGAACACAAATTTCTGCTCATCTCGAGAACTAACCAAATAAATGGAACCAAATTTGGCAGGTGAATGCTTTTAGAGGTAACAAATATATCCATAATGGTTTTGCACCCCTCCCTCTTTTATAAGGAAGGGGTCCCATACAAATAAAACTCGAATTTCGCACAGCTCGAGAACCAATCAAGCAAATATGACCAAATTTGGCAAGTGAATGTTATTAGGTGCATGGGCGCCGACTTCATTCAATTATTGGGGGGGGGGGGGGGTGGGGCAAAGAGCCTCGAAAAAATCTGATTTATCTGATTCTAAAAATATATTGCTTAAAAGTTTTGCGTGATTGGAATGGCAGTTCATAGACCACAATTATGCAAAATGGCCTGAGGTTTGTGAAGTTTAAAAATAACAAACAAAACTATCAGGAAAATGAAAAAAGAAACGCCAATATTCTAGAATTATTGAGGGGGCGAAATCATGCGTTGTCCCTCTGGAAAAATATTGGGGGGGGGGCAAAAAGTGCCTTGCCCCCCTGAAGTTGGCGCCTATAATTAGGTGTAACAAAAATGTTTATAATGTTTCGACACACTTCCTTCTTCTGGCATGTCTCCAAATACCATTTCGAAATCTAAGATAGCGACTTCCGGTTTTTGAAAAACAGAGGCAAATGACCAAATACCACCCAATATGGGTATTTCCGGAATTGTTATGATGCACTGAAGCCACAAATCGACCTCAGACAACATTTCGAATTGTAAGATGGCGACTTCCGGTGTCTGGAAAACAGCCGAAAATGACCAAATACCACCCAATATGAGTGTTTCTTCAACCAGATTGACGCTCAGAAGCCAAAAATTGTCTCCTAATGCTATTTCGAAATCCAAGATGGCGGCTCACGGTTTCTGAAAAACAGAGGCAAATGACCAAAGACCACCCAATATAGGTATTTCCGGGATTGTTATGATGCACTGAAGCCACAAATCGACCTAAGATAACATTTTGAATTGTGAGATGGCGGCTTCCGGTGTCTGGAAAACAGCCAAAAATGACAAAATACCACCCTATATGAGTGTTTCTTTAACCAGAATAACGCTCAAGGGTCAGAAATTGTCTCCAAATGCTATTTTGAAATCCAAGATGGCGACTTCCGGTTTCTGAAAAATAGCCAGAAGTGACCAAATACCACTCAATATGTGTATCACCGGATCCAGAATGATGCAAGGAGCTAAAAATTGACCGCAGACAACAGTTTGAATTGTAAAATGACACTTCTGGAAAACAGCCGAAAATAACCGAATACTACTACATATGGATATTTCCGTAATCGAAATGATGTATAGAAGCCAAGCATTGACCCTGGACACCATTTTGAATTCGAAGATGACCACTTTCAGTTTCTAGAAAGCAGCGAAAGTAACTAAAATGCATTCAATTTATTTCCGGAATAGAGGTGATGTACAAAAGCCAAAAGTCGAGGAGGTTGTCATTCGCATAAAACCAATCATTTCAAACGATATAAACAAATCGCAAGGAATCAATGAATTTGAAATGTTTAAAATTATTAAATTAAACACTAAAATAGGCGGGACGAAGTTTGCCGGGTCAGCTAGTTTTATATATAATCGAATCAGAGAAAAAAATGTTTTTTACTCATTTTACATGAATGGTGCCAAAAAACAATACTTTTTTATTCCTTTTTTCCTGTGTGGGCTCATCACCCAAGTAACAGAACTGGTTATATCAAAGTTTTATAGCGCTGTTTTGGCTATTTTGAGCGCTATAAAACTTTGATAAAACCAATATTGTTACTAGGGCACTGCGACCAGAGATTAGATCTATTGTGATATTACTCAAGTGTTTTCTGTACTCCGCACTTCATATTATTGGCAGTATCAAGTATTTCCGTTTCAAGCTTACTACTCTACTATACCGAGCCTCTGTCCCTCCTAACAATATCGCCAAGTTACAATTCCCTGGAGGACTTTTCATACGTTACTCACACCAGTTTTATTATAACAGGGACTTATTTTTGTTTGAAAGAGAGTCAACAGAGGTACTGTAGAATTCAGATTGAAGGAAAGGTACTTGGTGGGAAGCCTGAGAATAAACCCATGCTAAAGTCCTTCGGCAACCAAATGGCCTGATTCTACTAAGATTCGAACCCACGACCATCCGCTTATAAAGGCGGACTCTGTAACCTTGCGGCTACCGAGCTCCTCTTTCGTTCCCTTTTTGTTCCCTAGCTTGTAATGCATATTTACAAGCAATGAATTCGATCCAAAATACTTCAATGCATGGTTGAATGTTTTGTTAACAACTGCCGCAAATCTGGTTGAATTACAATTAACTAAAACTTTGACTTAATCTCACCCCCTCTATGGGTTAACATTGTGCCAAAAACAAAATGTTGAGTTTATTACCTGAAAAATGAGTTCACATACATAATTCACATGAAGAACATTTTAAAATAGTAAGTATAGGAAAGACCATAAACAACGTGGACTATTGAGGAGCTGGAGGCGGTTGACCAGAAACTACGTTTTATACGAATTATAAAAAAATGTAAGATTGAATCAATTTGATACCTGGAATAACCAATAATGAGAACGTGGCTTATAGATAGCCTTTATACACATAGTGGCGTCTCCAGGTTTCTTAGAAAGGGAAAACGTTAGGACATAAAACCTCAAATGACTTGCCTTTTCAGTTAATATTTGTCATTGACCACTTTATATTTCATTGGTGAACTCAAAGCCGCTGGACACGTACCCACAACCCTCCTTCCTCGCTTTAAATACCTATAAGTAATATCAGTCATTGTAATTTTCCGTATAACAGTTGTGAGCTTACAGTTTTCAAGCTTTAAGTCATTATTTCAAATAGCTAAATAGCTTAAAAACATACCCTATGTAAACAATGCAAGTGTTTTGGTGTATACTGATATACTTTCATCGTGAATATGAATTCCGCACACTGCATCGTTCATTATATCTTGGGACAAAGTCACCCCAGAATAGCTCGAAAAGTGTACATTTTGCAAAACCATTATTTTCTAAATCAAGATAGGTTCAATACATAATATTTCCTAAACACATTGGAGGCGACATCCTAACGTACCAACTGAGCAGTAAGTTGATGTAATTTCTTGATTGGGTTGGTTTGCACGGGACATTTTTTAGTAACGTGATTTGCGCAGTTCACTTATATTATCTATATTCCATTTCGAGTAGTGGATAAATAAGTCGTGTTTCATATAGTATTGTGTTCTAGAAATCTCAAGTAATTTCACATACAAACATTTCCCGTTTTGGCTCAATCTTACCCCCAAGGCTTAATCTCACCCCGGCAGACGGTATTTTCAACCCATTTTTTCAAAATAAAACTGCAATTTTATTTAAAATAAAAGCGAGAGCTTTGTTGTGCACTTATACTCAAGTTTAGGTCAGAATCGATTATATACCGACTCGATTTTATGATTCGATTTATAAAATTCAGGTTCGAGATAAACAAGAGGATTTTTTTAACTTCAAATATGACTCATCTATAGTAGAAATGACGTAAGGGATATTTTCTAAACTATCTTGCCTCTGTCCCTCCACCATTCTAATATTACTAGGAATTTGGAGCCTCTGGACCAAACTGACAAGTTTAAAAAAAAAACATTATAATTCGTAACAAGAAACTATAAAAAAAGAATTTTATTTATAACACCTAGAAGAGGAAAAGTTTGCAGAGAATCGATAAAATAGATTTGTAACTGCTGCCTTCAGAGATATGGAAAACGTAAAATGTGGGAAGATTACTATAAAGTTTTATCTGTAACTCAGATGGGTAAAACTTTATTTTTTGTAAGTTTTGTCCCGAATGCATACAGACGTAAAATAAAATATGAAAATGGAATCAAAGAACGTCTTAAAAACTTATTTCAAAATGCCATTCTTTGATTTCACAGTGGAAGACGTTTCAATTTTCATTTACAGCGAAATAAGATTGTCGAATCAATACCCAATGGTCAGTTAGCTAACAGAAAATAATTGGTATTTCGAAATAGACCCAATAATTTACGACAACAGAAAAAAAGCACAGTTGATATTTCACTCGACGCCCATATAAATTCAATCCCATCCTTTCTTATTCTCACTAAATAAACTGGAGGGACTGTTAAAGATCTTTATCAAGAGATACGAAGTGAGCTACGAACATTCCAGGAAATTTCTTCCATAGCATCACGCTCCACTGCACCTAGCTGCAAACGTTGGCTGTCGATGCTCGGATTCCAAAGGGCAGGGTGGCGAACGCGCAAAAATTCGACGGACTTTCTTTCACCATCGTCGTCGGTTTGCATGCAGTGAACAGAGAATAAAATGCAGAGGCATTTCTTTTCGCACCCCGGTTGAATTTGCTTTGCAGTTGACGAGCATTAAGTGGCAAACCTGGTATGGACTTGCGGGTTTTTGTGTCCTTTTGGCTTTCGGTTCTGCATTGCTAAAATAATTGTGCAATTGTACGAGTTACGCTCTGTTTAAATTTATGACCACCGTTTTAACAATCCTGTTCTTTTTAACGGTTCATTTGCGGTTACTTAGGCACTCATCAATTTCCAAACCGTCTTATTTTATTCCCAGATGGACCCGGCCAATCCGAACTCGGCCATAATATCAACATGTTCGACGATATCCACCGGCAGCCATGCCACCAGTACGACTCTCGCCGGCATCGGCGGTGCCACCTCGGGAGTGGTCGCCGAGAATCAATCCACACTGCTCAGCCCATCGCTGCTTTCACCAGGGACCAACACTGCGACGGCATCGATTGCCACATCCCGCGATGACGAGGACGACTCGAGTAATCAAGTGTCTTCCGCTGGCAGCAAAAGCTCCGGACAACGGTAAGTGCGAGCGGCTTTCGCATCCCTCCTAACCCCTACCTTATTTTTCCAACACAACACCCCTCTTACTTGACCATACCTACCCAGACCGCATCGGTTCAAAGACCTTCGCGAAGTGAATTAACCGCGATTCTAATCTCGCCTCTCGCCTTTCCTGCGGTTTTATCCTTTCGTAATTTCGTTGACGGTCTTTTTGGGTGGGCGACAATTAATTAATATTAACAACAACCATAATTTGACAGAGACTTATCGGTGTCACTTAGTTTAGCGAACACCGGCGCGAAAAAAAACCTGCAAGTCACTGCCACGAATAACCCCAAATTCAGTCATCTGGCAAAGGTCGGCAGTGAAAATTGTCCATAGATAGACTGGACTGGAATGATGGATGCTTCGCCGGGACTCATTTGCTCCTATAACATCACACGCCAACACGATGGATGAGACCCACGGTGACAGCAAAAAATGTAGGGATTATACCACGAGAAAAAAAATCACCAACTGAAGGGATGGACCGAATTATTACCGACAAAATTTCGGATTATGAGACAAGAAAAGACGGTTTCGAAACTGAAGTGACGGAAGCAGCACCAACTTTTGACACTGTTCGTTGTACCCTCCTCGGGCAAGTGGATTATGACTTTTTCGATATATGTGCTGCTGTGCTCAACTTTTTACCGTAATGTGACCTTTGTCATCTTTTGCCGCATTTGTTTATCGGCTCTCTTTTTTGCGAGAGATGACCGTCAGTTGGAATCCCGATTGATGTGGGTCGTAGCGCATACATCAGAAAAACTTTATTTATTCACGTTGTTACGTTTGTACCGTAAAGTTGGGTAACTACAAGGTTTTGCTTTTGAAATTTGTAAAATAATTGCTTTTGGAATGCAGATCTAGATATTCACCAGAGCTCAAACGTGCTCTTCGTTAAGTTTTGACGATTCAGGTTTATCCTACCACGTCGTCAATTCAGTTGCGAATTGGTCTGCAATTAGCACAATAGGTTTTAATTTAACGTAATTAAAAGGTGCCCAATAGAACTAAAGCAATGATTTCAAACTCCAGTCATCTTTGTGATTAGCAGACATTCTGTGCGCTGAATCATTCCATTTCAAATGTCAACATTTTAGGACAATGTTCAATGCGTTCTTTCTATCTTTCTCTTCTTCTATCCTATTGTTCCTGTTAACACAAAACTATTTAAATTCCTTCTTCTCGGCAGACAGCGTACCATTCTGCAACGAATGAATTTGGAGCAATCTTCAGAGTGAGTATATTACGGTGGTGCCAAACTACCTTTATTATTCATAACGCCCGAAATCTTTAAGCGTTAAATTTTTTGAATAATTTATTTTCTACTTAAAGTCGAATTAGTTTCTGCTAGTAGTTATGAATAAAACAAATTTAAACGCGATAGTATATAGAATCTACCATCATAAAATACTAGAAGTACAAGTACGCTCGCTTCGATTCAGTTCTATCCCTTATTTTGCAATTTAATATTGTCCTAAAATTTCAGATTTGGTTAATAGTATGGTTTTGCTCATGGTTTTTTGCAATCCACAGCACCACAGCACAAAGTTATGCTTGATTTGATTTCTTACCATTTTCCTCCCGAACAATTTTGTTTGACAGAATGAATGCTTTACGCAATGTTGTTCAAGTCGCACTTACTGTTTTCCGCAATTTACGGTATTGTTTTTCGTCACGTAAACTTCGACACAGGCGAAGCATACACTGATGTGACGTAATGGTCTAACCGGCTTCAATTTTGTGATCATCAATTGGAACGTATCGATTATTTTGAAGGTTTATAAACGGTTGGGTAAAAGCACCGGTTTTGACCACAGCATATTTTGTGTGAAAGAGTATGATTGTTTCATCCTTATAAGATGCATAAAAAATGTGTTCAACGATGGAATCGAATAATTTCATTTATATTTTTTACTAACAATTTGATTAAGAAGAGAAACAAATTATTTCAGATATAGTTTTTTTCAAATAAAATAACTCCCTTGCGTTCCTATTCTAGTCATCGCATTCTTAAATTTAATGTTAAAGTAATATGCGGCTTTACTTCGAAATTTGGCCATATTAACATTAAACATACGTACTTTAGCAATTATCAAGTAAATACTGATGTATCTAAAACTGGTGCTATGCCAAATCGGTTCTTCTACGTTATACGAACCCCGAACCATGCTTTGAACCTTCATGGCGACCGTACACAAAACAGAAATATTTTCAATTAACATACCTACTAAACATCCATTCTACTGTTTGAACCGTACAATTTAAATCCCTTAATGATAAATAACAAAACGAGTCATTAGCTCCACCTCCCACTTTACGGTACAAATCACTGCCAGAAATCACTTTTTAATTCAAATTGGTTGATATGGTAAGGTATAGAACACTTCCAAATGCATTTGACGTATCGTCATTTCGGAGACGAAAATGAGATTCGCGCCCGACACACAAACATTCACTCTTATTACTATACAGCTGCTTTCCACTCGGAAAGTACACTCTCCATGACCTGTACCGTATGTGTATGTATGTATGTATGTGTGTGTATAGTTTTAGCTCGTTTTCCTCGCGGACCCTGCTGGGACCGGCCGCGTCTCTGGCGTCTCGCTCCAGCAGCCACGATCTGGCGATGGCGACGGGCACGACCGGCCGCTACCGTCGTCCGGTCGTACTGCGCCAACCCAGCTATCATTCCATGCGGACGGTACGGACAGAGTCCAGCTCATCGACGCTGGCCAGCAGTCGCTGCTACCAGTCGATGGACCGGAGCTACAGCTTCAACGAAGCTGACCAGCGATGTGGCTCGGTCCGCTGGAATGAGGCCTCCTTCTCGCGCCAATCGTCAGCCGAATCGTCCTGTCGGGCAATGCGACCGCTTCGACGTCAGTTCTCGCGTCGGGACACCTTCGAGGGCGACGACGGCGAGGATGGCAGGGGCGGCACCGGCGGCGGTGATAATAATGAGATCAATCAATTATCGTCCGGGAACAGCTGTCGTAGTTTGACGGCGGAGATGACAGGGACCACGGACCAACAGATGCGGAAGTCAACGTCCAGCGGAATGACTCAAGGTGGAGCGCAAAGCTGGAAAAAGCTGCGAGCCGTCATGGCTTACTACTATTCGCTGCGAAAAATCAAGAGGAACGGTTGCAGTATTATTTATTTAACGATATTATTTTTCATGTACACATTTTTCGTCCTTTTGTATACGTACGTTTTATCTATATTTATATATACTCTTTCCTCATATTTTTCCTGTGGTTATTTTGGAACAGAGCCTGCTGAGAGTGATTGAACTGATGGTTACGGCTGTGGTGCAATAGTCAATGGGGGCGCGGTATGGGGGTTTACGTCATGAATGAGATTTTGTTCACCTCGAACTAAACGAGAATTTATCAATGTTTGTCAGTCTAATCAGTTGTTTTGATTAAATTTAACACTCTCCGCTGGTTATTTGTTACATACGGTCGAATTCATTTTGATCATTAGAGCCTACATCTCATTAATTTTTTGACAAACAAAATTACCGACAGGGTGATAATTTAGATTGGTAAATCGCAAATTTATCAACATTTATTGCTAGATTCGCCAGGTCCATTCATCAATTGAAAAATTTAATAATAATGATGTCATGTCTATAGCTGCACGTTATTCCATAAAAAAGCAAGTCTTATTTTGTCACTACCACATTATCATTTTTTTGCATTACTAAGAGAAAACAAAATGAAATAAATTCTTTTGCCAGTTACTAAACGACAATTAGGACACATTAGAGTTTTCACAGATTCAAGGTGGTCTTAGAGGCATACTATCTATTGAGAGGTTTATAAGATTTTGCAACTTTGTAGAAGATTACTTTTTTGTAGCTCTCGAATTGGCTGAATTAGAGCAATTTTGCTTTTTTTTAATTCAAATTCCTCAGTAAAGTTATGTTCAGATGATTTTTATAATTTTTATAGACGCGACTTCTGGTGCACGTTTACCGGAATTAACCTATACATTAGAAGAAATTACTCAAAATCTTCTTAACCCTTTCCGGCGGGTGATGACATATGGCATCACCTGGCGTTCAAACTTCGATTCAAGTTTAACAATTATTCCTAAAAATTTGCACGATGAAACGGTTGAATATTGTTAGAGAATAGATTGATCTTCAATATGCAATACAGCTTGTGTCAATTGTGCATACACAGGCCTAGTTCGATTTTGGCAACCCGCCCAATTCAAATTTTTTATGATGCCTACCGGACTAAAGGGAAAATGCAATAGCCAATCCGAACAGTGTTATCCGATGCTTACCGGACTGAAGTGAAAATTCAATTCAACGCTTGGATGGTTGCTGGTGACAACACGTCCAAAGTTTTTATGTTGCTAAAATTGAACTGTGTCAGAATCGAACGAGGTCTGTAGTTAATTAGTAATAAGAGTTTAAAGTTCCTTTTTTTGAGGTAAAAACTGATTTCTCTCCGCCGGGAATGGGTTAAAGCGTACAAACTCAAAATCTAAGTAGAGAGGCGTCTACTTTTGAGTTGTATGATCATACAAGTAGTAGTATATGAGATAAAACATATACATAAATTACTAGTTTTAACGCATATTAGGATGTTTCAGCTAATGATTATTCACAAAAATAGGTAATTTAAACAATTAAGTTCGTCAACTTAACCCACATTTAGTTTTTTTTACAGATTAATGGTAATACAAATTAGGTTGTTAACATATGAGTGAGTAAATTTCTCCCAAAACCAAGTAGCTTCTACTGATGAATTTTTACGACACTAAGTAATTTCAACTCAAAATGAAGTTCGTTTTACTCCACGCGACAGTATTGAGTGCCCAAAATTGGGTAATCTGGTATGAACTACAAATTGGATAAAAAGTACTCAACGTTCAATTCACAGCTTCTAGTAAAAACAACACAAATTAAGCATTGAAAATTCCTGCAGCGAAAATTGAAAGTTTCGGTTTTCTCAAAAATAAAATCAAAATGCTGAAGATAATATTTATAACATTGTTTCTTTTCCCTCCAACCACCAAAAGTTGCTTATCGCAGTCCCTATATTTCAATTTCCAGCACTTCTACAGTACCGTGGAACAGGGTAAAATTGATCAGTGGGGTGGAATTGATCACCTGAAAATTCGTGATAAAAAATACTAATCAAAAAATATTGCTCTTACAACACTAGGCAATGTTAACGTGTCCTTAAACGCAACTTTTGCATGATTCACATACCTGTCAAAGTTAACTCTTGCATGCCCGGTGCAATTTTTCATATTTTTGAAAAATTCTCCTAAGTCAGTCAAAACTTAAACAAATTTGATCAAACAAGTTTCCAAATAACAAAAAACGTATTGAATTTACTTAAAGCAATCTTCGTTGTGGGTTAATTACGTTAAATTTGGAGAAGTGAGAAAAATTCGATAAAAGCTCAAAAAATGTAATTTTCAACAATGACCATTCCATACCATTAAAGAAATACTGATGAATTCGCAGGAAACCACAAAGATTTTAATTTAAGAGCTAGTTTTTGAGCTTTTGCAACAAACCGAATCAAAATCGGTCTAATGACGATCAAATAAGAGGAAATTTAGCAACAAGCAGCTCGTGAACCAAAATAAACAAATTTTAACCTGAAATATCGTTTTTTTCGTTTCCAAACTAGCTGTAAATGATATTTTTTAGTACAGAAATCATCATTGAACTTTAGCATATCGAAAAAAAAACACATTGCCAAAAGAATGTATGGATTTCAAAGGTGATCAATTTCACCCTAATTTACCTCATAGTACCTTATAGAATAATTGAATTTATTTCATGAAGTAGACGATAGAAATTTCACCAATAGCCATAGAGGTTCACTGGAGCACATACCAGTACTTGTTTTAAAATTATACTATTTCGGGAAAAATGTACATGAAGTTAGTTAATTGGAAATTTTTATAAAAATTGATCAATTTCGCCCCGTTCCATGGTAACAAAGTTAGAATCAATCATTTATAAAGCTCGTTTAAGTACCTTCCGAGGTGCGGCCGTTCCATTTCTTAGTGGGATCTTCAACGCTATAATGCTCTCCAGATTGCTAAAATCCGGCCTGTGCCACTCTGGCGCACACCGACAGCAACCTTCTGAAAGCAGATTTCATCCTCCGGTTCGGAAATAGGGTTTATATTAGACTATGGAGAATTTCGAATTTAAAAACCACAAACCTTACCTGTCGCTAATCGAAAAGAATGCTACATTTACTTTGAATATTTCAAAGCAAACAAAATACTACTCCAGTAGTATCCATAATACACTTGGGAGCTTCGTAGCCGCAAGGTTACAGCGTCCGCTTTGTTAAGCGGATGGTCGTGGGTTCGAAATTTAGTAGAATCAGGCCATTTGGTTTTCAAAGGACTTTAACATAAGTTTATTCTCAGGCTCATTACATACCCTGACTTTCATCCAAACAAAAATAAGTCCCTCTTATAATAAAACTGACCAGACTCTTCAGGGAATTGTTATTGTGACGCGATGTTGGTAGGAGGAACGAGGTTTCGATAAGACTCCTTCCTCTTGAACAAAAAAGTCCTTCTTCTAATAAAACTGATCTCAGGTATATTATTACTTTCCTAGGAATTGTAACTGACAATATTGGCGCGAGGAACGAGGTTTCGATAAGACTTCTTCCTCTTGACATAATAAGTCCCTCTCAGAATTAACCTGGCCAGAGAGGAACGTTAAGTGTAGTCCCACAACAGGGCATTGTAATTTGGTGATATTGGTAAGATAGAAAGAGGCTCGGTATAGTAGAGTCGTAAGCTTGAATCGAAAGGGTAAACTCTCACACACAAGCATGGATATAAATAAAAAGCGTATCATTTACTTCAATAGTTCGGTGTAAAAAGTTTTGTTATTAATTTTATGTCTTCGAATTGGTTTGCATTTCATTTCTGGTGCAGTAAAATGGATTTTTTCCCTCTGTGTGGACTCATCACTGCGACCAGAGATTAGATCTATTGTAATATTGCCCAGGTGTTTTTTGTACTCCGCATTTCATATTATTGGCAGTATCAATATTGAAGTAAGTGATACGCTTATCATTCATATCCGTGCTTGTGTGTAAGTTTCATCTTCCCGTTTTAAGTTTAGTGCTCTTCTATACCGAGCCACCGTCCATCCTAACAATATGGCCTAATTACAATTTCCTGGAGAAAACTTTCCTACGTTAATCACACCAGTTTTATTATAATAGGGATGGATTTTTGTTAGGAGGAGAATCAACAGGGGTACTGTACAATTCATACTACTAAGATTCGAACCCACGAACCCCCGCTTACCAAAGCGGACTTTCTAAATATGCCCTTTTCAAATGTTGATATGTATCTCTGATGTGTATTTTATCATATACAAATAGATACGATAATTCTCAAAATTGAAAAATGAAATCAGTTTTAATTTGCTCATTTATAGTCAAAAAAGTAAAGTTTTCACGGTTTAGTATTTATTTGGTAAAACTACTGTACATATTCGTCGATAAAGTTGAAGATAAGCTTTCACATTTATGATTCTCAACATACCTCGCAACGCGATTCAATAGGGACAATGAATATCAATTTTCGAGTTCAACCAGCTTTCAATAACTTCCAAGCCACCATAACAACAAGAGTTAATTTTGAATCCTGAGCAAGATCGGGTACTTAGATAGTATAAATTCATTTATGTACCGTTGTGCGAGGCTACACTTCAGCTGTATAATTCAGTTTTATGATGTTTTTTAGCAAAAAATACATTTTAAACATGTACATTATATTCAACATGTTGATAAGGTAATGTATTGTTCA
This sequence comes from Wyeomyia smithii, assembly GCF_029784165.1. Taxonomy (NCBI): domain Eukaryota; kingdom Metazoa; phylum Arthropoda; class Insecta; order Diptera; family Culicidae; genus Wyeomyia; species Wyeomyia smithii. Next base: position 222,741,459 of record NC_073696.1, read on the forward strand.
CTATTGTATCAACCATTTTAAAAAACCATATAATTGGCGAAAATAGGTCCTTATATTAAAACTTATAAAAACAAAATCCAGTTGAAAAAAAATATATTTTTGTATAGAGTCCTATCGATTTCTTAAAATGTCCAAAGTAGTCCCCAGAAGGAACAAACAAATAACTTTAAAAAAACTACGATTTTTTTTCATTTCTCAACGAATTCAACTGAAATAATTCATGACTGTTGCATACAAATCTGCGATAAATATAAGTAAAAATCTTCGCGTTCCATTTACTATAGTAGGAGCTACAATTACATAAAGTTAAAAAAATTGGAAAAAGTGTCAACAGAAGCTGCGCACGACCGACGGTATTAACTAATATTTCGCTCTTTACTCGCGTCTAATTCCTCAGCAAAGATATATTTCTACTTAGCCTAAATCAACCAATGTGTCCTCTCGAAACGCACAATGATTGATCTGATTTCGCACAAAAAAGGGTAAAATGCATAACGCAACGGTTGCACAATGAATACATTGACAAATGTATCATACACACGAAAATCGTGATTTTTCGGTTAACTTCGGTTTTAGGGGAACGATCAGTTTTGGGGCGCTCAAAAACCCGCTGGTAACTTTTGCAAGCCGGAGCATTTCAAAGACTAGTGCATCTCTAATCACTGTCAGCAAACGAAACAGCTAATAGTCTTACTGCAACAGGATTCACTGACGCTGGTGCCAGTAACGTGGAACCAAATGCAAACAAGAGTCATCTGTCAAATGCGAAATGTTTTGAGCAAAACCAATGCTCTTTAATTGTGTTGATTCCGCACAATATTGATGTGGTTTCGTAACAATCATCTTTCGCGTGTGTAGTTGGTAAGTTTTCAATAATATAGTGCAGATGTAGGTTTAATTTTCACTTCAATTTAAACGTAGACCTACTTACTAGAAGCAACTTTTCCATAGAAAGTACGGCCCTGAGGCCACAAGAAAAAATTGAAAATTTCATTTCCGCCTAAATTTTCATTCTGTACCAGTGAGGTTTCTGGTTTACTAAAACTTTCTGGTTTACTAAAAGAAAACAAACTAAAATAAATACCTTTACCATTCAATCAAAATGAAACAAAGGCTGGGAAAATCTTAATTTCGAATTCTAAAAGACATGAAAAAGCATTTTTTGTAAAAAAATATTGTTTCTACCTGACAATAAGGAAACGATCAATATGCTTTTTCGAAGAAAACCCTCAAGTCACGTGAAGCTAAATTGTTTTTTTCAAGTTTTTTATAGATTCAAAGCTCCATTTTTGCTTTTAAGTTCATCCTTAATTTCTTTTTTGTTGAAAAAAAAAGGTTTATTCTTTTCTGCAAACAGGCAATATTCGATCTTATGAACTCCATGTTAACGGTGAATTTGCTGTTTGAACTCATTCCAATAAGTACAAATTTAATATTGTTTCGTTAATAAGATTCGATAATGATTGTAAATAACCCAATCAAAGGTTCAAATTGGAGCACGCGATCATTGAAGGCTAATAAAAATAAGATTTTTTATGACCTATCGTAGAATGATGCTCTTCCTTATCATGAGATGAAAGTTATTGAAACTTTAGGAATTGAACTGAACAGGAGAACCGTACAAAACTTCCATGCTATCAACCTTCATTGGTTATCAACGCAAATAATTGAGGGAGCTGCGTAGCCGCAAGGTTACAGAGTCCGCTTTGTCAAGCGGATGGTCATGGGTCCGAATCTTAGTAGAATCAGGCCATCCGATGTCAAAAAGGACTTAAGCATGGGTTTATTCTCAGGCTCCCCAACAGTTACCCTTCCTTTACGCTGAAATTTACAAATACCTTTGCGTGACTTCCTCTTAACAGTAACAGTGTAAGGAAGAGTAGCACATTACACACAAGCACTGAAGGACAATTATAATAAGCATGCCACTTCTCAATAGAGGTATTGCTATTAACAGAAGTACGAGATACAGCAGACACCCGGGCATATCTCACAATAGATCTACGATTCTAGTCGCAGTGAGGAAGCCCATACAGGCTCCTCTCACTATCACATTTTTGTAATTTATTTACTATGAATACTTCAATTTATTTCACTAACTTTCATCAACTTTTACCCAAAAACGATCAAAATTAAAATTGGGGCAGAAAGCCCTATGAAACGCTCCAGAAGATTGCTGCACAACTTAGGGTATGTTCCATTGCTTACGATTTTACTTCTGAGACATCAAACGCTTCTTACTTCACGTGCTGATTTCTGCTAGAAGCATTTTAGCCTTTTGCTTTGGAGCATAATGGCCTTTGTTTTGGTGCATATTGGTAACGAGTTTGTTTGGTAGCAATAGTAATTTTTATCAGAATCAATATTGAAATCAAATATTTTAGAACAAGCTCCGTCATAAACATACATTATATAGATCCTACAATCATCCAATGCTTTCTGAACTTATCGATTCGAACCTCCAGGATTCGAACTCATTGTTCTTATATGACAATTAGCTTAGAAAATCTTCTTTTTCTATTTGCTGGAGTGGAACATTCCTCGCAATGGTTTTGAAACTTAATTGATTAGTTTTCCTCATAATCCTAGAGCTAATTCTCTCAAACAATAATTACGTTGTCAATATAAATGAGACTATTTTAAATTATTCTGGAAAGGTTAAGAACTTGCGACTAATTTACGATTAAAAACTTATTTTCAAGAACACATTGAGAGTATACAGGGTGTTCAATAAGTTCGAAAACGTAGCAAAGTTGTTTGCGGCACGCAAATCAGGAGTTCGTGTTTTCTGATGAGAAATTCTTTGTTTTGCAACAGCCGCACAAAACCCAAAAAGATTAGCTGTGGGCGCCAACGTTGGCCAGCATCCCTCGTCTCACAAAAACATTTCCATGTTTTGGAGAAGGTTGTGGCCCCGCAAGCTCTATGGGAAGTATCATTTCATTCTTCAATAAAACGGTACACCAGCCCTCACGGCGAATATCGCCCAAGTGAGGTGTCGGGAGAGTTTAACTGATTTTCTCAATAAGAGGCCTTCCATCTCCCCGGACCATAATTTCCTTAGTTTTTATGCTTAATCTCACACTGCACTGAAAATATATTTAAGTTTATTCCACGAAAACGTTTGTTTCACATACAAAACCTTTTGTTGTTTTCTGCGACGAAACCAATGCGTAATAAATATGAAGGTAAAAAGCAAAGCCTTGGTGCTACATTCTGATGCGGAACTCGACCTTCTCTTTATTATACACAGACTTCGCAGCCAACTGTTAAGTGTACAGGACAATTGCGGGGCTAGCGCTACGATCCTACTGACACTAACAGTCTCTCCCGAGTCAAGGTTCGAACCTACGACGACTGGCTTGTTAGGCCAGCACCGTATCTCGAGACCAGCTGGGAGGGGGTGTAATATGAAGGTACTCCCGTCAAAACTATCAAAATTGTTACAGATTTCTATTCGTATACGTAACGAAAGGCTTTAAAAATGAACGCAACCAATCGTACAAACAAACGCTGCATAATGTAAATAGTACGAAAAGTCAGTAAGCTCACGCAATAACATATACATTACAAGAAATCAAAAATAACAGAATACAAAAATTTCGGTCAAGACATTATTCGTGCTCCCGTTTGCTTGTCCGTTGTTATCCACGTTCGTACGAGAGTACATTCGTAAATTCTACAAATTTTGCGTAATGTTGCATTTCTGTTCGATAACTTGCAATACGAATGTCCTATACAATCAACAAAAGTGCTGTAAAATAATCTACGAATTCCACGTTTATGAAATGTGCGTGCAGAGAATAACGAAAAAATATTTTCAGTGTGGCCAAGCAGAGCGAACATAAAGTGAGCACTATGGACTAATTTTAAAAGCTTATTTTCATTGTATTTTCTTTTTTTTTTTTTTGAATACATTATTAAAGTGTATTCGAACTTATGGTACTTGTACAAAACAGGTTTCAAAAATTTACGAGATGTGCAGAAACTCTCAACTTTGTTTTAAGAGTAAACTTTTGATTTACAAACAAATTTTTTAACCAACGCTTAATAAACGCTTAATGCTGTTTCGAGATAGTCCAGTCGTTGTTCAACAAAAAAGAAGCCACTTGAAAGGATTCAGATTGCGAATTTGAAGCAACCTCCTTCGTAAAGTACATTCGAATTGCATAGTTTTACATGGATCGAAACATTAGAAGCTATGTCAAATAAAATTATTATCAACTTTCGACAAAAATCAACTCAATGCTCACTTCCTATGATAAGCTTCCTTTATAGTTGATAAGTTGGCAATTCAGTTAGTTGTTAGAATGTTTCCCTTTTCTTGATTAGTAGGTTTGAATCCCTACGATTGATACACTCTACTTCCGAAAGCGAACAAATTCTAACAATTATAATTACATATTTATAATAATAGTTAGAAGTCACCATTTATGATTGGCCACACAAGACAATTAATTGATAATTTATTAGAAGATACTTGAGTTAGAAAACAACCCTCTTTATGAAAAAAAGTCTCAAGTCATTGTTTTTTTATACGCCTTTCTAATAGTCCCTGAAGCGGAATAAATAGCTTCAAGGGAAATACAAACCTCATGGAGGTTTGATAAATAATATTTTCTTTTTTTATGAACAATGTTTAATTTTGGAACTAGGAATACATGTACAATGTACAATATATGCATTGCACATATAGACCTGAATCTTGTGTGAAGTACTATTATCCATGTTAGATACCCATTATTTTGTTCGTTTCAATACTACAAAGGACTGCTAAAAATATTATTCAGAACAGACAATTTTCTAAAACATGTAAGAGTCGCTGTTATTAATCACCATGCGTCTCCATTGGAAATAATTCATTGTTTACGCATTGTAATTTAACACATAATTTCCAGATAGCATGCAGATTGCTGAACAAGTTTCCGACTAAGGTCTCACAATACAAAATAGCTTGTATCAAGTGTCGATCCCTTATCAGGGCAATTAAATAGCAACACTCTGCCTGCAATCGACATACAAACAACCATCTGTCACTATAAAACAAGCATATTTCCCGTTCATCAGTCTTCGGAAGATACCCTGGGGTGAAGCACTAGCCTATTGTTTGCAATAAAACAGCTGCGGAAATGTTCGTTCTGGCAGATGCTGAAGCTTTGCCGGAGGGATGATGCATGCAATTACCCATCAAACCGCAGTCTTTTGTCCGCAATTGTGGACAATCATCCTGCCCTGCCAGAGACGCATCCGCACTCGGTGGGGTACGTCGAATATCACCGCAAAAATCAATGTTCAATCACTGTCAGCAGCGTAACGTTCCCGAGTATAAAAACAAAATAGAATTAAACTAGAAACAAAATTAATTCCACGTTGTTTTTTGATCACTTTTGTCTTCTTCTCTCACTAATACTTAAAACGACAATAACATTTAAAATGATTTTCTAGTCTTCTATTCAGTTTCTCTTTTGATCGAACTCCAGCCCGCTTGGTTAGCAAAATTGTTGTCGTAATCACTCACTAACAAATGTGCTCGATTGTTGTTCATTCGATAGTCTGTCTGTACTTCACACGTACCCTGTTTGTCACGTCGCAAACTAACATGCACACCCGAACAAGCGTATTTTCTTTCCATCCTCCCCCGAAGGCGTGCTGTCCTTTCCACGAAATTACTTGTCGCACTGATAAACATTGTAACAGCAATGCAGTAGAGCGGGTCAAATTTGGCTGGAAGGGAGCCACAATAAATTGGTTTAATTTTTGGTCCGCAAAATATTTCAGTTCGGAATAATCTAGCTAGGTATTACATTTACATATTTATTTCGAATTAGGTTTTTCGCACAATTTGAACTCTGAAAACGTTATTACCTCCAGCTTCAACGCTCTGGCGTTTTAATTGAATTTCCAGTTGCACCCAGAGCGACAAACTTAGATTAGTGAGCGCGACCGAAAATCGAATTTTGCATGATAAAAAAAATATCCAGACCACTCTGATATACACATACTAACCACTGACCAGAACTCAATCTAAAAGCTTTGTACCAGATAAAATTCACCGCACCATACTGATTGTGTTTGTTTGGTTTTGTAGCATCACCGTACATGGCATCATGTTGTCGGATGTTGGCGATCATGACGATGTTAATTTCGATGCTGCCACCGACGATAATGTTCTGCTTTCTGTCGTTTGTTTGCTGTCTGTTTGTGTGAGACTTGGATTTTTTTTCCCGTACTATGTGACGCATAAGGAGGGAGAAAGAAAAAACGCCATAGAGCAGTACTATCCAATTATGTGTGGTGAATGCTGTGTGTTACATTTATCTCCACCAGGTGGATGTTGGCTTGGATGCATCCATTATAGCACAACGAATTATCCGGCCTGATGCATCGAACACGGTACATGTGATTCGGATAGAATTCAATTAGCTTGTAGAGGAAAATGAACTATTATTGAATTGAAAAAAAAAGGAATTCAGGAAGAAAATTTTTAGTTTGGTTGGTTTCCTTAAAAAATGAGTAGAATGGGAGCACAGAGAAGGAAATTGATTTTGGGTATCTATATTGAAACATCTAAAACGACTAAATCAATCATGTAAGATGTAGTCAAACATTCCCGTGTAAATAAAAGTAAAAAAAAGTCAATCACAACCAAACGCAATTTATCGTAATTTCCGTGCCAGCAAGGACACTGAAGAAAAAACTGGTGGCAAAAAGACGTGCTCGGGATTATGACGATGCACGAAAAAATGTTTACTGATGGAACATGAAAGACAAAAGGTACGTGAAGATGGATTTGATACATTGACTAGATAATTTTTGGACTGGCGAAATTATAATGTAGATTATAAGTCAGGTTCTTGTTGCAAACAAGACAATATAGTCAACAGCTCACAAGAAAAAGTGGTTGAAAAAATCCTTACAAAAGTTTTGACCAGATTTGACCAGCTGCTACTACAGCCAAGAGAAAATCCAGTGGCATTCCGGAAACTAAACTTGAAGCAATGGAGAAATCAATAAAATCAAGTAATAATGGAGGGGTATTTGAAAAAAAAATGCGTATATTCATCGAAACTTCTACGATTTTTTTTTAATTCGTACAACCCCACGGTGTCAAAATTTCGATTACTATCGAATTTTCATGTACCTCTGATTTTTTTTCGCAAAAATGTTGCCAACTGGATAAGAATCAAGGATCGGGAAGTTAAAAATATTTCATCGGCGATTTTTAAAAAAAACTTGGATTTTAATTTTTTAGCGCAAATCTACAAAAAAAAATTACCTCTAACTTCACTTATGTCAGTCATATTAACATAGCCAGCAACCATTGCAGTGAGGGTAGTTCAGTGTCATTTAATTTCAAAAATTTAACAATTTAGTCAGACATTTTACCACAGACAAACAAACGTACCACTCCATACAAAATTCTAAAATTCTAACTGTGGTTCCGATTATTTTGTGCGACACGTTCCGCAAATGATAAACTTTCAGCCTTTCTGCTGTTTCTGGCAGCACGGCACGCGACTATCTACTGAGTTCAAAGGTAAAAGGGCTGATGTGTACCACCGCTGCGGCGGGAATATTCCGTGTAATTGAAACTAATTTGAATTGACCGTTATTTTGATCCATGAATATAAATTTCAAGGTACCTCTGTTTGTCTGTGATTTAACCATAGGAAATAACAGCAACCAATGCATTTGAGGATAGTGCAATGTCACTTCATTTCGAAAATTTTTCGAATAAACCATGAAGCTAGACCACGAGAAGTGTAGAAATTTGGTTTGCGCCTTGTGCTTCAAAAAAACTAAATCTACGAAGAGAATAAGCGAGCAGTGGAAGAAAATGCTCTTTTCTCACTTTCTGCCTATGTATAACGAAAATGATTAAAAGTATCCTACAGTTTTGTGCGGAAGTTGTTATCTGGTGATGTACTGAAAGTCCAAAGTTAAGTCGAATGTGATCTAATTATTGTCAAATTACTTATTGCTGACGCACCTTTTCGAACAAGGTCTGAAGCATCGACATATGCACGTCCATGACTCCAATAAAGATACTTAAATATAAATAACTTTGAGTTTTTCAAAGGAACATTGTTTTTTATTGAATTTATTTACCTAATCCGACAAAGATTGAACATTAAGGAAATTTTCTCTACGAAAACATAAAGACAAACTGGTTTGCTGGATTCCCGTACGATTTTCCTGCATCCCACAAAAATTGTTACATCTTAATTTTTTGCGCTGAACGTCTTTTAAATAAATAAATTCAATTTTTCAAAAAAATCGCCGATGAAATATTATTTAACTTTCCGATCCTTGATTCTTATCCAGTTGGCAACATTCCTGCGGAAAAAATTTAGAGGTACATTAAAATTTGTTAACAAACGAAATTTATATTCATGGATCAAAATAACGGTCAATTCAAATGAGTTTCAATTGCGCGGAACATTCCCGCCGCAGCAGTGGTGCACATCAGCCCTTTTACCTTTGAACTCAGTAGACAGTCGCCTGCCGTGCTGCTCGAAACAGCAGAAAGGCTGAAAGTTTATCATTTGCGGAATATGTCCAGCACGTGTCACACAAAAGAATCCGAAAAACAGTTTTTTAGAATTTTGTATGGAGTGGTACGTCTGTTTGTCTGTGGTAAAATGGCTGGCTTAATTGTTAAATTTTTGAAATTAAATGACACTGCACTACCATCGAATGCACTTGTTGCTGACTATGTTAATATGACTGACATTAGTGAAGTTAGAGGGAATAATTTTTGTAGATTTGCGCTAAAAAAATTAAAATCCAAATTTTTCAAAAAATCGCCGATGAAATATTTTTTAACTTCCCGATCCTTGATACTTATCCAGTTGGCAACATTTCTGCGAAAAAAAATCAGAGGTACAGGAAAATTCGATAATAATCGAAATTTTGACACCGTAAACCCTAATTTGACATTTTAACATATTGAAATAATTAATCCCGAGGTGGAACTGAGTTTTTGATTCCGGGTTCTAGTTGACTTATGCCCCACTCTCAGGATGCGTATTTAATCATCGACTTATTTTATTTTTCTTCGCAATTACCTCGTTACTTGAAAAAAAAATCTTAAGGGTTGATAATTTCCAGCATTTTTCAACTCTATTTAAGCAAAAAACAATTATAATAGATAAACCAATTCATACAAGTTTTCAATCTGACAAATTGATCAAAAAACAACCGAATATAATTTATCTCAAGTAATTTCAGTTTTATTTGACATTCAACAACCTATAGTTTGCAACCAACTCAAATGCTAGTTGTTTTTAGGAATATAGTTGGTAGTATAGCCATAGGTAATGTTATCGAGTTTAATCAAGGAAAACAGCTAAAAAAGGTGCCCGTTATGTAATCAAAACAAATTCACAATTGTAAACTGTAGCTCGAACCGGTAGGTTTTTTCATGGTTGTCAGTAAAATAACAGCAGCGCACCAAACTAACAGCGCAGATGATACTGCTACCGATTTAGTATACAAACATGCTGTTGTGCTCGAAAAGTGGTGGCCTGAAGCTAGTTCATTAACTATTCAGTATTCACTACCCCAATTCCTCTACTCTCTGTCTCTTTTTTCAGCCCGCTCCCCTTTGTACTATCTATTGTTTTTTTCCTCTTCTTCACTTCTACTATAATGCAGTGACAAGCATAGCAGTGTCACAGCAAACGACGGCAGCCGATTTCGAGTAAAAATCCCGTCACCGCTTTCATGACCGTCGGTGTAGCAATAACAAATAAACCACTAATTAGCTTACAGTTTATAACTTTAAAAAAAATGATCTCATTATAGCACCCCCTTCCACTGTCTAGGGATGACGGCTAGTGTTGTAGCTGGTGAGTGTAACGGAACCACGAAAACAAGGTGCAACATTCGCACGGGAAAAGTACTAGCTCAAAGCTAGCAAAGAAAAACAACATGTCAAGCACACATGCACCAACGCAGTTCGGAAACATGTTCGCTTAGCGATCGAACCATGTTCTAGCATCAGGCCACCCATAATCAATAGAACCTCACGGCTAGGGACTGCGAAAAAAGTACGATTAGTGACACTATATCATAAAATTTGGTGAATCAAAGAAATTTAAAACGTACATAGCAAAAAGTTGAAACAAGAATTGAAACAGTGGTTCAAAAAGAGAGTAATATTTTTGTTTCGAATAGGATAACAAATAGTTACTGTGGATTAAAGGATCTAGCTCTTTCAACAACAAAAAAATAATAACCGTGGTAGATTGCTAAAAAACAAATTAAGTCAGATCGGAATTTGGCCTCCGAGTCGATTGAGAGAATTATCGTTATTATTGTACAAACTCGATCATAATGTTGTGTTCATTTCTTGATTTTTTTGGTTAGAATCAACGACCCATCACACGTTTAAATTTTTTGTTTCCGAATTTTTTTGAATTTTTTGAGTAAACATTATTAGTATAAACTGCTTTTTTAATTACACTGTGCTACAGCGATTTAGAACTTCTGAAGTGACCTAGTGTAAGTTGCAGGTCTTGTTGAGTGTAACATTCGCTTATACCAGAAATTATCCAAACACCCCCAAAATTTGAAATTATCGTCAAAGTACCGATTTTTGGACCTCAGTGCATACATATTTTTCCAAACGGTTATTTCTCAATCGGTTTTCAATATCGCTGCAGTTTTGGAAAGGGAAAAGATAGAGCTTTGAAAATAAATACAGGTATATACTTTTTTCTTCAAAACATGTTGAGTTATTTGAGTTTAAATCTAATTGTTTACTCTTTTTTACGTAATTTTTCAACATAACTTGAAACTTACCAATTGTTTTTCTTAAAAAAGTACTACAAATACTCTGACGCTTTGAGAGTATTTTTTTTTTCATGACATTTATTTGACACGGCACAGTACAAAGAAAGTATATTTAATAACGAATCCAAATTTGTGAAAATCGGTTGATATTTGATTGAATTATATATTTTTAAAAGAAATCAGAATGTTTGGCATCTATTGCAAAGTTATTCCTCGGTGCTACAAATGAAAGAAAATGCAAAAGCTACTGATGTGACCTAGTAAAGGTTATAATTCTAGTTGAGTGTTACTTGCGCCCATACTTTGAGCTTTTCAAATACCATTAAAATTTGAAGTTATGGTCCTAACCCCGTTTTTTGACCTTAGCTCACATCATTTTTTTTTAACTCGGTCACTTTTCAACCGGTTCTTTATATTTTGGCCGCTTTAGAAAGGGAAAAAATAGGGCTGTCAAAACATATAGATATGTCTATTAGGGCGCCAATCATCGTATGGAAAAAAGTGACCAGAAAATTTCAAAAAAACCCAATGCCAAAATGTTCACCTGCTCGAAAAAACACCCTGTGCAAAATTTCAGCTCAATCGGACTTAAAATGGGGTGGCGCAAAGCGATTGAAGTTTGGCTTTTTTGAAAACCGAAAAATCACCCAAAATTTCGGTTTTCAAATTTTTTTTTTAATGCCAAATGACTTAAAAACGCATGAAACGTCGAAAATTTGTGTCGTCTCAAAAAAATTTTTTTTTTTGCGAAAATTTACTCTCTGGGACTTAGTCGTTTTTTTAATTGTGGTAGGCGGAGTTCAAAATGTTTTGAATTTATCTTTTGAAATTGAGTGTATGATATACACTATAACAAGCATCGAATACATTATGTTTCATTAGGGTGGTTCATTTATTCGACATAGGGTGGTTCATAATATTGTGTAAAAATGAGTATAAAATGGAAAAAATCACTTTTCACTGAATACCAATAGAAAAATTCCTGAAAATATAATATTTGTTATATCATTGTCGTTAGAGTGGCAATGTTGAATTGGAAAAATTATAAGTAAAATTGCAAAATACTACAAAACAAATTTACAAAATGTATCAAACTACTCTGTGCAAATAAAATTATCTCAACCAAAATTAAGATTGGGTCTCGTGGAAAATGTTGAATGCCTTCATGTCATTTGCAAAATCACACACGGGTGGTACATGGAATTTTATTATTTGAAAAATGTTTTCGATTCCAAGTGTCTTAAACTTTTGAATGAAACGGTGGAAACTGATGGAATATGTTATATTACTTTGTTTGAAAAATCTACTCTCTAAGACACGTGCACTCGTCTTTCGAATGTTGTACCAGACAATTTATTCGTTTTATTTACCACAATAATGTCCTTTGCCAACACTTGTTTGAACACACCGTGCTCTGGCTTATATAATCGGACAAAAGACTGTATCGACGTTATTCAGTGATAATGAGAGTTTAAGGATCTCATTCAGATAGGCAACACAATTGACTCGTTCTTTGCGAGGTTGCGTCGTTTGACAGTTCGACCAAACATTTTCTGTCAAGTTTACATCATCAGAACGTAAACGTGCCGGTGCGCGGTGTGACATCTTCGGCAAAGTTGTAGATAATAGTTTTGTTTTTCAAAAAAATATACACTCTAAAAACAAATTACTAATTTAAAAAAAATAAAAGAAAGTTACAAATTAATCATCGAAAACAGCCCATTTAAAACAACTGATTTTTTTTTTTATAAAAACTACGAAAGTTTTCCTGAACAACGAAACCGGCCAAGGAGAAATCAGAAAAATAGTTATATTTTTTTATTTTTTTTTCACAGGGTACATTTTTTTGGAGGAACGAAGTTATTATTTACAACTTTGCCAGATATACTATGCCAATCAAATGAACCGTTTTTACTGTAGAAATATTCTTGATTCCTCATAGAGTGCTCTATCAAAAAAAAATTTTTTTTCAAAAAATGATAACTTATTTTTCTTGATTTCTGTATGATTGGACTGGTTTCATTGTTTTGGTAATCTTTCGTAGGTTTTATTAAAAAAATCAAGTTTTTAAAAAAAGAGCCCTTTTGAATAATAAATTTTTAATCTTTCTTCTAACTTTGGAACGAATAATTTTTTGAGTGTAATTTTTTTGGTAAGACCGAATTACTATCTACAGCTTTGTCGGAGACGTCACAATAATCAAACGAACCGGAGTGCTTTTTTTATTTTATACTCATTTTCCACAATATTATGAACCACCCTATGCCGAATGAATGAACCACCCTAATGAAACATAATGTATTCGATGCTAGTTATAGTGTAATTCATTATACAAGCTATGTCGAGAGACTAGTGATCAATTTCAAAAGATAAATTCTAAACATTTTATACTCCGCCTTCCACAATTGAAAAAACGACTCCCGAAAGTCCCAGAGAGTAAATTTTTGCAAAAAAAAAAAAAATTTCAGATGACACCAATTCTCGACGTTTCATGCGCGTTTAAGTCATTTGGCATTAAAAAAAAATTTCGAAAACCGAAATTACACGTAACCCCCCCCCCCCCCTTGGGTGATTTTTTGGTTTTCAAAAAAGCCAAACTTCAATCGCTTTGCGCCACCCCATTTTAAGTCCGATTGAGCTGAAATTTTGCACAGGGTGTTTTTTCGAGCAGGTGAACATTTTATAGGGTTTTTTTTTTTTTTAAATTCGAGATGACCATTTTGCCTGGCACCCTAATGTCTATAGGTTTTACCTATACGTAAAGAGCAGTTTTAAAATAATTAAGATGGTTTATGTTTTCTATGACTTTTTCCAGCTTTATTCGCAATTTTTCAGTAGATGCCATTAGAAACCAAAAGTTCTGTTTTCCTTAAAAAATATATAACTCAGCCTTATATCACCCGATTTTCACAAATCTACTTCTGTTTGACCCGTTATTAAAAATTCTTTCAAAATATAATTGTATTTGTAATACCTTTTCTAGAAAAATAATTGGCAAATTTCAAGTTGAGCGAAAAATTGCGTAAAAAAGTGTAAACAACTAGATTTAAACTCAAATAACTCAACATGTTTTGGAGAAATTGGGACATACCTGTATACACTGGTGGAAATATTTATAACGCCGCCATCATTTTTGGTTTTAGTTTCTGCTCAGTGTAATTGCCAATTTCAATGGTTTATTATCTTACTCACACTACTCAGCAGTATACTCAGCCTAATAATGGAAACATTTTGAGCTATTACTATGTTTGTAAGTATTAGTAGTGGGGGTTACCTTAAACACTAATATCGCCAACTGCAGTTGGCTACTCTTCGGGTTGCTTCATTTTGCCCAGCAGACCCTATTTTACAGGGCGGCGTGTACCTCTATCGGATTTCGGGCTTTTGCTAGAACACTAAAGAAAAACAATAAAAATAAACAAAACAAAAACTTATCGCGTTTATTCCTAATTTCCATTTTGCTGACGGTGGGGAGATGGTTGCCGATGGTGGTCGTTGCACGGCCGGTGAGATGTCCAACAATTCTGGCTGCGGATTCCGCTGCAATGACGGTCTTCGGCGAAAGTGTGTCTTCTTTTCCGCTCCTTTACGGTTAGCCGGGGTAGCAAACACTGCCAACCGATCCGGCGAGCAAACACCAGAGTTTGCACTCGATGCACGAGCCAGTGGCACAAACTTTGCTGGACTCAGCAGCGGAACAACCTTCACTGCACAAATCAAACAACACGGGACACAAACTGCAAAAAAACACAGTTGAAAACGCGCATTACGCGCACAAAAGAACCAAAACAAAACGCGAGGTGTGTCCCGTACCGAGATCGAGGCTAAACTGATTCTCCCGCGATGGCTGTCGACCACAACAAACCCGCCGAGACTGGATTCAGCACCACTTTTTCGCAGCTAGAGGAAAATACCGGCCTATCTATCCCTAACAATTATGACAAAAAATTATCGAATCTAACTAACGCGACAATATCGTTCACAAACGAAAGAAAACGAAAGATTTTGAACGAAAATAAACAAACTTATGTGAACGATATTCAGCGCAAGTGGTGAAGGTTGTCTTGTTGGGTACACGCTTTTACAGCAGTACCCAGGTTAGGGTAATTTTTACATTACACGTTCTTGTGGCGTTACACAAAATCAGGTAAATTTTCCACTCGATGCTGAAATTGCAACCGCACAGGTTACAGCATAAAACACTAGTTTTGTGTATTAAGAGATGGAAATAATTATAACTTCAACATTATTCAAAATAACTGTTAACTAGGTTAATTAAAGGTTGTAGGATATTGCCTGAGGCAATCTTATTATAAAATAATGCAATTTTCCAGATTTTTAAGGACCATGCCTCAAGGAACGGTTTTGACGTAAAACGAGTGGAGTAAAATCGATGTTTGAAATGAAGAAGGGTTTTCTATTCCCAAGGTTGCTCGTAGACTTAATAGGAGTAGGAGTGTCGTATAAAATTATGTCTGGCTTGGTGCTCAATACGCTACAAGAAAACGTACCACCGGACGGCCATGCTTAACAGTTAGAGACAAACGACAGTTGAGCGCCTTGCTGTTGCATCCAAGCTTTCATCAGCCGAAATAAATGCAGTGATGAAAAAGTTTATTCTTGATGATTTCGATGTTTCTAGAGACGAGAGAACCTCGCAACTTCGGAGTAGGTGCCGTAATAGCAGGCATTAATTACACTAGAAAAACTCCAATATGCTTCATATAAACCAGAATGAGTTCCAAGAAGTACTTAGGATAGCTAAAGGAAGCTTTGATTTCCTTTACTGAAAAAGTTATGGACGAAAAAGTTATTTTTCAGCAATATGTTGCTTTATTTCAAACAGCTGGTAACAGCAAAAAATTTCTAGGGGCCCATAATTTTTTTTTAATGGGTTAGCTATCGTGTAGTCCAGGCCTAAATCCTTTCAAGAATGAATGGGAAATTTTATCAGTAAATTTATTTGCACAGGGCAAGGAATTCAAAACTACTGAACAGCTGGAAAAAAACTCTAATCCACGAGTAGGCTATAATTACCTCCAATACGCTAAAATCTCTGATTTATTTTATGCCAAGGCGGCTTCAAGAGGGTCTACAGAATACAGGAGAAACAATACATTACTAGTCATATATGCTTTTGAGTGTTATCGAAAATTATTTGTGCAGGAAAGTTTTTTCCAAAATGGTTTTTTATATATTTCCACTTTAAAATAATAAAATGGTCCAACATGTTATGTATAGACCTAATGTTCAAATAATCAACTGACACAAAATACTAGGTAATCGTTCATAGATTATAGGAAAACAACAACAAAATATTCTTGTTTATGGGGTTTTATGAAGAAGCACTATATTAGAGGTGGCGTTATAATTATTTCCACCAGTGTATATTTTGAAAGCTCTATCTTTCTCTATTCCAAAACTGCAGAAATATTGAAAATCGGTTGAGAAATGACCGAGTTAACGAAAATTGTATGCACTGAGGCCAAAAAACGGTATTTTGACCATAACTTCAAATTTTAGGAATGTTTGGAAAGTTTAAGATATGTATGTATGTATCAGCGAATGTTACACTCAACAAGGCAAGTATGTGTAGTAGAAGCGAATGTTACACTCAACAAGGCCTACAACTTACACTAGGTCACTTCAAAAGTTCTTGCACTCAATTTTTCATTTGTAGCACAGTGTTGTTAGATTTCTACCTTTTAACGCTCAAACGCATGACCATGAGCACATTTTTATAATTCAATTAGATACTAACCTTTTGATTTCATATACTACAATTTCTCTACTGTTAACGCTCAAATAGTTATTTTTTAAATCTGCGCATAACTTCAAATTGCAAAACTAGTTTCAAACATCAACTTTGAGCGCCAAGTTGAATTATATGTCCAAGCTGGTTACTCAGGACCCTAGCAATTTTTTGTTTTTTACAGTTTGCATAGATAAAAAATATTTAATTAGTCATATTTTATCAAGTGAGCTAAGGGCATCTTCAGCGGTGGTCCAAATCGTTGTTTTGTTCTATTTTTTTGGAACAAACTCAAATTCACTGCTGCACCGGTGGTGTAAATTTTGTTTTATACCAGATCTAAATTGAAGAAATTTGTAACTGGTATACGTTTTGGTCTAT
Organism: Wyeomyia smithii; assembly: GCF_029784165.1. Classification (NCBI taxonomy): domain Eukaryota; kingdom Metazoa; phylum Arthropoda; class Insecta; order Diptera; family Culicidae; genus Wyeomyia; species Wyeomyia smithii. The sequence goes on from NC_073696.1 coordinate 222,758,389, forward strand.
TTTTGTCACTTTTTGGAACAAGAAATAGAGCGTTCTAAAACCCTTTGTACGCTACCAATAGGTGGGTAATATGTCATATTTTAATTGAATACCTCATTTTTAGCTATTTCCATATAAGCATTTTGCGAGTGTTGGGGAATAAACAAAACAAAGATTTTTATGACAATTCACAATTTATTTTTGTGGCTTTTCTGAAGAAGAAAATGAACAGGTTTGTCGTTTTTGGCTTCAAGGAAACCGACCAGCGAAAGGGGGAATTCTGGAAGACCATAACCGTAGTACCATAACCAACTACTTGGTTTGTAACCATCAGCCACTAGGATAACAAATATGTTAGCTATTTTGTTAATCGCCTTAACTGTAGTGGGACTAGAGGAGACCGTAAAGCCTGTATCAGACTAACCGCTAACAGCGGTCAACCGCTACCGTTCCGTTCTTTTTCGACCAATCAGAACACAGCGGTCGACCGTCACTTGTTGTTGTTGCAAAAAAATGGAATCTTTTCTATTTTTGCCGCCGACCGTTCCCAACGGTTGCCGGCTGCTGTCATTGTCATGGCGAAGGCAAACGTGCCTCTTCACACCTACACAAATTCACATTCAGAGACTTGTCGAATAAAAATGTGTGCTTCTCTTTTTGGCACACACGACAGCCAGTCAAAACTTTGATAGCACCGGCAACGCTGGTTGGCGATGTCAAATTTCGACCAACGCACACTGGCAAAAATGAACCCAAATTCCCACTAATTAAAAGCCGCTGGACTGGATACCTTAAATATAGCATTTCTTATGTTAAATTGGTCATTAAATCGATAGGTGATATTTTCATTATGTGCAGGGCACGGGAAAGGGTCTATATTTTCAAAAATACGCAAAAGTAGGGTGAAAAGAGGCGAAAAAGACCATTTTCCGAGCCCTGTTCAAAATGAAACCATCGACAATCAATTTGTTGACCAATTTTACATAAGAAATGCTATATTTAAGGTATCCAGCCCAGCGGCTTTTAATTAGTGGGAATTTGGGTTCATTTTTGCCAGTGTGCGTTGGTCGAAATTTGACATCGCCAACCAGCGTTGCCGGTGCTATCAATGTTTTGACTAACTGTCTTGTGTGCCAAAAAGAGAAGCACACATTTTTATTTGACAAGTCTTTAAATGTGAATTTGTGTAGGTGTGAAGAGGCACGTTTGCTTTCGCCATGACAATGACAGCAGTCGCCAACAAGTTGAGAACGGTTGGCGGCAAAAATAAAAATGATTCTATTTTTTGCAACAACAACAAGCGACGGTCGACCGCTGTGTTCTGATTGGTCGAAAAAGAACGGAACGGTAGCGGTTGACCGCTGCAACGGTTAGTCTGATACAGGCTTAAGAGGCCAGAGAAATGTTCCTCGAAGACACTGAACTGAAAACGTTCAAAATGGAGGCTTGTTTCAATATCTTCAAAACCGAACCCAAGTTTAAAGAACTGCAATATTCTGAAAGATTGATGATACGAAAATGGAAGATGATCATCTACGCGTTCAAATATTTTTCGCTATCCTCCGAAGCCCTACTTGTAGCAGAAATTTTTCGATCATACCAATCCATCCTGAGAAATGTCACTGACGCTCGGGTCAAACCGTCAAATCCATAAAGTCTTGTGGATATAAAGTGTCTTGCCAAAGTAATCGTTTAATGTGCGTAAAAATTATCGAATTTCCGTTTGTTAAATATTGAGTGCTTTTTATTATAACAAGTCTCATAAACTGATAGCATGGGGTATTGAATTGTGGACAGTGTGACAGAAGTCAGCGGTTTAAAACAATAAAATATATAACACCGGTGCGGAGAGCGAAAAGTTGGTCTATATTAACTGGTTCTATTCAGGTTTCGCTAGTGTAAATCTAGTATAAAGTTATTACAAAAATAGACCACCGCTGAAGATGCCCCAAGGATGCAATTTTGTGCTGTTATTACACTGTGCTACAGCGATTTAGAACTTCTGAAGTGACCAAGTGTAGGTTGTAGGTCTTGTTGAGTATACCATTCGCTCATACTAGAAATTTTCCAAACACCCCCAAAATCTGAAGTTATGGTCGAAATACGGTTTTTTGGACCTCAGCGCATATAATATTTTTTACCTCAGTCATTTATCAACCGATTTTCAATATTTAAGCAGTTTTAGAAAGGCGACAAATAGAGCTTTCAAAATATATACAGGTTTCTACTAATATCAAGAAAATATGTTGAGTTATTTGAGTTTAAATCTAATTTTTAAGATATTTTCACGCAATTTTTCAATTTAATTTTAAATTTTCCGTCTATTTTTGTAAGAAACAAACCACAAATAGTAGTTTTGTGAAAATCGGTTGATATTTGGCTAAGTTATATATTTTTCAAGACAACCAGAATTTTTGGCTTCTATCGCACGGTTATTTCACAGTGCTACAAATGATGCAAAAATGCAAGAACTTTTTATGTGACTTAGTGTGGGTTGTAGCTTTAGTCAAGTGTGACTTGCGCGTTTACTTGAAGTTTTTCAAATACCCCGAAAATTATAAGTTATGGTCAAAACCCTGTTTTTACCTTAGCTCACATTGTTTTGGTTAATACGGTTATTTTTCAACCGATTTTTTATATTTTGGCTGTTTTGGAAAGACGAAAAATAGAGCTTTTGAACATATAAATATGTCTAAAAAGTTTACCTATATGTGATGAATAGTTTTAAAATAAATAAGATGGTTTATGTTATTTTAAATTTTTTCCAAATTCATTCGCATTTTTTCACACATTTTTGTAATGAAGGAGCTTCAATTGCTGTAAAATTTGGAAAGTTCTTTTTAGTACCAAACAAAAATAATAGGTGTTGTCAATGAAAATCTGTTATAAATTGGCTGAGAAATGATTTGATGAAATCTACAGTGTTATTTTTTATCAAGACTTATTTATGAAAAAGGTCTATGTAAAAGAAGTATTAACCCATTCCCCGCGGGTGATGCCATATGGCATCACCTGACATATTGGTTTTGGAAAAAAGAAATGTCGTATTTCTGATCGAAATTTGACGCTTTATTTAACATACTTAGAATTATCCGATTTAAGTCAAATATGCGCCATTTCTCAGACACCCAGTTTTCGCCAAAACTCAGACACCCAGTTTTGGCAAACCTCTTTTGAGGCCAACTTAGGGCATCCGTAACAGTGCGCTACTATTTAAGTTGTTATGGCGACTGTGTACAGCGCGGCTATTCTGCTCACTCACCCGTTTTCATACCGGTCGTTGCTATCGTCTTTGTTTGACGTTTCTCCAGCATAAACCTTTAAGCAGCGCTGCTATCGGGCTACCAATTTTGAGAGCGCGATGCTTGCCGGAGGCCCGGTTGCTATTTCTCTAGCGCGTTTAGCAGCGACCGGTACTGTATGAAGATACGATAGAGCGCTGCCAAACGGGGTATAGAAGCGCACTGTTAAGGATGCCCTTAGTATCAAGAGCGTTTGGCATGGACCGGAAGAGATGGTAATCACTCGGTACCAGGTCCGGACTATATGGTGGGTGCGATAGGACATCCCATCCGAGCTTCTGTAGCTTCTGGCGGGTCTCAAACATGTGTGAGGCCGAGCGTTGTCCTGGTGGAAAACAACACTATTGGCCAATTCTGGCCGCTAATTAAATTTTGCATTGTTTTTTTTTTTTAGTAAAGGATGTAGGTACACTTGCGAAATGTTGATGACATAAAGTATACTGTCTCCATCACAAAGTTAGTAACAGACTGAGCATATTATGACCACTCTGCAACTAAAAAATATTTCTATCAAACTAAGCCCTCGAACCTTGCAGAGTTTTTGCCAGTAACTAAAACTGAAAATGTCAATGGTAGCACTACTCGCTCGCTGCTCGCTTTGAAATGCGTTGCGGTACCAACTGCGTTTTAAAGCGAAAGAAAAGAAAAAAAAATGTTTCAATCATATATTTTGAACAAAATATAACACCAACTCGAAACATTCAGGAAAGTTTCGAAATTATGTCAAAAATACTTGTGATTTTTTTTATTTTTTTCAGATTTTTTTATTATTTTTCAACATATTGTTTAAAATAGTTAGGGGAACTGCTCCATTATTCATCTCAGCCCATATATTCATCGTATACAATATAAAAACACAATTGAAAACAGTTTTATTCGCATATTTTCTAACTAAACCAATCTACTAATCTATGGAATGGATTCTTCTTAGCTCACTTTGGATTTCCCATTTATTTCAATCGCCTACCTCAGAAAACAGAATTCGCGCATTGTTCTATACGGCTACAACGAGACTCGTTCAGCAGCCAACCAAAGTTTTTTTCATCACTAGCTGACCACTTTTTATTTTAATCACTAAACAAAATCACTCACTACACTAAGAATACTCTAATCCTTGAAATGTTCACCTCAAATTTCCAAAAACAAGCTTGAATTAGCAGAAATATATGAGATGAATTTTTACATAACCAAAATTTCAACTGTATGTATTTTCATCTGTTTTCACTGCGTTGAAGATAATCATAAGTTGCCAAATTAATTTCTGTTAATACGAAAAAATCACACTAAAAATGTTAAATTATTCCGACATAATTGACATAAATCGACAGCACTGCAGTGGTTACCTAGGATACACATTTAAGTAAACAACCACAGCGGATATCTAGGTAACCTACTACGACGGGCTGCGGCTGCGTTCATTCATGATAATGTGATTCATTCATGACTGACAGTGTGATGTGATGAATATGGGGGCGTTGTAAGATGAATAATTAAGCAGTGATTCAAGTTTTGAGATGGATATGGAAGCGTTGTGAAAATGGTTTGTTCTACGAAATTCAGGATAAATTAAGCTACTAAATTTACTTTTACTAGTTTACTAAATATGCAATTCTGGGCGATTCCATAAGAGCACGTAAGCGTATTTTATTTATTTGTTCAATGATTTCGTCAAAATATGGTGGTCCATCCGTGCATTCTTCGTGAATATCGGCTTAATGAGATTAATAACGGAGCAGTTCCCCTTCTAGTGAAAAAAAAAATTTTTTTACAAACAATATTTTCATAAACTGCAACTTAAGATGGATCTGCTGTGAAAATTTCATCAAATTTGATGGAACACTTTTAAATGTACGAGGAAACTTGGTAAACTAGGCTTTGTGTAAGTAAAATGAAGGGGGCAAATATTTCAAATATTTACCCAGGGTTCCCTACAACCAGCAACGGAATATACTTAGAATAAACACGCCTCTATCATGTGTGAATGTGCAATAGGTACATTATTTGCTTCGAAAATATACCAAACCTCTGCAAGCATCAAACTCACTCGAAGTAGCTAGCTAACAACTTAAGGGCAAGAACGCAAGTTTACTAATTAGGCAAAACTTTACTCCACCCTAGCTTAAATAGTGAACAAACAGCTGAGAAACAAAACACACATCCGACCTGTCCCTTCCAGTAACCAACCCGAGAGTTTCCAAAACGATTAGAAAGGGTTGAAAGAAGTAAACACGTTAAATAATTACACGAGTGCGAACTTGTTCGTGCTTGCTAGCAAAACACCCGCCGCGTTAATTGTAGTTTGTCTGGCGAGACAAATGGGTGGGCTTTCTCATAAAAAGTTTGTGGCTGCTGGCTTAGTGAGTTATACTACTTCGGATGATGTATTTCTGCCTGAAAAAATAATAAGTGGTGAAATAAACGACAGCTCCTGAGAGCTGTTGGAACAACAATGGTGCTAAAGCGAGACAGTAATATTGTGCAGACAAGTGTCAATTAGTAAAACGTGATCTGAATTGCGTGCGATGTCCTTTGGCATCGTAAAACCAGACGAGAACAAGTTGCTCTCCTTTTGAACCACCAAACGTTAGAGTCAGAGAGTTGGGCAGACCCAATTAGAAATAGGTGTGTTCAGAGAATAGTTTTAATTGTACCAATTTAGGAACAGAGATAGAGATCATGTCATTATTAGCATAGTTTTACTAGGAAATATTTCCACGGATCATTCAAGTTTAATGATGGGAAAGAGTTCCAATCCAGTAATGTCGTTCGTTTCTGTATAGTACCGCACTTTAAAAACGTCTTTTGACGTTACAACTTTGACCTGTTCAGTGGTTCTATCCATTCACCTACTTTATAATTTATATATTTTCGTATGTCGTGTTGTTTAGCTTCTCGATATAGTAACGATGTGTTCTTCTTACTTTCGTATTTTCCTCTTTCACTTCTGGATGGAGTATTTCTCCTTGATATGGTCCGTTTTCCTACATGAAACGCATTCCGCAACTAACCAATGTTCGTCCTGTTTGCTACTAACAATCTTTAACGTCTGCTAACTAATTGGCTAAATATTGTAAACAAATTGAAGCATCTTTCACTCCAACCTAAACAAAAAATCACTAACGTTCCGTAAATCTAGTTGTTGTGAATAATAATTCGTTTATGGGCATCATCCCCCGAGTCCAACATAAACGAGAGCATTTACTATTGAAAAATAATATTTTTTCCCCGCTTCGGTTTCCTTGTTTCCTTCTATTCGTTTTGCACCCCAACAGGACGAAGTCCAACCAGCGATGGATGAAACTACGGACGACGGTGCAAATCTCGTCGGCCATGGCCAAGAAGCCGCCGCTCAAACGGGAGGACTCCTTCCTGAAGAGGTTCTCCACCCGGCAGATACCGGAAACGCAAGTTAGTTTGACGGAAAATTGCAATTAGTTCAATTTACTATTAATACTTTTATTTTATTCTACAGGAAACAGTGGAAGACACCGGCTCCGAGGGCGCCACCGATCCGGACAAAACTGCCCGGCGTCGGCGGCGCCTGAAGATCCCCAAGTCGGTCGTCAACCCGGACGAGAACTTTTACTTCTACTGGCTGATGGTGGTGACGATCAGTATCCTGTACAACCTGTGGACACTGATCGTGCGCCAGAGCTTCCCGGAGCTGCAGTCCAATGCTTCCAAATTCTGGTTGAGCTGTGATTGTCTTACTGACCTTGTTTTTATACTAGACGTAGTTGTGCAACTAAGAACCGGCTATCTGGAACAAGGACTCATGGTTGGTGTTAACATTCATGCTTTACGATATATGTTATTTACTGTCCCTTTGTGTCCGCGACAGGTCTACGACTCGAAGAAACTGGCGGGCCACTATCTACACTCGAGTGAATTTTTATTAGACTTAGCAAGTTTAGTACCTTTAGATATTTTACAAATTCGCCTCGGTAGCCAGCCCCTGCTGAGATTTCCTCGCTTTTTCAAGGTACTTAACTTAAATGTGAAAAAAAAACAGATTTCATTTTATCGATTCAACCCTTCCACGAGCGGTCAATTTTGCTACAAGGATGCAAGTAATAGAAATGTGACCCTTTTCCATTTATTTTTAATCATTCCACCCGATTACCGCCGCCGTCGCCGTCTGCCAGGTTTATCGCGCAATAAAGTATTACTACATCGTCGAAAGCCGAACGGTTTGGCCCAATCTGTGGCGGGTGATAAACTTGATTCACATCCTGCTCATTCTGGCTCACTGGTTCGGGTGCTTCTACTATCTGCTCTCCGAGGCGGAAGGGTTCCAGGTAGGTTTGGCGTTGGAAGCGCCGAGAGGGAAACCGCGTGATGAACGGTTCAACATCTTTAGCACACGATAAAACTGACCTTCCGGAATTGGTTACTATTTTTTGCAGGGTGACTGGGTTTACCCGTACAGGCCGGGTGATTACGCCACCCTAACCCGCAAGTACCTAGGCAGCCTCTACTGGTCGACGCTGACGCTAACCACGATCGGAGATTTACCGACGCCGGAAACGAACGCAGAGTAAGCTTTTTTTTTCCTTAACAGTACTTCAGCTCTGTTTTGTTTGCAAAGGCTTCGAAACCCTTTTCTATGGGTGGTTTCCAAATGAGTAGGTCTATTTACGCACAAAAAATATGTTAATCCAATTGTCGGTCTTGAGTAGGGGTCGTCATTTAATTTCGTTAAACTCTAAATTTTTTTTTCTCTTTTTTTAGATTGCTAACAGTTTTTAACAAACAGAATATATTTATTTTTCTACTATTTATTCTAAAATGCTTTACAAAATTCTAAAGATACTTGATACCAGGGCAACCCTAACGATTTTTATTCTACCTTTCGTTCCCGTTCGACTTCTTTTCTGGGGCCAACATTCTCTTGTTCGTGCATTTATGTATATGTATGTGTGCAGACCGTCCAATTCAGCAGACGGTCCCAGGTCTATTCCGCGACGGGGACTCAAATCACGATTGCTACAGTTCAACTCGAGCAACGGGTATGCTAATAACTCTCCCGTGTTCGTCCTTCCTCGAAATCGCTTGTGTGTGAGTGGTCAACGACCACAACCTGTTGCACGAGCAGTAAATTACCCTCCAGAGGCAGGACGAAACCGTGGAAAACAGCGCAACCCACCCACCCCCAGCCGTGTTGTGAAGTCAAAGTTTCGAATATAATATTTCTCGCTTTCGTTGGGTGTTTTTCAAACAATATGAAGTAGGAGCAATCGTCCGAGTGGTAGCTTAGTAAATCGGATTAGATTGCAAAGTTTGATTTTCTTTTTGGCTCTGTTTTTTTGTTTCTGCCGAATCGCTTCCCAAATAAATAAAGAATTGTGGAGGTATATCTCGGAGGCCGTCTGCCGAGTAACCACAACCAGCATTTCTCATTTATTTATGATAATTTATGGTATTTTCGAATGCTATATATTTACCAGCAAATTGTTGTAAACAACTTTCTGTTATGCAAATTTCTATATTTCGTGGTTTATCTGCCTAAGTAATAGTAACTTTTCTATTGAATAAATGGGTTACTCACTTCCTTATCATCCCTCGCTGTTTGCCGTTCTATTAGGCGGCAGCCTCCGTTTATATCTTTTCTGGGAAGTAACAAAAACAAACAGCGATTCATCCGTCCAAACAAATAAATCAAAGTTTTCGAATATAATGCGATACATAGCCATTAGGGCTACGATCTCACGCACGTCTGTGTTTATTTTTATACTTTTTCTATATGCTTTTTATTACGCGCGCTGGCTGTGCGATGATATCCTGAACACACGGTTCGTTGAAAAGCTACACGCGAATACACCCATGACATGTGTCTAAATTTAGGCGCATTAAATCAAGCGGTTCACTCTCGTTCTCGCTCTTCTCGATTCGCGCTTTAAAGTTTTGTTCTGTTCAACAGGATGTTAAAGTTGGGAGCTGCAGAAGTATTGTCTATAGAAAGGTTGTTTTGGAGCTAGAGCTGCAAATTGTTTGATATTTAAACCGTAAACGCTCATTCAAGCTATTATCCTTTACTAAAAATAAGCTAAAATGATGGTTTGGAACGCCAATATCTTGATCAATAGTTAAAATATTCCTCAAACCAATGATTCGCACATATTTTTCAATAGTAAAAATGGGAACGAAAAGTTGAGTTTAAATTTAACCAACCATTCAATTGCGCAACATTTGAATGTCGCTAAGAATTTTCAATACGATATGCTCATTTTGCTAAGATAAACATCGAAAAGAAAGACGAAGCGATTTCGAGTAGGTAGGTATATGACATCACATTTGAGCATTTTTTCTGGGAAAATGCCGGTGGTGCAACGAAAGCGTGTTGTGCAAATTTTGGATCCGTCATACAATCTCTAGATGAGATGAGATTTATCGGTTGTGCACTCAGCATTACCATCTTCTTTTACGAATGCTGGCAGTCAGTATATTTTCGACAGATTATGTCAAAATCCTATTGGTTTAGATGAACGTTATTCCATTTGTCACGAATATACACTCTATACAAAGGCGTAATAAATAGGAACAAAACTAGAGCAAAAATTAAAATTATTTTCAATTCTCCGCACTGTGCTTTTAATCAGCGGGCTGTAATTTCTCTCGCTAAATACATAATCGAATTAGACGTTATTCCGTGCAGAAAATGAGAAACGTCTCTTCTGCAGTTAAATTTACGCCCCCTGCGTACGAATTGAAAGCATTTCTTCTCGGGCCATTTTCTGCTAGGTACACACCAAAGGTGAGAAAATCATTAAGGAAAATTCATTCCTTGAGCTCTGTTGCTCTGTGTTGTCCTGGAATTTCGAAGGGAAGAAAAAAGTGTAAATAATTTTCTCGAGCGTTTTGATAGAACTTTACTTTCAGTTTTCACTTCACATTTAATTGTATCACTTTTCACATTTGTACAAGCAGATAAGTATTTCGATATATGAATAGTTGGAACATTCTTTGTGTCTTGAGTGGACCGCCGGAATACGTACAGATGTGAAAAAAAGATAGCATTAAATGTTAAGTAAAATTTAGAATAAAGTAGAAAAGGTGATTAATGATGATTCATTCATTATTGTACGTGACGTTTGGTAAGAAGTGTAACAACCCAGTCAGACACAACACGGGCGTCTCACCCCATTGCCATGAAAATAAAACCATTTCGAACCTACACTCGAACCAACAAACAAAGTATATGGAAGTTACCTTAGGGCCTTAGGGAATATTCGATTTTTTTTTCAATTTATAATGTTTTTCCAGCTTGTGCCTTTGAGAGACTCAGCAGAATACTGACTTTCCTTCCAAGGACACTTCTAAACTCTAATAACACCAAGCGTATCAACATTGAACCTATTTACCGCGGAAAATAATTCGTTTTTAGTTCAAAACATCAATTTTATTCTTACATCTATGTTAAGTACAAGCACAATTGATAAAAAAAAACTGTGATTCATCTAAAATGCGATCGATTCTTGGTTCCTAATCATTTCAAGGTATTATATTTCTAGTACAATTTGTGCGAAGTTATCAAAGCAGGGTTGTCCAGTGATGTCATACGGTATCACAAGCATTATAAAATAAGCAGGCATGATGGAAATATATGATATATGTTCTATCATACAAATTTAGTTAACTGCAATAGCAATGACAATCTATTAAGAAAATGAAATTTAAAATATATGTAGCAGTGTTGATATGTCATCTTTTGTGACAGGACAAACAAAATAAATTCTCAATAAATATTAGTAAATAATTAATTTATTATTAACCTTCTAGTGCCCAATGCCGCCATTTGGCGGGCTTCAGTCGAACCTCTCAAAAGCTTCATTGAATACTTAAAAAGTGTTTATAATGATTCATAGTGATTTTACCGAAGCCCGTCTAGAAATTAACTTGGGCACTAGAGGGTTAATTCATTATTAATTCATTACAAAATATTCTCCTAATAAGAAATACTAACATACAACAAACAAATATGAAATGAAATAAGAGGTATGCTAAAGTGTAAAACAATATCGCACGCTTAGCCTGGGGGCTTATAGCGGTGTCGATCAACTATATTATTGGTTTTTGGCACATTTTGCATGTGTAGGATAAGTACAACGATACACCGTGTCCCAGTGCTGAATCGAGAAAATTTTCAGCTCGGAAAGATCCTCAACTCGATCGAAAATCGAACACGATATCACAACCATGTGGAAGAGCTAGCCGACCGACATCGCTAACCACAGAGCCACGGGGACCACTCTGCTAAAGTGCTAAAGTGTGCTATTTATGGTTAATGCTTGAAAAAAATTAAGAGTGTTTTAAGCATTTTTTTTCTCTGTGTGGACTCATCTCTGCGACCAGAGACATTTGATGTATTGTGATATTGCTCTGGTATTTTCTGTATTCCGCACTTCATATTATTGGCCAGTATCACTATTGATACGCTTTTCATTTATATCCGTGCTTGTGTGTGAGATTTTATCCTTTCGTTTCTAGCTTACTGCTCTACAATACCGAGCCTCTTTCTATACTACCAATATCGCCAACTTATAATTCCGTGGAGTGAGACTTCACCTAACGTTCCTCTCAGGCCAGGTTTATTCTTATTTTGTCAAGGAAGGAGTCTTATCGAAACCTCGTTCCTCCTACTAACACCGTGCCACAATTACAATTCCCTGAAGAGGCACTTAATGCTTTACCTCTGGTCAGTTTTATTATAGGTAGAACTTTTTTGTCCAGAGGAAGGAGCCTTATGGGAACCTCGACTAGTTTTATTATAATAGGGACTTATTTTTGTAAGGATGAAAGTCAGCAGGGATACTAGTTCAGCTTGAAGGAAGGGTATGTAGTGGAGAGCCTGAGAACAAACCCTTTGAAAACCAAATGGCCTGATTCTAATAATGGCGATAGAATAATTGAATAGCTTAGCTTAGTGTTACCTGTACATATCAATGGTTGCTACTCCGTGATGGGTCCGAGCCACTCAAGATGCACAATGAATCAACTGGAAGAACGACTGGGGGTGGTAATTCCTCCTCACTGTGTATCATTCAAAGACCCGATTTTTTTAGACCAATAACGGCGCCGGCCACGTCCTTACAGTCAGATGGGAATATCGTTGGTTTCGTACAACACCGGTACAACTCAAAAGTTTTTCATTTTGCAGTCAAATGAAGCCAAATAAGAATAAGTTTTATTCCACAAAGACTTGTTTCAAAATTCACAAAAAAACTGAGCTATAAACTGATACGTCTTTGGATTTCAAATTAAAACCATGCTCCAAAGATAGTAAAAAAGAGATTTTACCTTGCTCATGACTAATTTCAAACTCCAACTTTTAAATCCCGTTTCTCTTGGAGTTAGGAATTTCGAGTTGTGCCAGTGACGCACGAAACCTACAATAAAGAAGTAATGTTAGAATGTAGTCTTTGCTTTGTTAGAGAACGAGTATAGTTCTGCATCCCTACAAAGACCACGGAAAGGAATTTTTGTTAGTGGGGTGGGTTTTTGATCAGGATTCACTTTGATAAGTGATATGACCATGATTTAATTGGATAATTATAACAATATAGATATGATCATATACATATAATGTGAGATTGATAAAGATGGATTTTAAAATACAATAAGAAGTACTATGGCATGTCAAAAAGATCTCGGTTGGCTGCCTTCAATAGCTGAGTTATTTAAATTTTTTAACCCAGAAAACGCTAAAGATATATTATAAATAGATTCGAAATACAAATGGTAATTATCCGTCATGTTGTGCTTAAATACAATAGATGAACTTATATAAGACCAATTCACGACATTTCATAGTAGTTATTGTGCTGCTTTCGGCGGCTGAAAACAATTATTGAAATAAGTTATTACAACGACATTGCAGCGCAATCATTGACCGTAGTCATCCAAACATTATAAATATGATCCTGTATAAAATGAATTCGAAAAACATATAAAAAGTGCCTGTTATATTGTGTTCCCAAAAGAATTGTTGAACTTTTTCTAGACTAATTCATGACATATCAATGGTTGTTGTTGTGCTCCTTTCAGCGGCTGAAAACATGTATTGAAATAGGTTATTACAAAAACATTGCAGCGCTTGCACAAACGAGTCGCTGTTTTCTACGACTATTCATCGCATAAAGTCATCTAAACAGATCATCCACACGTTCACGCATCTACCACAACCTCGAACGTTATCGGCAAAAAGTGGAAAAATCGGAGAACCATGATGCGACGATTTACAGGTTGAGCGAAACAGAAACCATTTTACGAGACGTTTCAGATTTCAATTCATGAGTAATATTTTCACAGAAAATATGGAACAGCAAATACCGTGTATCCTACCCTATCAGTGCGTAAAATGGTGAAATGGGATTGCCTAACGCGCCCGCAATAATATGAGTGGAAAATATGCATAATATGAATGAAAAATATAAGCAGAATATGAGTGAATTATATACGTAACTTTTTCATGCACACCTCGACGGTCTCGCTTTTCTATCCGCTAACAGACGGCGCTGCGAGCGTACTTTATTCGTGTGTGTTTTTTTGTGCTTCTCGATTAACCGACTCCGAAACAAATTTCGAGAATAAAATGTTACTTAGCTTGCTTAAAATGTCCTGGTCACTCCTTTTTTCACTGTTCCGGTAACCAGCAGCTATGTAACTTTGAAACTCACTGAATATACTAATTTTATTTGGGAAAAACAGCATAAATTAGTGAAACTTCACGTAGAGATAAAACACGCACAACACTTAGCGGGCCTTGTTGCCAGTCCTCTGGCGATAGAATAATTGAATAGAAGAGGGGTCATTCCATACGAAGTGACCACGAAAAAAGAATAAACTTGGACACGACCATAACGGATTCGGCTCAAAACTGGGGGAATTATTCATCTATGTTCACTATGAAAAAATCCCAATTTTGGTGTCGATTGGAATACCCCCCGCTCTGTGGAACCCCCCTCTTTGTGACAAAGTCAGGCAATTTTTGTTCAAAATTCCGTTTTTCTTTTTCTTACAATTCATAGATGTAGGACGTCCGCAAAATCCGCATAGTGAACCTAGATAAATAATTCCCCCAGCTTTGAGCCAAATCCGTGATGGTCGTGTCCAAGTGGCATGTACACTTCGTATGGAATGACCCAGAGGTAAACAAAATATTCAAAGAGTAGAGATGGCGTTGTTCCGGTTTGTTTATTGGTCGGGAAAACTATCAGTTGCCATCTATGCATCTTGTTAATACTTTTAAGTACTCACTTTTCTTAAATGCAATCTATTTTTACCAAAAAACTTGTTTCTCTTATATAACTCCATTGTGTCTTGTTGACTCAGACAACGTCTTATAACTAGTACGGGGGCCGTGTGATCGGATGCGGTACAATATTAAAAAAAAGTAGGTTTTTCCATACAAATCTTCAAACAAATTCTAAATGCAATGCGCCAGGCGGAGTTACTAGCAATCAACCTTAGATAAGTTTAGAATAGTTTGAGGCCTCGAATGGAATCAATTGAACTTTGCTTTGGCTCTGTGCATTTCAATTTCAATTTTTCCATATAATCAAACAACGGTATCTAGTGCATATATGATAAGCACTGTTAATGGTTCCTATATTTCTTTTCTACTAACAAACAGTTACGCTCGCTGCCGTGGTTTGTTATTAGCAAAAACTAGCGGCAATGTTCTATTTGCTTATAAAAAATAACAAAGCAACCACGGACGCGCTACAGGAAGTTTCCCTGGCAGCCTTTCTTGATATTGAGGAAGCATTTGTTAATGCATCCCACTACTCAAATACCCATGGAAAGGCACGGCACGACACGGCATGGACAGGAAGAGAAATAGAGAGAGAAATAACTGCTCAATTTGGTGGTGCATCCCTAACAAGAAAAACTACGTCCGTATACCTCACGTCTGTATATCTAACGGGGATCCTGGTAGTCCTGGAGTATAAATAGCTGTATTCCTTCCATCCCCGAAGACTTATATGTTTGGCGCAAGTCTCTTACCCATTTTACTTTCGTTTTACTGAATGTAGAGCAAGCATGTTCCTGGGATCCAATCTAAGTAGCATTTACGCCTTGCTGGTCTTCCATTTGATCGAATATGATCATGGGAATAGATTTTCTATCAAAATATTCAACGTTTCCTGAGAATCTGTGGTATGAGTATTCTCTGTCATTTTGAGTCTATCTAAACCACAAGTATATTTTTTAGACTGGGCTTTCTACGACTTGACTGCAGTGAAAATGTTCAGATTTTATGATACAAACCACACGCATAAGTATGCCTCAGCTTAACAGTATCTTTATTGTTGGCGTAAACCGGTTTCAAATCGTAGAATTCAATACACTCCTGAAATTTACTATACAAACCACGCGATCTGAAATCAGGAAGTCAACAACTCCCTATTGAAATAAACCACACTCACTTGTGCGTGACCATCTAATCAACCGGCTAAACAGAGAATAAACCGGAAGGAAATGGCTAAATACTGGCAGGTACGAATTATGTTGTTGTAATTTGCATTACTTATCAAGTTGAATTCCGATCCAGCGTGGCCTTCACTACTAATGAAAATCTTCTTATTGTGATCTTTGTGGAAATGTAACAGTCGAACAGCAAAGGTTAGGCTGACATTTCTTCTCTCTTCCCACCTAATTGCAGAACAAAAGTGATGTACGAAAACATGATTAACAATGACGGCTAAACGATTGTGGTATCAAGGAGTCAATAAATTAACGAAGATAAATTATGTGTGATAAGGCACAAATTAGTTGAGTTGAATTTAATGCAGTATAAAGATAAATAATGGTGTTTAATATGTAATGAAATATGAATAACAACTAGCAGTGCGAGTGAGTGATATGACTTATATTTACTTTGATTTACTCTAATTTGTTTTTCACATGGGACTACATTCTACTTCAGCAGGGCGGCATGCTGAGGAAAAACGTAAAATATTGCCATTCTCGAGTACACATTATCTTCACTGAACAGTTTTCAAAGACCAGAGACCGATAGTTTACATGTGGTATATCTTTTTGATAGTGAATAAGCGAAAAGCTGAGTTCAAATTTACCAAGTTGATATTCAACCAATCACAAGCTAGCTTTTTGAAACTCACTTTTGACATCCCGTTGACTTACTATAAAATCATGTTTGCAATGTTCCCGATCAAATGATTATGACAAAAGGGTAACACAAATATATCTGCACTTGATAGAAATGACAAAGCCTGTAATATTCTTGATATGCCAGAATGATAAATAGTACAGAATTATATCAAATTCTGTTATCATACACTTGAATGTTTAAAAGTGTATTTTTTTAAGCATATTTATAAAAAAATTTGTTATTCAATTGACAAAATATTGTACATTCTAACTAATTCTGATCTTTTTCTGCCAAAAACCTTACAAAACTTGCTATAATTTGTAATAATTAGTCAGTAATTTTGATAGGATTTTTGATATTTCAAAAATCAGAATTAATGCAAATCTTGATATTATAACAAAATATCAAGATTTGCCTTAATTCTGATATTTTTGACTGATCGGGTTGTCGTACGGTTTGGAGAAAACTAATGTGATATCGTGTTGGCAATCGTGAGATGCACACAGTCAAAATAAAGAACTCGAAATTATGCTGCTTTATAAACTGCAAAAACGTCTTTATCAAGACGATTGAATATTTGAAATGAAGTTCATTAATTATTAAAAAATTTCTTTATTCTTAGCAGATAATAACAGATCTTGGTGAAGTCGGACTAATGTTTGGTGGGTACATAATATGACCATTTGCTAAAAAAAAATGGCGAAGTCCTACGTCAGTCTTTTCTATGAAACAAATTAATAAAATTTATTTTCGGAGCCGGGGTGATACACAGAGACCCGAAAACGACAGAGACCCGAAACGATGCAATATTAGATTCCAAAAAAGCGACTTCCGGTTTCCGAAAAACAACCAAAAATGGTTGAATACCATCCAATACTGGTATTTTCGAAATCGAATTGATGCCCTGAGATCAAAAATCAACTTCAGACGTTATATTTGAATTAAGTGGTTATATACCTTTTTGGTCGAGAAATATGAGGGAAGTTTTAATTTATTTTTAAGTGCATAGCACCATTTTTATTGCATCAAAGTGGTATTTTTCTGAAAAGTTTATCAACAACAAAAATACGTTTGATTTTGAGATGTACCAATTATTACTGGAGTAATTGCCGTTTCCCCGAAACGGCTTTTTTTTGGGAATCTTTGCGGTGATCCTGATAAAGACTCAGCGGGTCAAGTGAAATAAAAAAACTCATATTATTTCATTAGTTTAAAAGTGTGCCGTGTCCTTGAACGATCGCTTCCATGAGTATTTTGTTTTCAGTGCAAACGGGAACGTTTTTCACAAAAAATGCAAATTTGAGCGCTAAAAATTGCATAAAAAATATTTTTGCGGCAAAATGTAAATGTATGTTTTAAAAACAATCGTTCAAGGACCGGCGAATTTAATAACGAAAATTTAGAAAAATACGAAAAGGTATGCAACCCTAGGATTGTATGAAATGGTGACGTGGGAATAAACACTGTAATTAGGGGTCTTTTTAATACATAATATATACAGAGTCCGCAGACAGAATCAATGTGTTCAGTGACTTACGTATTTTCATTTTCAGCCTTCACTGGAAAACTATTTTCAGAAATATACATTAAGGTCTTTTTTACGCGGATTGCTTTCCTCCATTACTCAAAAACGGTGTAAGATATCGACCTAATTTCAATCACGATTTCCGTTTTAGGCCACGAGTAATCAGTTTTCGAAAAAATTTACAATTTTTGGTGTAAATAATCAAAATTCAAAATATTGCATTTTGGTCTTTGGATTGACCACTATCATATTCGAAAGAGGTTCAAACATACTAGGACGATTTTCTTCGTTATATTTGCAACTCAAAAAGTCCTTTTTCACGCGGGTCCATACAAATTTGGAACGCGTCCCCCACGTTAAAAAAGACCGTAGTGTATTTAACAACACTCGAAAGAATATCGTTTATATTTGGCGCTATTATGCCTGTAGTATTTTTTTTTTTTGAGCAAACAACATGTATTTGACTAGGCGCAAGCATATCGTTCTTGTTGAAGAAGCACCAAGAATTTTTCGTAATGCGTCAAAGTCAGAATTAACTCTTGTCCTCAAAAGCCAAATCCAATCATACTCATGTTATCATAATGAATGGTTTTGTTTTATTTAAGTCTGATTGAATCAAATTTATAATGGATCTTACTTTTAAAATAATATAGAAGCCCTTACAAAGGTTCATTGATTGGCAAACATAAGAAGATATGTGAAACAAAATCAACAAGTTCCAGCAAAAAATCGTAGCAATCAACAATTCTATTTTTGTTTTTTGCTTGACATTTTTTTTAATGAATCTACAATTACATTTGCTGTAACACGAAGACAGCCAACATACGTTTACTATGGTAAAGTTTCAAATAATAATGTATTATCTAACAATTTTGAAATGCAATAAAAGATCTTAAATGTATCTTAGTAAATGGACCAAAAATTCACAAGCATTCGCCGGCTCTTACTTCTTCTATAAATTTTTATTGCAAAAGAAATTCACTTATTCGATACTTTCCGGTCAAGATTATTTAGTGAATAACGAAGATAAAATTAAATAAATATAACATATAACTGTTGCAAAAATGTACAATTCTTGTTGAGTGTCGGACTCGATTATCCGGAGACTCGATTATCCGGAAACTCGATTATCCGGAATTTTAGACTCGATTATCCGGAATTTTATTTTTTTTTTGGTGTCCGTTTTCAATTTTTATTCCAAAATTTTGCCTTTACCATTTCTTCTGGCATATTTGTTACCATTTAAGTCACTTCCGGCATTGCTTCTCAAGATTTTACCCCTTTTCGCCTCAGAAATAACATCTGGTTACATCACTGCATCATACAAGTAAAACAGTGAAAAAAAAAAACATTTATTTTATGTTCGTTATAATCGCAAAATTTCAGTATTTTTTGTGTGATTCGATTATCCGGAATGAAAATTTTTTTGATGTTCCGGATAATCGAGTCCGACCTGTGATCATATTTATGAGCAGCAACATTACAGTTTTTCCCAGATTGCACACGAATAGAAATGTACGAACAGAAGTGTACCACTGGAAAACGAATAGTACCGCTGCAGTGCGAATAGTACCACTGCAGTACTAATAGAAGTGTACAGCTGAAATGTGCGAATAGAAGAGTACCGCTGCAATCATAGACGACGAGAGACTTGCGGCGCTCTGCTCCACTGATACTGTTGCTTCTACCAGCATGTTTTCTTTCAAGACATCAGTTTTTATTTCGTTCTGAAAGCAGGTTTAGGAATTGTTCAAGAATGGGGATTGTTTCAAACTTTTCGAAGAACTTTTACCTTCGAGACATCAAATTAGTCTAGGTTCATGAAAGTAAAAGTAAATTGACCTATTGGGATGGGGAGATTCTGTCAATTTTTTTTTTCGATATTGATACAGAGAATATCACAGGGGAAACAAAGACGTAGTCCCACGTCAAAAGATGAAGGAAATCGGTTCAGTAGTTTTCCCGCAATCAGGATCACGGCAAAGTAATTTTCCGAGATGCACTATTCCAAGATGAACGCGTATAAAGTTTCAAGTTTAGCTTATGCGGCCGTGGCGAGGCGCGCTTCAAATCGCTCTAACTTTCTCCTTATTGCTCAGATCTTCATAAAAATTTGTGAAAATGTTCTCAAGATGTTGTACTTCAAGATAATGTAATAAAAAATATTTCGATTTTTTGGAAACTAAAAAGGTATATAACCCCTTAAAATGCTGAATTCCGGTTTGCGGTAAACAGTAAAAATTGACCAAATACCATCCTATATGAGTTATTTCGGAATCGAAATGATGCTAAGAGACCTGAAAACGATCCCAGACACCATCTTGAATTCGAAGATGGTGACTTTCGATTTCAACACAACCTAAAATGGCCGAATACCAATATGAGTATTCCAGAGATCGGGATGATGCGAAGACACCAGAAATAAAATTCAAACGCAATTTTTAAATTCAAGAAGGTAACTTCCGGTTTCTGGAAGACATCCGAAATCGATCAAATACCACCGCATATGAGTATGATGCCAAGAGACCTGAATGATGATGAATGAGTCAACATCTAGAATTTGAAAATGGCGTCTGAAGTCGATTTCCGGTCTCAGAGCGTAATTTGGTTTTAAGACATACACATATTGTAAGGTACTCGACCATTTTTGGTTGTTTCCTGGAAGCCGGAAGTCGACATCTTGGGATCCAAAATGGCGTCTGGGGTCATTTAATAGTCTCAGAGCATCATCCCGATTCCGAAAATACTCATATTACCTAGTATTTGATCACATTTTGTTGTTTTCCGGAAACTGGAAGTCGCCTTTTGCAATCAAAAAATGGTGTCTAGGGTCATCAGTCTCTGGACATCATCTCGATTACGGAAATACACATATTGGAGGGTATTCGACCATCTTAGGTTGCTTTCTAGAAACCGGAAATCGCCATCTTGAAATTCTGGGCCATTTTCCGATCTGTGGACATCATCCCAGTTGCGCAAATAAATATTGGATGGTATTTGGCCTTGTATTATTCGTTGTTTCTATGGCTTCTAGAAGCCCCTATCTATTCCGGAAGGTCCATTTTGAAAGCATATCACCAAAACTATTAAAATGGTGGTAAGATTCCATTTGTCAAATCATGAAACCATAATATTCCTCAGTTACGGAGCACATCCTCATATCACTAGTCATTTTTGAGTAATTTCTGTACAAAAACATCGTTATTGAACACATTTTTTCATTACGGTTAATGGCACTTAGTGCGTACTTTTGCCCCGCGGTTTATACGTACTTTTGCCCCACAATGAGTTTTCCAACTGGTTTGAGTTTCATGACAAACATCAAAATAATTCCGGCAAAACATGTTCACCCTACAAATCACAATTATATAAGAGTTTTTTGGGCTCTGTTGTTTTTGAGTTTCTGTAGTTTCCGTATAGGTCAATCATAGTTCCCAAAACTAAGAAAATTAGATCAAAACAGCTCAAAACACAACTTTCCTAATAGCTTCGCCCTATTTGAACGGAATCTTATGTGTTTACATGTGTGATTAACTGACGTTATAATACTGCAAATTAATACAATGTTGCCAGTTTATTTTGCCCGTATGCTTCGAAAAGGCCAATGCGTACTTTTACCCCGTGCGTACTTTTGCCTCTCACTACTCTATATGGGGTGACTTATTGGGAAAATGGGAATTGAAATCGCATATATCCATACCTTACCTTACCAATCAGACGAGAGCCGTGGTGGCTCGTGTTGTACCAAGAATTTGTCGCCATGTTGCTCGGCTTTGGGCTGTGTTTCGCCAGTTCCCCAGGCGTCTCATCACCCGCAAGTCTCCTTCGATCTGGTCGAGCCATCGGGCACGCTGCGCCCCTCTATTTCTGGTGCTGGCAGGGTTGCTGAAGAGAAGTGATTTCACAGGGTTGCCGTTCGGCACCCTTACGACATGACCGGCCCACCGCAACCTATTAACTTTCGCCAGGTGTGCAATGGGATTCTCTCCAAGCAGCGCGTGCAGTTCGTGGTTCATGCGCCGTCGCCATTCTCCGTCGTCCGTCTGTACTCCACCGTAGATATTCCGTAGCACCTTCCGTTCAAAAACTCCAAGAGCGTTAAGGTCCTCCGCGAGAAGCGTTGTCGTCTCGATCCCGTAGAGGACTACCGGTCTTATCAGGGTTTAGTACAGCGTCAACTTCGTGCGTCGTCGCACTCGATTCGATCGAAGTGTCTTCCGGAGTGAAAAGTAGGCACGATTTCCTGCCTGGATGCGTCTCTGGATCTCTTTGCTGGTGTTATTGTCGGCGGTCACCAGTGACCCCAAATACACGAACTCATCGACCACCTTAAGCTCATCACCGTCCACAGAGACTTTAGTTGGGAGGCTGATGTTGTTCTCCTTGGAGCCTCTCGCTCGCATGTATTTTGTTTTCGACGAATTTATCCGCAATCCGATCCGTCCAGCTTCGGCTTTCAGTCGGGCGTAAGTTTCCTCCGCCGTCGCAAAGTTACGTGATATGATGTCGAAGTCATCCGCGAAGCCCAGAAGCTGAACAGACCTTGTGAAAATTGTGCCCCTCGTGTCGATGCCCGCCCTCCGGATCACACCCTCAAGGGCGATGTTAAACAGCAAACAGGAAAGTCCATCACCTTGTCTCAACCCTCTGCGCGATTCAAAGGGACTCGAGAGTATCCCCGAAACACGCACGTAGCACATCACTTGCGCCATGGTAGCTCTGATCAATCGAGTCAGTTTATCCGGAAATCCGTTGTCGTGCATGATCTGCCATAGCTGTTCTGGATCGACTGTATCATAGGCCGCCGTGAAGTCAATGAAGATGTGATGTGTGGGCACGTTGTACTTGCGACATTTCTGTAAGATCTGTCGGATCGAGAAGATCTGGTCCGTGGTGGCACGGGCTCCCATGAAACCCGCTTGGTACTGACCCACGAACCTCCTGGTTAAAGGTGATAGACGACGGAACAGGATCTGTGAGAGTATTTTGTAGGCGGCATTGATAAGCGAGATGCCGCGGTAGTTGCGGCACTCCAGCTTGTCGCCCTTCTTGTGGATGGGACAGATAACTCCCTCCATCCACTCGTCTGGCAATTTTTCCTCCACCCAAATCATGGAAATGACCCAGTGCAGCGCTCTAGCCAGCGCCTCTCTTCCATGTTTCTTTGCCTGCGGCTTTTTTGTTTTTCAGCTTCCCGATCTCACAAAGAACTTCGTGAATATCGGGAGCTGGTACTCGGTCATCCGCTGCTGGTGCTCCTAGGTCAGTTCCTGCTCCGCTTCTGTTTGCTGTTTCGCCATTCAGGTGTCCATCGAAGTACTCCTTCCACCTGTCGACCACCTCGCTGGCATCCGTGAGAAGGTTCCCATCCGCGACGTTGCACATGTCGGCTTGCGGCACATAGCCTCTGCGGGACTGGTTTACCCTCTCATAGAATTTCCGCGTTTCATTGGCACGGTATAGCTGCTCCAGCTCATCATGCTCACGATCCTCTTGCTGGCGCTTCTTTCGTCTGAGAATCGTGGTCATTTCGTTCCGTG
This sequence comes from Wyeomyia smithii, assembly GCF_029784165.1. NCBI lineage: Eukaryota > Metazoa > Arthropoda > Insecta > Diptera > Culicidae > Wyeomyia > Wyeomyia smithii. The sequence continues at coordinate 222,781,849 of NC_073696.1, forward strand.
CCCGTTTGTAATTGGCCTTGTTCTCTCTCGTTGACCTGCCCAGGTATATCGCCCAGGTCCGGTTCTTCTCATTCACCGCTGCCTCGCACTCCCCGTCATACCAGTCGTTTCTGCCACTCGGTGCTTCCACTCCTAGTGTCGCCGTTGCGGTCTCCACGATAGCTGTGCGAATGCTGCACCAGCCGTCTTCGAGAGGCAATGCGCCCAGCCCCTCCGCTGTGGGTAGCACCGCTTCAAGCGGGTGCGCGTATTCCTCCGCAGCCTGGGAGTTCCGGAGCTGCTTAATGTTGAGCCGCGGGGCTCGGCGATGTCGCGCGTGGTATACGGTCGACAGTTTTGAGCGCAATGATACCGCAACTAGGTAGTGGTCCGAGCCAATATCCGCACCGCGATAGGTACGAACGTTTGTAATGTCAGAGAAGAATCGGCCGTCGATGAGAACATGGTCAATTTGATTTGCTATACGTTGGTCTGGTGATCTCCAGGTGGTTTTGTGGATGTCCTTACGGGAAAAGAAGGTACTTCGGACTGCCAGTCCTCGGGAAGCTGCGAAGTTGACGCATCTCTGGCCGTTGTCGTTCGTCACGGTGTGCAGGCTATGTTGGCCGATCACCGGCTTGTACATTTCTTCCCTACCGATCTGCGCGTTCATGTCCCCGATGGCGATCTTGATGTCTCTACGCGAGCAGCTATCATAGATTTTCTCCAGCTGTGCGTAGAGCTCTTCTTTCTCTACATCGGGTCTTCCTTCGTGAGGGCAGTGCACATTGAGGATAGTGTAGTTGTAGAACCGGCCTTTTATTCTTAACAAACACAACCTGTCGCTGATCGCCTGCCACTTGATCACACGACTCTGCATCCTGCCCAACACTATAAAGCCGGTACCCAGCTCATTGGTTGTACCGCCGCTCTGGTAGTACTGTGCCCTGCGGCCACAAATCCTCCGTACCTTCTCTCCTTTCCGGCAAAGCTCCTGGAGCGCAACGATGTCGAAGTGGCGGGGTTCTAGCTGATCCAGCAATATCCGGTCGCCACCCGGGGCGTTCAGCGATCTACAGTTCCATGTAGCGAGCTTCCAATCGTCGTCCTTATTTCGTCGCCTAGGTCGTTGCCAATTGTTCCAGTCCGTATTCAATTCTTGATTGTTCGTAGTATTTTAATGTTTCGGCATGCTGCCTTACTAGGGCTGCGGATGCCTAGTCTCGCGACGGGGCTGCCGTCTTGGGTGTAGCTGGCGAGACACCGCATTTCATAATTCAGCCGTCCGCTCCAGATCAGACGCTTTTTGAGCCGCCCCTAACATGGGGAATAGACGCTCGGACAAGCTGCCCTCCTAGGAGAGCAGCTCCCCCTTCCCTGTCAGCATACGACCAAGTTCCCACCGGTTCACCGATCTTCCCTTGGTTGCTCGTATTCTAGTCGGTACCACGTGGAGGTAGGGATAGGAGTTGCTGGGCATTATGCTTCGGACCACACTGGGGTCTATTTTAGGCCAACTAGTACGGGTGTACTGCTGGTACGCACTGCCCAGCCGTTTACCAACCAATAACATATATCCAACCAATAGCATATATCCAATAACTTATAACTCTGGAATAACCGCGGAAAGATTATATTCGAAAACTTTGATTTATTTGTCGGTGAGGGTGGGCCGAATTTAGAAAACACAATTAATAAACGCTATCCCTGTGTGTGGGTTTCCGCTTCTCCTCCTACGACAGATACGTGTTTACCATCGTCAGCTACCTGATCGGAGTGTTCATTTTCGCCACCATCGTGGGCCAGGTTGGTAACGTGATAACCAATCGGAACGCAAACCGGCTAGAGTTTGAGCGGCTGCTGGACGGCGCTAAAACTTATATGAGGCACCACAAGGTCTGTAGTGAGAAATGGGAAGATGCACGAAGTTAATCTGTGGTCTGTTGTTCCAGGTGCCTGGCGGAATGAAACGACGAGTGCTGCGCTGGTACGACTACAGTTGGTCCCGGGGGCGGATACAGGGCGGAGGGGATATCAATACGGCGCTCGGGCTTCTACCGGATAAGCTCAAGACCGAACTGGCGTTGCACGTTAACCTCAGTGTACTCAAGAAGGTGACCATTTTCCAGGAGTGCCAACCTGAGTTCCTGCATGATCTGGTGCTAAAAATGAAGGCCTATATTTTCACACCCGGAGACTCGATCTGTCGGAAGGGTGAAGTCGCGCGGGAGATGTTTATTATCGCCGACGGCATCCTGGAGGTGCTGAGCGAAACGGGGAAGGTGTTAACCACTATGAAGGCGGGGGATTTTTTTGGGGAAATTGGAATCTTGAATCTGGATGGGTTGAACAAGTGAGTGTGTAGTGCGAGGGGATGTGTAACGGGGAGTAAATGACTTTTTTTGTGGTTTCCAGACGAACGGCAGATGTTCGGTCCGTAGGCTACTCGGAACTGTTTTCGCTGTCCCGCGAGGATGTTTTGACAGCAATGAAAGACTACCCAGACGCACAAGAGATTCTCCAGACGCTGGGACGCAAAAGACTGATGGAGGTGCGCTGTATAAACAAGAAGCACGCCAACAAACATGCCGCGAAGGAGCACGGCACGGACCATAGCTCAAACGCAAACAACAACAATAACAACAATACCCAAGGTGATAGTAGTGATAATAGTGCCTCAAAACGTATCGTAGATAAGCTAAAAAGTGATGTTAAGGGATTGAAGAATGCTCTTCGTAAGTCAAGGTAGTGTTGAGGTTGAGCAGCAATCCAGATAAGATGTTCTAGTCGGCATTCTTTTTTTCGTAGAACGGCAACAACTAGACGTAGTAACGAGTCGATCGAGCTCCAGCCTTTACAGGGTACTAGCAGTGGTGGTAGTGGCTCCAAAACTCCCAAAACTGTGCTCCGACGGATGGCACGTGTCAAATCGGAAGACATTCATACGGAAGATGAGGGAAAGGATCACGATAAAATGCCTAGCCCGATCGGGGCTGGCCTTCCACTGTTGCAACGCTTGCGGCTCCTCAAAGAGAAACAAGTCAGTTACCCTACAGTAGACGCATTTCACAAATCACGCATCGTCACCATTCACGCTGTACACTCACGCTCGTGAAACGGGCGTTAGAGTAGGGATTTTGCTTTCACCCACACTTTCAAGTACGCACCATCTGATAGGGCACAGTCACCGTAGCGCCAACACTGCCCCTGTGTGTGTGTCCATAGCCGGTTAAATTTATGAATTGCAAAATTCTTTCTTTTCGAATAGCCCCGATAGCTAATTATGATTGATTTCACATTGGAAAATTGGTTGCTTACCTTTGCTTTGTTAAACAATTTCCTCCAGCTATGACACCAATCACTTACACGAATCTCATGTTAGCTGTAGTTAGGATTTACACAACAAACACATACGATCATTCTATCACAGATATCAATTACGATCTCACAGCATTTCGATTCACTCATCCGATCAATGTGCTAACCCTTAAACTGTATATATCGATAGTGATATTAGATTCTAGAACGTTTCCTTTGCTTTTCTCTTTTTCTTTATTTCTATGTATGTTTTGTGCACGTGTACCCCACAAAAAATTACCACCAATTATGTTGAACCAATCAAATTATCGAACATAATCCCCTGTTAAACAAATCAAATAAAAATCAACGCTCGGCGATGCATCGCGTACACGGTTTACAAATAAACGGTTTCCTTCGAATAATAAAAAAAAATACAAAACCAACAACAAAAACACGCACATAAATCTCCCTATCTAGGATCGGGAGGAGCGCGCCGCGAAAGCGACCGCCAACCAAGTCACCACGACCACTACCGCACAAATAATCTCCCCGCCGCATACTCACGTAACCTCTGCCGTATCACCGCAGGAATCGATTCAGGAAGAACCGGAACCGGAAGTGATCGGGGCCGGGCTGCCGCTCTTCCAGCGGCTGCGATTACTCAAGGCAAAGGAGGAACACCAGGCTAAGGAGGCGCAAGCAAAGGTAATGATTGTGACAGGGTAGTTCACGGTCGAGAATTTGCCACAAATCAAGGTGGGTGGGGTTTTAGGAAGGTACGGTACCGCAGGTTGTAAAGTCTTCGTCAAACGAGGTAAATAAGGGTGAACCAGAAGGTTAGGGTGAAATTTAATTCACTGCATGTTATTTATACAAAGGACCTTCCTGGAAAACCTAAAAAATGTCAAGGTTTTTGCATGAAAAATTACAGAGAATATTAGTTCAAACCAAATACTAGTTATTTTTGTTTCCAAAAGTAGAGCCCAACTTGTCAAATAAACTAAGCGTGCATTGGACTTCTTTGGTTACAATTTTGTACCAAAATTTTTAATTCAATTACTAATTTCTTGTCAAAAGCCCTCAATATATTTACTACATATTTAAGTCGTCTTGTTCAAGCAATTTGATAAGGCATCCTACTGGTAAAATTCATTTTTATACTTAAGTTCCTAACTGTTTTTGATTAGTCATCAAGTCATTATTCGGGTGGAAAAGAAATGCTGTAAATAATTAAATTCGTTATTTTGATTAAAAACCACCTTGATAATGTAATTCGGGAAACTAACGTTACGTCTATTGAAAAAAATCCTATCGCACAAGGTTTGAAGTGCATGCTCTAGCCCTGCCGCAGTACCGCATTCGTGTTGGTTCTCCTGTACCAATCACTACCCAAGTCAAACGAGGATCGACCCTCGAAAATTTTCCAGTGTTCCAGTACAACCTTCCGAGCACTAACTTCGCGAACCACATGTAGCATCGCGTGAACTACTTGCGCATGTTCCGTTCGGTTTGACAATCTCACCGATTTTCTTACCTTTCCTCTTTCAGTTGCAGGTGATAACGAACCAAACTTCCAGCTCGCCTTCGCTATTCCAGAGCCTTAGTCCTACGTCTCCGACACAGCAGAAGGGTCCACCTAGTCCAATTCTGGCAACATCTGCCGCGGCCGGTCACCATCACTCTCACGCAAGATCTGCGATGAGGGTTTCGTTCAAAGATCGCATCAAAAGTATGCAGCGACTAGAATCAAAGGCGGAATCACGCATGATTGCGAGTTCGGATGGAGCGGACGTGAAACAACACCTCCTAACGAGTGGACCCGTGAAAACACACAACCGGCACTCTGCGGCACAAGCACTGAAAGACAAAATCCGATCCCTTGGACATTTGCAACGATCTGACGACCAGCTGAAACCATGGTCCAAGCTAAAGCTAGCAACCGTAGTTAGTGTAGGAGGAAGTTACTCTAGCTTAAGCAATAGTTTAAACGAAGACGCCCCAATTCTGGAGCAATCTAAGAAAGCCGGTCGTCTGAAGACATCGATTCCGGCCGACTTGAACTTGAACTCGCTGGTATCCACCGCCCCGCCGCCGATTTTTTCCGCTCCACCAACGACGACCACCAGCGGGTCGATGTTCCAGCCACCGATCAGTGTGTTCAGCCGAAGTAATACAGCCATCGAGAAGGTTTGCGTGAGTGATAGTGAAGTCACAAGAAAGAAACAACCTCCGCCTCCGCCGGCTCGCGTCCGGATGAAACCGAAACCGCTTAAATTAACCAAAGAACCACGAAGCTATAAGAGCTATGTATCCATCGATGACCTCTCGCCAGAGTACAGCGGCCTTCCGTTTGTTAAGCGGCTCAAAATATTAAACGAACGCCAGAAGCTTGCCGAACTCGAGTCGGCGATGCAAACCCGTAGCCTTAGTCTAGACTGTACCGATTCCAACAGTAGCAACGCCGGTTACGATCCTTCCGATCAGCTGTCCCGCAGCAAAAGTGAAGCTTCCGGAATTGCAACGAAACGACCGAAAAGTACCAAAGAGGAACCATTTTGCAAAAACACTCCGCTCAGTCCGGAATCGAACGAAACGCCAGAACGGCGTCAACTGAAAAGTATTCTCAAGAAGCTCTCCGAAGACAAACTGGCCCTCGATCAACGACAAGGCATTCAGACCCGGGATATGCGGAAGCTGATGCGTGCCCAAACGGTGGAAGGGTACGTTGCTAGACACAGCAAGTTTGCGAAGAGCGTAACCTTCAATAGAAACACACTTTCTAGTCCCCCAAGCAGTGCTAATTTAGGTGACTCTATTGAAGAACGCACTCTTTTTCCCATTCCTAGCGCACAAAGTAATGCTCCCACTGCGGTGACCACCACGACCAATTCGACCAGCGAAGAAAGCTCTGTGGCGACCATCGCAGAAAACGTACGATTTTCCTCGTCGGGTCCGGTGCCGCTGTCATCACCACCGACGATAATTACGGAGCCGGAATCCGACGAACAGCGTGATCTTCAGGCACTAGTCGTCCGCAACAATGGGTACTATGAATCCGAAGAGCAGCGATACCCAGCCAACGAGGACCATCCGCTGCCGATAGACGACTCGCCCTCGAAAGGTTCCCTGTCCGCCTTCGGTCCCCAGCGGAAGATCATTAAAGGTATGTACGGTTTCGAGCTTAAACTAAAGACGCTTTTGTACGCTTTGAAGCCCACCAATCATGACATCAATCGTCTATAAACACCTATCGCTTGTACAAAGGTAGAATCGATCCCGGTTGAAGTAGCATTTCTACGTATACTGCTCTCTATTACTACTTACACGATTTCAATGGCACTCTTGGCGGGACACATTTGTGTACGTTCAATCTTTATTTGCAGGTTAGATGCTGCTGCCTGATATGCGATGAGTTGCCTTTCCGCGACGGAAGGTTCTTCTTCTCACACACACATCTTCATGTTCAATTCTATACTCTTTGTAGCTTTTGATGGTCGATTACCGCCGGTTTCATTACGCTTGTATTATACGCGCACATGAACATAAACATTTAGGTTTTTTTTCTTTTTGTTCGAAAATGATAAACTTTAATAGCTAAAGCTTGCTTCGTTTAGAATCCGAAACAATTGAATTAGCTATATCTCGGAGTTGGTTTGACTTAGAAAACATGTTAAGTAGTCAAAATAAAGGAATTCTAGTGCATCATCAGAAAAGAATATTACTGCAACGTTTACTCTGACCCGTCCAAGTTACGGTCAGCCGTTCTCGGAATTTATTATTTGTCTTCATAACGTTCAGAACTTTAGGGCGAATAGCTACGACAAGCAAATAGCTGTCAAAGCGTTTTGAATCCGACCACTAAGGGCGAGACTGACAACATTTCCGGATTCTAAATAAAGCAAGCTTTATTAATAAAATTTGATCAATTTATGCTGTTCTTTCCATTAATTTCATTATAAAAAGTAACGAAAAATTGAACCAAGCTTTTCAGTTAGTTGTCCACTTTAGTTTTATTATCGTCATATCCATTGATATTTTCGTCAAAATTAGAGATTCTTCGTCAATTGCATAGAAGGAGAGTAAGTTTGTGAAACTATTCTTGTTCCATCAACTTATTTTTCAGCTTGGTTCAACTTTATCCCTCTTTTCTGGCAGAGCTTGAATACCGTGTTCGTTATTTAAGGCTATCTACGAATCAAGCCATTTGTTAATGTTTGCATATAACCAGTACTGTTGATCGAACAGAAAATGTAATAATCGGCCCCGGATTTAATGGAGAGAATATGGAGACGGGTTTTTTTCCGGACTTAGATAATTCGAGTATCTATCCTAACGCTGCATTACCTTTGGGTTTTTAAAGCTCAAGTACACTCGCTAAAATTAACTATATTACCTACCAGAACAAAATGTATTACAAAAGTTCACATCAATCGATAACGTAATTCTAATTTCCTAACAAAAAAAAAAACAGAACAACCGCATTTTAGACCTCTGCTTTTCCTTTATTGGAAATAGTCTCTCACCACCCACCTTTATTAGTTACTTTACTCACTTACCTAGCAGACTTTAGCCAAAGTGGCTCGTACTGTATCAAGAAGTCGTCATGCTCCTTGGCGTAGATCACTTTCAATCTGATCGAACCATCGTACACTCTGCACTTCTCTTTCTGATGCTGGAGGGGTTACTGAAAAGAATCGTTTTAACTGGGTTGTCGTCCGGCATCCTTGCGACGTGTCCGGCCCATCGCAATCTGTTAACTTCAACCAGATGTGCAATAGGGGTATCTCCTAGCAGCGCGTGCTGCTGATGGTTCATACGTCTACGCCATTCTCCGTTTTCAGTCTGTATTCACCGTTGATAATTCGCAGCACCTTCCGTTCGTAAACTTCAAGGGCGCTGAGGTCCTCTGAGAGCAGTCTTGTCGTCTCTAGTCCATAGAGGAGTGTTTTTACAGCTTCAGCTTCGCACTCGATTAAATCTCAGCGTCATACGAAGTTCAAAGTTGGCACGATTTACTGCTTGAATGCGTCTCCGGATTTCCTTCCAGGTGTTGTTCCCAGATTCGCAATTTTTCCCAGATCTTGAAAATGACCCAATGCAGTGCTCTAGCAAGTGTTGCTCTACCATGTTTGTAGAGTTTACCCGGTAGGCCGTCTTTGCTGGTGACTTTATTGTTCTGCAGCCTCCCAATCTCCTGCTGAATTTCGTGGAGGTCGAGGGCTGATACCCGGTCATCTACTGTTGGCACTCCCAGGTCCATTCCAGTTCCGCTTCTGTTTGTTGCATCGCCATTCAGATGTTCATCGAAGTGCTGCTTCCACCTGTCGACCACCTTACTATCGTTCGTGATCAGATTACCTTCCACATCCTTGCAAAAGTCGACTCGCGGCACATAGCCTTGACGGGATTGGTTAATCTTTTCGTAGAACTTTCGCGTATCATTAGCAGTGAATAGGTCTTCTAGCTCTTCATGGTCACGATCCTTCTGCTGGCGCTTTTTACGTCTCAGGATCGTTGTTATGTCGTTCCTTGCCCGTCTGTACTGGAACAGGTTTATTAGTTACCGTCTGCCGGGGTGAGATTAAGCCAAAACGGGAACTGTTTGTATGTTCAATTACTTGAGATTTCTAGAACCCTAATACCGCAAATTCAATACTCTATGAAACATGACATATTTATTCACAACTTCAAATGGAAAATAGATAATATCAGTGAACTGTTTCACTTGAATTACGTTTCAAAGTGCAAGGTGAAAAACATGCGTTAGTAACGTTATCCAAAAATGTCCCAGCCAAACCAATTCGATTAAGAAATCACATCAACTTACTACTCAGCTGGTACGTTAGGATGTCGTCTCCAATGTGTCTAGGAAATATTATGCATTGAACCTGTGATGGCTCAGAAAAAAATGTTTTTCCAAACTGTACACTTTTCGAGCCCTTTTGGGGTGAGATTGTGCCAAGCTATAATGAACGGTACAGTGTGCGGAATTCACATTCACGACAAAATTATATCAGTATACACCAAAACGCTTGCATTGTTTACATAGGGTATGTTGTCTAGCTATGGTATTATTTGAAATAATGACTAAAAGCTTGAGAACAGTAAGCTAACAACTGTTAGATGGAAATTTACAATGACTGATATTACTTATGGAATGTAACTAAATTTTGTACACCTATTTTATAAAAAAAAAGACTTTTAAAGCGAGGAAGGAGGGTTGTGGGTACGTTTACAGCGGTTATGAGATCTCCAATGGAATATGCAGTGGTCAATGACACATAATAATTGAAACGAAAAGTCTTCTCAGGCTTTATGTCCTAACGTTTTCCACTTCTAAGCTACCTGGAGACGCCACTACGTGTATAGAGGCTGTCTATAAGCCACGTTCTTATAACTGGTTACTCCGGATATCGATTTGATCCAGTCATACATTTTTCTATAATTCATATGGAACGTTGTTTCTGGTCAACCCCCTACAGCCCCTAATAGTCCACGTTGTTTATGATCATCCTTATACTTACTATTTTATCATGTTATTCATGTGAACTATTCGTAAATACACAACTTTTCATTTAACAGGTATTGAATTCAACTTTTTGTTTTTGGCACAATCTCACCCCATAGAAGAGGTGAGATTAGGCCAAAGATCATTGAATGTTAGCAAAGATATAGTTTATTGTAACTTTACCATATTTGCGGCAGTCGTTAACTAAACATTTAAGTGTGCATTGAAGTGATTTGGATCTAACTCATTGCCTAAATGTGTGCATTACAAGCCAAGGAACAAAAACGTGTCATTTTTTGGCACAATCTCACCCCGGCAGACGGTATCATAAACGTCAAATTAAAACGTGATCTTGATGTTGCATTCGCTACCCATGAGCGATAATCACGTTGAGCGTGCCGTCAGTAATACCCCACTGTACAGCCAAACTTTGGACATCTTTCATTTAGACGCGACGATAATTTCTAGAGCTTCTGCGAACTCAAATCTCCAACCCGCCCATTGACAGGATTTCGTCGACGTTTCTTAAGACGCATATTCAAAACCTTGTATCACCAGCCATCTCTCACTTGCGGCATTTTCCCGTCTTGCTGGAAATTAGTGCACGTGTTTCCATTACACAAGAAGGGAAACAAACACTATGCGGACAATTATCGTGGCATCACCTCGCTCTGTGCTGTTGCCACAGCATAGGCACTGACCAACATGGATTCACAGCTGGTCGCTCCAGCGCCACAAATTTTCTTTATCATACTTCGTACATCAGTGACAATAAGGCGAAACGTGCCCAGACGGATGTCATTTACACCGACTTGACACCTGCCTTCGATAAACTGAACCATCGAATAGTCGTCGCAAAACTTGACAATTTTGGTCTCAATGGGAATCTTTCACTATGGTTTCAATCGTACGTCACTGGTGACCGTCTAACCTTTACTATTGCAGATTGCCAATCCTCATGTTTTGACGCTACGTCTGGAATACCGCAGGGAAGTCACTTAAAACCGCTTATCTTCTTGCTCTATTTTAATGTCGTGAGCAAATTATTTCACCCTCTAGTGCTCAAATTAATTTTCAGACGGACTTCCAAAAAATGACTGGTTCTTTTGGAACCGTATGGATGATAAACCATATAAATACCGTCCGCCGGGGTGAGATTGTGCCAAAAAAGGATATGTTTTTGTTCCTTAGCTTGTAATGCACACATTGAGGCAATGAGTTTGATCCAAATCACGCCAATGTACACTTAAATGTTTAGTTAACGACTGCCGCAAATATGGTAATGTTACAATAAACTATAATGTTGCTAACATTCAATGAACTTTGGCCTAATCTCACCCCTTCTATGGGGTGAGATTGTGCCAAAAACAAAAAGTTGAACTTAATACCTGTTAAATAAACAGTAGCGCATCTACGAATAATCCACATGAATAATATGATAAAACAGCAAGTATAGGGACGACCTTAAACAACGTGGACTATTAAGGGGCTCTAGGGGGTTGACCAGAAACTACGTTCCATATGAATTATAAAAAAATGTATGACTGAAACAAATCGATATCTGGAGTAACCAGTTATGAGAATTTGGCTTATAGGCAGTCTCTTTACGCATAGTGGCGTCTCCAGGTAGCTTAGAAAGGGAAAACACTAGGACATAGAGCCTGAGAAAAATTTTCGTTTTAAATATTATGTGTCATTGACCACTGTATATTCCATTGAAGATCTCAAAACTGCTGGAAACGTACCCACAACCCTCCTTCCTCGCTTTAAAAGTCATCAGTTTATATAGAATAGGTGTACAAAACTTTGTTACATTCCATAAGTAATATCAATCATTGTAAATTTCCATCTAACAGTTGAGAACAGTAAGCTTCTTAAGCTTTTAGTCATTATTTAAAATAATATCATAGCTAGACAACATACCCTATGCTGTAAAGAAAAAAAAACATACCCTATGTAAACAATGCAAGTGTTTTGGTGTATACTGATATAATTTTGTCGTGAATGTGAATTCCGCACACTGTACCATTCATTATAGCTTGGCACAATCTCGCACCAAAAAAGGCTCGTAAAGTGTACAGTTTGGAAAAACATTATTTTCTAAACCAACACAGGTTCAATGCATAATATTTCCTAAACACATTGGAGACGACATCCTAACGTACCAATTGAGTTGATGTGATTTCTTGATCGGGTTGGTTTCCCTGGGACATTTTTGGATAACGTTATTTGCGCATGTTTTTCACCCTGTACTTTGAAACATTATTTAAGTGAAACAGTTCACTGATATTATCTATATTCCATTTGAAGTTATGAATAAATATGTCACGTTTCATAAAGTACTGAGTTTGAGGTATTAGGTTTCAGAAAACTCAAGTAATTGAACATACAAACATTCTCCGTTTTGGCTCAATCTCACCCCCGTGGCTTAATCTCACCCCGGCAGACGGTACTCGATTATTTGATTTTCGCGAAAAAAAAAAACAGACTGTACATTACAAATACGCTCTCCTGGGAACAGAAATCGAGCGCATAAACCACTTGGGACTTGGGAGTAATTTTGGATTCCCAGCTCCCTTTCAAGCCTCACATTTCGTTTGTCTTCGATACAACTCTAGATAGAACAGACAGAACTCTAGAGCTCTGGGATTCATCTTCAGGACCGGCAAAGAATTTACGGATACTCACTGCCTCGCCTGCCATTGCGCATTATCTCGCTCTATATTAGAGTACTACTTGGTTGTCTGGACCCCTCATTACAACAACGTGTGTAAAGAATAGAATCAATTCAACGGCGCCTTTTCAGATTTGCTCTTCGTAAACTGCCATGGACGGATCGCTCCCGTCTACCAAGTTATGAAAGTCAATGCTTACTAATACGTTTGAAGCCACTGACTGTCGGTAGAGACACGGCCAGGGCGAACTTTTCTCAAATCGCATAGACTGCCCCGCTTTCTTGGAGCAATTGAATATAAACGTGCAACCTCGTGCCCTGCGAAACAACTCGATGCTACGACTGCATGCTCAAAGAATTAACTACCGAATTCTTGGCGCAATAGCTGGTCTCCAAAGACTATTCAAGACTATTCAAATGTCTTTTCGTCGGCGATATCGTTTATTTTTTAAGATCTGGCTAGTTCAAATGGAATTGTATTGTTGTATTCCCGTTTCGTTGTATGTATTGACACTTAAAAGCAGGGATGTCATGTAGAAAATCTCATGTAGTTTTCGACGAGTTTTCTACGTCGAAATACCTCTGGTAGAATACCTAACCAAAAACGAATATTCTACGAGTATTCTGCGGAAACCTGCAATGAGATTTTTGTGGTGAATTATATGGAGAATAAATGAAATTTAAGTTTAAAAATATTATTTATTTTTAATTGTGATGATTATTTTGTGTAAACTCAGAACGAATTTGACATGTAAAATCATTGCTTTTAATTTCCAGCGGTTGAATTTGTTTTTGATGTGTTTCATAAGTTTTCGGATTACCTCCCGTTTGCAAAATATTCTAGGGCTTTCTAGCCAGTACAAACAAAATACCAGGTATGTTCAATTTTATCTTTGAAAATTTATATAAATTTGGAAAATAAATTAAGTAGCAATTCAGAACCCACAAAATAAGTAATTACCTAACTCAAAACTGTGTAATACTGTACCCAAAAAGTGAGTAACAATCGCTTAGTTTTAAAACGCCTTGTTCTTCAATTATGCGTATTTACGGAGTTACTCAGTTTATGAGTTGTTCCACTTTTCACGAAAATGCGTCAAAACATACTCATTTTAGAGTTATTTTTGCCCCAGGGTGTAAAGAATTCTTTCTGCAACCGTTTAAAGTTGCATGGAATTTTTGGTGAGGTTTTTTATATATGCCAGGGTAACCGTGAACTATTGAGATGTTGGGTACGCTCTAAATATATTAGATTTGACAGCGATAGTTCTGTAGATATCAGGCCTTAGATGCGCCTTTGCTGTTGAACTGATTTCGTATGTGACGTATATTAGGCTGATACAAATTTCGAATTCTTTTTATGTCCAAGGTTATCAAAGTTAGCAAAGGGGGTGGCAAAAAATAAATAACACCAAGACGAAAAAAAAGATATATCTTTGATCAAAGTTTGTGTGCAAGCTATGACGTTTGTAACTTGCACTCAAATAAATGTTGAAACATAACACTTTATTATTATTATTATTATTTATTTCGCTTGCCTTTCGACGACACTCTCGCTGACAGTGGATTTGTTTGTTGCTAAACTAAGCATTTATGCTGTCGGAAAACCAATAAAATGAACAAAACGGTTTGAGCTTTTTTTTATTCCCCTTCCAATATTCAAGATTTTCAAAGGGGGGGTGACATAAAATGAAAATAAAATTTGCAATGGCCTTATGCGCTTTTGTTTTCATTAGCATTTTTGGATAACAACGAATATGTTGTTGAACCGTGAATTACGATTGGAATTATTGAGTGAAAACTTTGTTTGCTTTGAGTTTCTTTATCATTGCTTGTTTCGCCATAATCACAAAGTAGTCCGGAAAAACACTTTCTTGCTTCTTTGTGTTTCTTTTTTTTTGTTATATTGCTTCCCCAGGAAGAGACCATCGATAGTTACTCATCGTTGCTTCATCGTCGAAATAACGTCGTTCCATAACGTTCATTTGTTGATGAAAATAATACTCGTCACTTTAATCACCACGATTTGAAGCGAAAAAAATTCAAGCAAAAAAAAAATTATGAATCATGAAGACATTTTCACGACTACATCAACGAAAAATCAAAAGAATATCCAATTAGTTAGAATATAAGTAGGAATACAATTATCTCAATTTCATCTACTTCCACATTCTTTTCGAGCATATTATCCATGATGTTTGCACAACTTGGACTACTAAAGATTTCTACAAGTTGAGGGAAAGAAAAAAATGTTTTTTATGCTATGAAACACTTTTTATTTGTTTTTATGTCATATAAGCTTGAAAACACGAATGTGCAAATATTTATTTTTCACAAATACCAACGGAACTATTGTTCCTTAAAATGATATGAGAATGAGCGAGGGAAAACTTGATTAATTTCTTGTATAAATCTTCACCTTAAAAACTATTGTACTGGCAATGACAAAGGAAAATTTATTGAATTCTATTAAATAAAATTTGAATCAAAAATTGAATAATTTCTGCAGTCCTCTTCAATTTTGTTCATCAACTTAATTATCTTGCTTATACATATTTCCTAATGAATAAATATTTTTTAAATAGTCTAATTATCAACGATTTTCTTTTCACTAAAGTTACATTTAAAAAATCGAACACGCAATGAGCATCAACCCAGCAATGAACAACCAGTTAGATAATCCTTTTCCTTACTGTACTTACTACTTGGGTATTATCTTTGAAACAGTACATCATCACATTGTAGAAGACATTATTTATATTCGTCTGGCACCCCGAAATGGCAAACATCCAACAACGTCGTTCGCATCACTACACAAGATACAGATTAACTAGGTTTACCCAGTGGCTCGAAAATTGATCCCATTCACATGCCATAAATCGCAATTACTGATTACCCGTTTCCCTGTTAGTGATGCTTGCTTTGGCAGATTATACCGCTTATCACCCCCGCCTAAGTATAGCTAGCTAGTGTGCCCTGAATCACTCACATCCTAGTTCTCACCCATTCAAGTAAATTTTCATTTCTTGTAAATCTCCGTCCCACTAACCCGGATGGTCAATATTTGCATGCTAATGAAAGGTTCATCAATCATCCCTTGTGGGAAACCAAACAAGAACTGAGAACCGATCTATTGGCTATTCTATCCTTTCGTAGCTCATTCGATAGAATGGTTCCAAAACCTACGCTTAGTAGATTAGATAGGAAATTTGGTCTGAAGCCTGTTCAGAACATGGAATTGCAACAGAAAAAAAAAACAGATTGAACAGTCTTTGTGCCATTTTCTGATTCCTGCTGCTAGATTTTTATTCAGTAGGTTTGAACGCAATAGCATCCCTCGCCAAAAGCCTGTCACATCAACCTAAAGTGATGTGCAGTTGATAAATTAATTCGAAACGATTTGTCGATTGGCATGATTTATTGTTCAAGGCTCTTCCATAAGTTATTTCGACTCCAATTTTTAACCATCATCTGAAGTAGTTTATGGACAAGCACAAAAATTACAACAAAAAATAAAATTGGTTTTCGTAACAGTTGCACCAAGCAAGGAGAATTGATTCCTTCTCCAGACCAAACCAGTAGTCAATAGTTATTGTTGCGGGAACATGAAGCATGTTTCGGACACAAGCAACCACTGAAGGACAATCGCCACAAATCGGTCATCGAGTTTCCGTCCGGTGCCGAAAGTGAACAACGGATCTAACTGTTTGTTTTATCTTTTCATCTTTTTTCACGTTTTACTGCTTCTCGACTATTTTCCCCATTCTCGTCATCTCTAATGGATATCCCTTCCTGATCCACGCAATCCACTCGAATGTCCTTCCGCCGTTTTTGGTATTTCGTTTACCCGAACTCGTTATCGCACAAACGCACGCATTCACAGGTTCACTGGAGGAGCAGGAATTCTTCGGTGAAGTGCTGCTCGGTATCAAGCAGGTCATCCAGACGCATATGAAGGAAATACAGGTCAAATTTCAAGACAAATTCTTCAATCTGGAGCTGGAGGTCAAAAAACGTGACGACATCATATCAAAGCTGCAAAATCGAATCCACGAATTGGAACGGGAGCAGCACGAGCTGGACGACGAAGACGGGGACGTTCTGTCGCACCAGCACCGTCAGTCCGGTTCTTCCGGTAGTGGCACATCCAGATCTTCCGACGAGCTACCGTTTATGGTGAGTTTTGATGCTGAGTTTGAGATTTTGGGAAATGAAAAATGAGTGATAAAGAAAACAATTTTTGATACATTTTGTTGCTAATTTAAAATTCCAAATTCTTTTCACCATTTACAAGTACGTAACAACAGTTTAAATACAATAGCTCAATTATGAAAGTATATTTGGGGTTCGAGAAAAACAATTAAAAGTGCGAAAGAAAATTCGGATTGAAAGACAATTTAATAATTCGAATTGATTTTTTTTTTGTCGAGTTTTAATTGAATTTCGGTGGGTGAACCCACAAAACTCGACAAAATAAGCCACATGGTGATCAGAACCCGAAAATATATAATTCGAATTGAACTAAAACATTTAAAAAAATGGAAAGTTTGTTTGTATTTCATTTAAAATACGATGTGAAAAATGGAAATTGATGAAAGATGAAATAAGGGATATGAAAAACAGATACAAATCATGCAAAAAGAGTGTGAGGAAAAAAATTATGAAAGAGAAATAGTAGGTTAATGGAATATGTAGAAAAATAAAAAAGAAATGAAAATCAAAAAAAAAATGCGGAATCGCAAAAGTAATTGAGTAGGGTAACTGACGGCTTCGTCAGGTAGTATGCATTGTGGGCAGGATTCAGTTTGCCAAGCTCTACTGCATTTATTCAACTTAGAAAATCAATGTATGTTAACTTACCTTAAACTTTTAAGTTTCTTTGTTCGCATGAATGAATCACTTCATTAAAAACTGAAACATATTTATTGGTATTTAATCAAAAATTAAACTGCAACTCTAACACATCCAGAAATTTCACCCGGCCGAAGAAAACATTCACGAAACACATCTTCGCCGCTAGCAATATTTGGTTACGATTTTCTCGAGAAATATACACTCGTTTACTCTCAAATATCCTTAGTTCCGTCGCACTCGCGAGAGCAAATAACTCATGCACTTTGAACATTCACAATTGATGGAGGATACGTGATGAATAAAACTTAAATTTATCTAACACATCCAACAGGTTGGTTTACTTCGTCATCAGACAGCACAGCTGGCTTTTTACGGTATTGCCGTGTTTTTGTTGCCAGAACAAAAGGGAATTGTTTTTGTTGCAAAACGTACCGTATCCTTTTTGAATAGAGTTTATGACATGTGAAACCATGTTTTGATGTTTTTTTTTCTTCATCCATAATTTATTTGACACGGCACAAATACAATTCAATGTTTAACGGCGCCAATTATATCTAAAGTATCTTAATAACTAAAAGCAAATTTTTTATCCTCGCTGCCGACTACGAGCTGAAACTAAATCTAACTTAAAGCTAGAATGTTTTGCATAAAAAGCACTGATTTGTTGTTTGATAGTTTTCCATTGCCATAGGTAAGCAGCATACTGAATATGTTCCGCTGCTGGGCCAAGCTATTACGGACTGGCATATTGGGTTGTTTCCATCGGGCCTTGAGAGTATCGTGCGGGTCTAGTTGCTGTTTCCGGATCCGGGGTCTTAACGTGTTCTTGTCGTTTGGTTGAATGTAGGCGGAAGGGAATAGGACTAAACTGGGGCGTGGATGGATTTCAGGAAAACGTATATAAGGGACATGTAGGATAGGTCACGGCTCGCCAAGACATCACGAACAGGAACAGCCGGCTGCCTACTTTCGGCCTGCAGGGAAGCTATTAATTTAGACCTGGCGTCACGGTGTACAGGGCATGACCAAACCACATGCTCTATGTCGTGATAACCCTCACCACAGGCACAGATACCACTTTCCCCGAGCCCAACACGACGGAGATGCGCGTCAAATCTATAGTGATTGGACATAAGCCGGGACATCACGCAAATGAAATCCCGACCTACATCCAACCCCTTGAACCACGGGTTCGTCGATACTTTGGGGATTATGGAATGTAACCACCTTCCCAATTCCCCTCTGGTCCAAGCATTTTGCCAACTGATGATCGTATTATGTTTTGATGTTTACTGCATTGCAAAAACTCTATTTGCATATTCCTACACAAAGAAATTACTTTATAAATCAAATAGATATAGTAATCAGATTTAGAGTACAAACATATTTTACGATAAATTTGGAACCACTGCACACGCTGCGCACTGCGCAAATATCTCGAACCCTTTTGTTCTCTCAGAGTAAACGACAACATGTATCAATCCCTCGACAATCGTGTGTACAGAAGCGCAGCAAATACATATTCAAAAATACAAATATGACATCACTAGTATTAATTTGCTCGTACAACTTATGGCGTCAGAATTCTACTTATACTTTGAATGGTGGCATAACGAAGAACGCTTATTTGCAATTCATAGCAATGAAACTAGATGAAACGAGTATAGTTTTACAAGCTTTCTTTCTCTCTCTGCTACTGACGAGCTAAACCAAATGTTGACTAAAATGGAAATGGTTTGACCAAAAAGGAACTGTAAGAGTGGCTTTTTTACAATTAAATTTAGAAGCTCCGTTTAACTTTATGTGTCTTTTCTTAATTTTTCCAATAAGATAAAAAGTAGGAAAGTATGAAAGAAAAATAATAGATGAAATTCGGCAGCTTACTAAAAAAGGATGACAGTTTAAAACATTACAATCGACATAGACTGACGAGAATTGGTAATTTACCTTATTTAATGAGAAGAAAAGTAGGATTTACGGAAGGTGCTTGCAGATTTTGGATTTCAACATAAATAATTCAAATTTAGGATATAAGACACCAGTAACTGGAATTGGGTTTTAAACATAAAAATGTTAAAATCGTCAAGCTTCTACTCAATTCGTGTATGAAACAGTCTCAACAAAAAAATTAAAAATGAGGAAAGAGAAATGAAAAAGGTGAAATCAGCAATGAGAAACGTGAGATGAGAAATGAGAAATGCGAAACGACAAATGAAAAATGAAAAACGAGAAATGAGAGATGAGAAATAAGAAATGCAAAATCAGAGAAATAATAAATGAGAAATGAGAAATGAGAAATGAGAATTGAGAAATCAGAAATGAGCAATGAGAAATGAGAAATTAAAAACAAGAAATGAAAAATGAGATATGAGATATGAGATATGAGAAATGAGAAATGAGATATGAGAAATGAGAAATGAGAAATGAGAAATGAGAAATGAGAAATAAGAAATGAGAAATGAGAAAGGAGAAATGAGAAATGAGAAATGAGAAATGAGAAATGAGAAATGACAAATGAGAATTGAGAAATGAGAAATGAAAAATGAGAAATGAGAAATGAGAAATGCGAAATGAGAAATTAGAAATGAGAAATGGGAAACGAAAAATGAGAAATGAGAAATAAGAAATGAGCAATAAGAAATGAAAACTGAGGAATGAAAAATGAAAAATGAGAAATGAGAAATGAATTTTGAGAACTGTGAAACGGGAAACGAGAAATGGTGAATGGGGAATGAGAAATGAGAAAGGAGAAATGAGATAGATGCCATTTTGTGCTATTGGTTTGATTTTTTGGAACACAACTCATTCTTGGGAAGCTATTGAAAAACTTTTTTCCCTGATTTCTCCATGATCGGACCGGTTCCATTGCTTAGGTAATCTTTTGTAGTTTTTTTTTCAAATTAGATTCATAAAGAATGAGACTTTTTAGATAAAACAATTTTAGTTTTTCTTTTAACTTATTTTCAAAAAATTAATTTTTTTTAGAGTATATTTTTTTTGGGAAAAAAACTAATATCAACAACTCTGCCGAAGCGTTTTGGCTCTAAAAATATTTGTAATCATCAATACCTTTCCAAACTGCTTTAAGAATAGCTTCTCAAAAATGAGTCGTGTTCCAAAAAACTTGAAGCAATAGCAAAATAAATGTCAATTAAAAAATATTGAAACTTGAACATGCTCAGTTATTGAAAATTGATATTAAAAATAAAAAATGTTAAAATCGTCAAGTTCTTAAATTGTGGACAAAACATAGTCTCAAAAAAAATTATAAATTAAGAGAAAGAAATGAGATACGAGAAATGAGAAAAAAAATGAAAAATGAGAAAAGGGAAATGGGAAATGAGTAATGAGAAATGAGAAATTTGAGATTTGAAACGAGAAATGAGAAATTAGAATTGAGAAATCAGAAATAAGCAATGAGAAATGATAAATTAAAAATAAGAAATGAGAAATGAGAAATGAGAAATAAGAAATGAGAAATGAGATAAGAGATATGAGGAATTAAAAATGAGAAATGGGAAATGAAAAATGAAAAATAAAAAATGAAAAATGAAAAATGAGAAATTAAAAATGCAGAATGAAAAATGAAAAATGAAAAATGAAAAATGAAAAATGAAAAATGAAAAATGAAAAATGAAAAATGAAAAATGAAAAATGAAAAATGAAAAATGAAAAATGAAAAATGAAAAATGAAAAATGAATAATGAAAAATGATAAATGATAAATGAAAAATTAAAAATTAAAAATTAAAAATTAAAAATTAAAAATTAAAAATTAAAAATTAAAAATGAAAAATGAAAAATGAAAAATGAAAAATGAAAAATGAAAAATGAAAAATGAAAAATGAAAAATGAAAAATGAAAAATGAAAAATGAAAAATGAAAAATGAAAAATGAAAAATGAAAAATGAAAAATGAAAAATGAAAAATGAAAAATGAAAAATGAAAAATGAAAAATGAAAAATGAAAAATGAAAAATGAAAAATGAAAAATGAAAAATGAAAAATGAAAAATGAAAAATGAAAAATGAAAAATTAAAAATTAAAAATTAAAAATTAAAAATTAAAAATTAAAAATTAAAAATTAAAAATTAAAAATTAAAAATTAAAAATTAAAAATTAAAAATTAAAAATTAAAAATTAAAAATTAAAAATTAAAAATTAAAAATGAAAAATGAAAAATGATAAAATGACAAATGAAAAATTAAAAATGAAAAATGAAATATGAAAAATGAAAAATGAAAAATGAAAAATGAAAAATGAAAAATGAAAAATGAAGAATGAAGAATGAAAAATGAAAAATTAAAAATTAAAAATGAGAAATGAGAAAAAAGAAATGAGAAATAATAAGTGAGAAATGAGAAATGAAAAATGACAATGAGAAATGAGAAATTGAGTCAGAATTTGTGAAATGGATCACTGAAAATCGCGATGTCTAATTTATTGAAATAAATATTAAAAACTTCAAGAGTATCACTCGGGAAGTTCATTTTTCAATTTTTACTGAATTTTAGCGAATTTTCAAGTGTTGTTGTCATTTAAAATTCAGGTCAATATTTATTTTAAATAAACATATCTTTAAGAATATTGCATCGATTTTAATGAAATTTTCACAGCAGATGCACCCTGAGTTGTAATTCCTGTAAATATTTTTTTCTGGACAAAAATATACTTTTTCGATAGTAACTATTTAACCGTACAAAACGCACCAGCGGATCAAGATCGCCCATACTATTGCTTTTGGTTATTATGCTGCATATTTTGATACGAAAATTGAAGAAAGGTGGGTTCATGGGCGTTTCTCGCTTGAAAATGCGTTGCGGCATTAACTTGAAACCCCATATCTTTTAAACAAAAAGTATCACCAACTCGAAATTTTCAGAACAGTTTTGAAATTCTGTCAAAAATACTTGTGATTTTTTTCAGATTTTCCAGTGTCCCAGAATATAGTTTTTCAACATACTGTTTTAAATAGTTACTATTGAAAAAAATATTTTTTGTCAAAAAAAAATATTTTCAGAAACTACAACTCAGGATGCATCTGCTGCGAAAATTTCAATAAAATCGATGCAATATTCTTAAAGATATGTTTACTAAAAAAAATTGGCCTTAATTTCAAATGACAATAACAACTCCAAAACTTACTCAAATTCAGTAAAAATTAAAAAATCAACTTCTCGAGCGAAACTTGAAAAGCTTTTAATATTTATTTAAATAAAAATTGGAAAAATCACGATTTTAGTGATCCATTTCACGAATTTTGACCCAATTAAAAATAAGAAATGAGAAATGAGGAATGAGAAATGAGAAATTAAAAATAAGAAATGAGAAATGAGAAATGAGAAATGGGAAGTGAGAAATGAGAAATGAGAAATGAGAAATGAGAAATGAGAAATGAGAAATGAGAAATGAGAAATGAGAAATGAGATATGAGAAATGAGAAATGAGGAATGATGAATGAGAAATGAGAAATGAGAAATGAGAAATGAGAAATGAGAAATGAGAAATGAGAAATGAGAAATGAGAAATGAGAAATGAGAAACGAGAAACGAGAAATGAGAAATGAGAAATGTGAAATGTGAAATGTGAAATGTTAAATGTGAAATGTGAAGAGTGAAATGGGAAATGTGAAATGAGAAATGAAGAATAAAAAATCAGAAATAAGAAATTAAAAATGAAGAGTAAGAAATGAGAAATGAGAATTTGAGGGATGAGAAATGACAAATGTTAATTCGGCAATTAGAGATTTAGGATTAAGCTATGAGAACTAAGGGTTTAGACATGAGGAATGGACAATGCAGATTTAAAACTGAATAACATTTGAGGGTAGACACCCTAATACAATTTTTTGCAACATTCATATGTTTTTATTTATCGGTTAGAAAGATTACCTTTAATTTAGAACGGAAGTTTTCACGCTTACAAAAATTCTTTTTGTTTTTTGTTTCAGCGTGGAGATTCCCTGGACACGATTTTTGCCTCCTCACCGCACTCGGAGTCAGACGCCCCGCGAACGCAAAAGATGCGCAATCGAAAACCAAAAGGATCACCGCGCCATCGGCCGCTACGGAATCGTCCAACGTGGGACGAAAGCACCGACCAAGACAGCTTCGAACATAAGGATTCTCCCCCCGGATATGCCACCGTGTCTTCCAGTAGTTTCCAGCAACCGCCTCCCGTTCCCCCTAGGCGAATGTCAGCTTCCTCTGGTGGAGAGCGAATTCGTAGCCCCTATCGGGATATTGTGATATCGCAGCTTACCGGAAACATTATTTCGGACAGTGTCGTTGTTAATATTGAAACAAGCTCTAGTTCGGAGCAATCGCATTCAGAAAATGATATCAACTATGAGGAAGATGAGGGAGACAGGGAGCTAAATGTAGAAGAAGGTCTTGAGGAAGAGGAAGTCGAGGATGAGGATGAGTTCATCAGTGAATCGGGAAAATTGGTGCATAATCAAGGTAATAGGAGCAGTGAAGATGACTTCGATGGTGATGACGATGATGACGACGATGATGAACCGATGGATCACAGTGATTGGGAGGTGAGGATGTTAGCTGCGGAATTAAAGAGGCGGGAGAGTGTCAGTACGGAGCTTCCCAGCGATCCGGAGGATCGAGCCGGCCAGCTACGCAGAAGACGAAAACCAAGTGAATCGGACACCGAAGGTAGCAGTATGGAATTGGAAAGTTTGCGGAGACCTCGGGCCTCCAGCCTGGATCAGCACAATTTAAGACGAGTGGCCAGCGTTAGTCACAGCACCGGCAGACGACGCGGCTCGATCTTCAAGGCAATGAGCTTCGATCGTGACAAAGATCGTCTCTGAGAATTAAGGCTCAAATGTGAAGTGTGCATGTTCACCAGCGTCACCAACGTGGTGATTATCGAGTGGAGCAAACGATAAACAGTGTGTAAGTGTGAACGATGCGTATGTATGTGTGTACAAGAACCCAACTGCAAGAACCAACGTATATAAAAAACGCACTACTAGAAAATAAAAATGAAAAGAAATCAACATTTGACATAAAACAGCTACTAGAGTTGAACTAGTTTAGATCAATAATTAAGTTTAGCGATCCACGATAAACCAAGTCTTTGTGGAATAGCGGTGACATTTTTAGGGTGAGTTTATGGGAGTTTGTTATACCAGTTTGAACTTGAAGCGCGTGTTCGTTGCAATGAAAACAGAGAACTTTTATCGTACGTTTAGCACACAGTAACAAACGTCAAACTATAAAGCATTTACTTACTAAGTCGTTAAAAATCTAGTCATTTTCATATTTCGAAAAAATAGCGATTGTTATCTTTGTTTGGTAGCTGAATGAGACAAGGAAAGAGCAGGAAAAGCGAAAGACAAAAAATACTCCCAACTAGCGAAGAGTTTTATAATAAAACAAAGTTACTACTACATACGTTATCTAGAAACGTGAACATCACTATAGAGTAAAACAGATATCTTTCATTAGTTACCGATTATAGTACTGAAGAGAGTTTTTAAAATGTAACTAGTAATTAAATCCCGTCCAAAACAATTTCGATTCATTTCAACAATGATTAAATGAGTCGAGTCCTTATCCAGTATTGCTGCACATACTAGAAAAAAACCCCAAAAACAGACCATGTTCACCGACGAATTTTGTGAAATTTTCTTCACGTAAGAGCGTGGTTGAAAAAATAAAATATTTCGCATCTACGGCGTTGGGACTTCGTTCAAGCTTCAGCTAACACTGTTGAACCTAAGTAATCCAATCCAATATTGCCAAATATTTTTATTACGTTATAAAGAAACTAGAACCTGCTCTAAATCAGTTTCCACCGAAACTTTATAACATTTTGAATCTGATTTTCAGCAGCTAACGTAATAATTCAGTATTGATTCAAAACTGAACAACTGGCTTAAGTTGTTATCATATAAAAAGATCATGTAGAAATACATTTTCGTTTGCTAGTGTAAAACTGAATAGGTCTTTCAAAGGAAGCCCTTCAGAAGACGAAAATCATAAGTATTATTATTATCGAAAGTATTCAATTATTTTAAATTCTTAAGGCTCAAATTCGAGCGCTCTACATGCGAAAATATTTCAACTTCGAACATGCGAAGTCCCGACGTTGCTAACATCAATTTCTCTGAATTACTGGCTTTATACTTACTTTGCAAGTTTGTAGAGGCCAAGAAAACAAATAACATCGGCTCAGATTTTTGCTCATCAAACCAAAATTAGATACTATTCACCTTCCGGTATCCTGTAAGGGTCATTTAAATATTATCAAAAGCAAGGAGAGCTAACTTAGCACAAATCAATGTGTTTTATCCAGTGATGGCATGAGCTCGTGCAAAGTTGGACTGAGTAACACTTTTCCAGATTTGAATCCAACTTGAATCTGCTTCCTCTCGATAGTTTGAGTTTTTTTGCACCGCACACTCTGATCGATTGAGTTTAAATGCGTGCAATGCATGCAGTGCACGATGTATCCAACGATGCAAGCGATGATGCGACGCGATGAGTTTTGTTTTTAGATCGAATTTATGCTTTCAAAGG
Organism: Wyeomyia smithii; assembly: GCF_029784165.1. Taxonomy (NCBI): domain Eukaryota; kingdom Metazoa; phylum Arthropoda; class Insecta; order Diptera; family Culicidae; genus Wyeomyia; species Wyeomyia smithii. The sequence continues at coordinate 222,807,702 of NC_073696.1, forward strand.
ACAATGTAACAAACTGTTGCAGCAGACGCGGCGCGAATTTCATCGCAATTCGATTTTTATGCCATTTTTGTTATGCAGGATTCAAACCCAAATCTAACTCAAGTGAATGCACTGTTAGTAGGGTTTACGTGCAAACCGAAAATAAATGTGCAAGCAAGTTTAAAAACTCACTTGGATACGAGTGCAAAGTCACACTGCCTACTCTGGTTTTATCAAACTCGGTTTTAAATTCACACTTCTCTTCTTGATAGTTCTATAACCTTCAAGGTAAATGCTAGACGAGTCATAACCCTAGGCTAGTATCAAAAAGCACTCTCAAGACCGCTGGTAGAAAGTTCTGAACTGAGTTCAAATTGAGCTCAATGGAAGAAACTGGAAACAGGAATAATAATCAGTATGGGTCAAAATAATGTTAAAGTTTGTACCATTAACGAAGACGAACTAAATACAAGATGTAACAGAAAACATACGAATTACATAGAATATTCAACCGAATGGCAAACGACCAAACTTTCTAAGCTACGGTAGAGTTTTAGATCAAGTAGATTTACATTAAATCCATTCAAAGAACAATGGATTAACTGCAGTTAAAGAGCGCATCTTCACAATCGATTTTATTACTCTTTAAATGCAAACATTTCATTGCAAAATTGATGATCACAATTGCAATTCATTTAGAATTTACGTATAACTTTTTAAACTTTCGGTAAAGAACCAAATTATTGTGATAAGATTGATTCATAATCATGTCAGTTCTGCGCTGCGTTGCACATTCTGATCACCTGTCATCACATTATTTAACACATACGTGAGATGTATAAACCACAGCATTCGGTTGAAAACCAGAAAAAAAAATCAGTCATTAAACAATTGTTTCAGTTTATACACATAAACCACACAAAGTATTCATCCAAAAAGACGTTGATTTTAAACACGACTTTTGTTAAAATGGCAAAAAAACGGTTAGAACGAAACGAAAAAGTAAGCAAGGGTGAATTAGAAAAAAAAGTTGGTACGAAAAAAGATTATAATAAATCAATTAACTTTTTTATGATCAGAATTCTACCTAGGGCCAACAAAATAAATTATATTCAATAATAGCCGTTTATTACGCCGGGTTGCGTTTGATTGCGTGGAAAGAAATTCTTGCAGGACATTTCAGAATTATTGCGCTTATCAAAGACACCCCTCCGGCTCGTTGATTAATGGACTGGAGCGTTACTCAGAGGATAGCAAATTAACTTTGCTGCGATGGATCAGTAGAGAGACGCCAGTCGCGTGGAGAATCGCCTCCTCGGAAGTGAAGAATTTGACTTCCGAGGTTTCAGCTATGCGAGCTCGTGCACTTCGCTTGTTCTTGTCCAAGAAGGTAGATTCAGGATCATTTAAAGAATTTTATTTTGCATGTGCTGGAGCCTCATTGTGCGCCCGGGCGCAGCTGGGCTGCGTACTCCAACTTGGGGTAGATAACTTGTTTGTAGACATTCACCCGATTCTTCAGGCACAGCTTGAAGGTCAGGGGGTACAGGGCCCTGATGAGATCTCTACATTTGTTTACATTCTTACCCGCATGTGACCTAAAGATCGGATGACTGACCAGCGTAAGCCCAAGATAACCCACCCTGTTGGAGCTCACTATGAGGGAGCCACCGAGCCGTATCCTTCAATTGTCAGCAGGATCATGTCTGAGGTGTAGGTGTAGGTGAGATGTTTAAACAGTTTGCAGTGGATTTTTTTTTTCAACAGTTCGGAGAGGGCAGAGAGTAAATCGATGATGCAGAAATTCTTAAGAATAGAAAGATCTTGTTCCGCTTTGAGTACTGGGATGACCTTAGGTAACTTCCGCATAAAAAAAGAAATAGCCAACCCAAGTAACAAAACTAGTTATATCAAAGTCTTATAGTCTTTGTTACATCCAAAACTAGCACTATAGAGCATTGAGATAACCAATTTTGTTACTTGAGCAAGCTCCCATCATCGAATGAAAACACGTGCTCAAAAGCAATCTCAATCGACAATGGCAACTTCGATAACTGCAATGGGTTCCACCCTAAATTGGGTGACGACACAAACTACTGCCCCCGTTTACGTTTCCCTGGATAACCTTGAAAGTCGGTTGCTCATGGTCCTTTTGGTTCGTAGTCAGCTTAGTCAGATCGTTTCGTAATCGAGCACCGATACCGTCTCGGGTGATAGTTTGCTTGGAACAGTACGCAGCGATGATGATGATTGGCCAAACGAGGTCTCGACTTTGACTCTGATGGCTTTGATAGTCTTAAGCTGGAAACTGGGCAGCTACTACAGACGCTGCGATAGCAGCCACTCCACTCCCTACTTCGACCCTATCTAGTCGTACCAGCTGAAACCCCGGAAGCAAACGTTAACTTCCGGCTCCAGATAAGTCTCCGAAACTCGGAAATCAAGAGAACAAGCGTTCCAATTTGCGATAAGTAGAGATCAGGGTGATGATTGCAGAAGGCTGCTGGCTTCGGGTTTTGTACATACGTTGGATTTCGAATGAAGCGGAAATGATTCTGAGAGGTCGCCCTCAACATAACCAGCAAAGGTCTCAGTGGTAACGTCAGCGTTAGACAGTCGGGGTTCGAGGTTGGTCCTAAGCTTAGTTGAGTAGCATCGGCGACGAACCGGGACTGAGCAGAAAACTTCGCAACAGGGGTGCTATGATTTAGATTGTTGCTATTCAGAAGCGGAAGCCATTTCAGCACAGAGATTGAATTGGCGGGAACTGATCTGGTGTATTAGCTGGGGGAGGCTTTCGCTGACGATGGCGCGATAGTTTTGGCCACAGTTCACGCATTAAAGGCAGGTTGAAAAGTGATGGACACACTTGTCGCAGCGCGGGGCCATTTTGCAGTTACCACGGCCGAATTACAAGAAGATGGTACACTGTATTACGTCACGTAGTTGAGGACGAAACGGTTCCTACTGGATGATGGTGTGGAATAGAGTTCTACTTTTAGTGAAATACACCAGGACCAACTCATGGTTTGGGATCAGCAGTTCTTCAGGAAAATCGCTTCTAGCATGGAGCTTCTCGAGCTCGGATTTCACAATCGATGCGGTGAAAGCTTACGAACCACACAGTACCACTTTCGGTGGCTTCCTTGATGGGTCGTCGTGTGTGTAGTTGGGCACCTGGTGCGTTGCGAGCAGGGATGTCATGTAGAAAACATCATGTAGTTTTCGGCGAGTTTTGTACTAGAATACCTCTGATAGAATAGGGGAACTGCTCCATTATTCACCTCAGCCCATATATTCATCTCATACAACATGAAAACACAATTGAAAACAGAAAAAAACGAATACTTTCTAACTAAATCGATCTGCTAATCCATGGAATGGATTCTTCTTAGTTCACTTTAGATTCCTCATAAAGTATAATTCTCAAAAACTCACTTAAAAGCACTAAATTTGATATAATAGTCGGGCATCTGCACTCAAAAACTCATTTAATTCAGTCACCTACCTCAGAAAACAAAATCCGCGCATTTTTCTATACGGCTACAACGTGACTCGTTCAGCAGTCAACCAAAGTTTTTTTCATCACTAGCGGACCATTTTCTGTTTTAATTACTCAAAAAAAATCACTCACTACACTAAGAATACTTTATACTTTGAAATGTTCTTCCAAATTTCCAAAAAAACAGCTTGAATTAGCAGAATTATATGAGATAAATTTCTACAATTCCTAAATTTCAACTGTATGTATTTTCATCTGTTTTCACTGCCTTAAGAAAATCAAAAGTTGCCAAATCGGTTTTTGGTAATTCGAACAAATCATACTGAAAATGTTGAATTATTTCGACATAATTGACATAAATGGACAGCACTGCTGTGGTTACCTAGGTAAACACGCACGTAAACAACTACAGCGGATATCTAGGAAACCTACTACGACGAGCTGCGGCTACGTTCATTCATGATAATGTGATTCATTCATGATTAACAGTGCACTGCAGTGTGATGAATATGGGGGCGTCGTGAGATGAATAATTGAGCAGTGATTTAAGTTTGAGATGGATATGGAAGCCTTGTGCAAAATGATTTGTTTCACAAAATTCAGGATAAATCTAACTAAGTTTACTAAATATACAATACTGAACGGTTCTATAAGAGCACGTAAGCGTATTTTGTTCAATGATTTCATGAAAATTTGTTGTTTAATCCGTGCATTCTTCGTAAATATCGGCTTAATGAGATGAATAATGGAGCAGTTCTCCTACCTAACCAAAAACGAGTATTCTACGATTATTCTACGAAAACCTGCAAAGAGATTTTGTAGGAGAACAAACGAAACCTAAGTTGTAAAATATAATTTATTTTTCATTGTGATGATCATTTTGTGTGAATTGAGAACGAATTTGACATATAAAATCGTTGCTTATAATCTCCATCGATTTGTTTTTGATGTGTTTCATAAGTTTTCGGATTAGAAATACCTCCCGTTTGCAAAATATTCTAAGTCTTTCTAGCCAGTACAAACAACAAACCCAGGTATGTTTATTTTATCTTCGAAACTTTATATAAATTTGTAAATTAAATTGAGTAGCAATTCAGAATCCAAAAAAATGAGTAATTACTTAACTCAAAACTGAGTAATACTGTACCCAAAAAGGGAGTTACAATCACTCAGTTTTTAAAACGCCTTATTTCTCGTTTATGCGTATTTACGGAGTTACTCAGTTTATGAGTTGTTTCACTTTTTACGAAAATGCGTCAAATCTTACTCATTTTTGAGTTATTTTTCCCGAGAGTGTAAAGAATTCTTCCTGCAACCGTTTAAAGTTGCATGGAATTTTTGATGGGTTTTCTTTATATATGCCAGGGGAACCATGAACCATTGAGATGTTGGGTACGCTCTAAATATATGAGATTTGACAGTGATAGCATAGTTCTGTAGAAATCAGACCTAACATCCCAAGTAACAATCTAAATGCTTCAAAGATTTAGGATTGTTTTGTTTTTTGTTTTATATCGACTTGAATTAAAGTCATTAATTATTATGGTTTATTATGGTTTATTTTCGTTTTATTTGATAGCCATGAAATATGATCCGCAAGTATCATTTACAGCCATACTATGCCAACCGTTATATACATGAAGTTGTATGATAGTCCCTCTGATGACAAAATGAAACTAAAAACCTGCAGACTATAACTGTGGATAAAATATAACTTGATGATCGTAACTTAGGCAAATTAATACCATGATAGGCATGCTTGACAAGAGAATGAGTTATGATCAAAAATTTAGAGTGCGTTCGAGGGTTTATTTGAAAACAATATGTCGCCTTGAATAATATAATGCAAAATTATGAAATTCAATCCCTTATCAGCATTTTATTTCACAATATCACCTTTACCACAGAGCAGTTTTGAAATTCGCATGATAAATAAAGCCATACATTTACCAAAATATGACAAATCATGGGATTTATTTACTTATCACCTTAGTTCACAGGAATTAAATTTTGATTAAATATTTACTTTCTACAAAATTTCGACGGTGCGCAGTAATTTTGATAAAATTTGTGGCTGGTTTTACCATAAATATTTCACGGCATGTGTTTTTACATGCACGAAAACAATTTGAATGATTATAATATTTAATCATTATAGAGAGAAAACTCACACATTTCTGTTCTCACGACACTGTCGGAAATTAAAGTTGTCATTGAGAAAAAAAAGCCAAGATAAGATTTATTGCTTGACACTAAATTTGGAGAATATTTCTTAGTTAAAATTTCGCGGTTATTTTATGGCGAACAAGGCGGCCTGTTGAAAACATCTGGTTCTATTTTTTTTTTTTTTTAAGGTGGCGGGGAAATCTGCAAACAGACACCTGAGAAGAGAACTCAGGGTGTGGGGATGAGACTAGGGGAGAGATGCTGGCGTAGTTACACTCCCCCAGACACCTACTTATCCCTGTCTCGACCCACTAAGACCCCTCCAGTCTCCAGCCCTGGTCTTCCCGGAACGACGGTTAAGTATTACGTCGTATTACGTGGCTTTTGTGCGTGATGCACCCTCTTTACTCTTATAACCTCCTAGCTAACTACCTGAAGACTGGTAGTTAGCTACCACTGGCGTGTTGGTGGTTGACCCGCCACACACGTTGCAGCTCCAGGACAATCTGAGAGGCGGCCGCACAAACCGCGTTCCAGATATCCGGGTCGTCGCACATCCTCCGGACTAAGATATCCGGAGTAGTGCCAGGCCCGCTCACAACCATCATGTCGCTCCTCGCTCTTACGAAACAGGGGCATACGAAGAAGACAAGCTCAGCAGTCTCTTCCTCCTCCACGCACTCGGGACACATGGGAGACCCCGCGTGTCCGAACATGTGCAGATATTGCCTGAAACAACCATGGCCTGTCTACCGACCCAGCCGGATATCTCCGGTATAAATCGGTGCGTCCATCTGCCCTTTGTGGAGTTGGACCATTCTCGCTGCCAGCGGAGCATCGAGAATGACCTTCTGGTACCTCGTATGCCCCTTGTGTCACGTTGGTCGAAACACTCTCTGTCCTCCTTGATGGCGTTGCTGATAGACATCATGCCGGACAAGACACAGATTGCATCGTATGACACCGTACGATACGCACTCACAGCTCTCAGGCACATGAGCCTGTAGGTACTTTCCAGTTTACCAAGGTAACTGTTAGTACCTAACGCTCTGGACCACACTGGCCCACCATACCTAAGTATGGACGAAACCACGCTTTGACAGGACCCAGGATGGAACCTTGCGGAACCCCTGCGGTGATTGGAACGCACTTCTGACCCTCTGGAAGTAGTTTTCCAGAATCTTGTACAGCGGCATCGGTACATGGATGCTCCTAAGCGCGAGCGCTATGGAGTCCCAGCTGGCGCTATTGAAAGATTGCGCAATAGCGTATTTCCCTTCTCTTGCGCTGGAGTGCTATCTCCGCTGTCTTGGTGACGGAGGCGATAGCATCCAGCGTGGACCTGCCCTTCCGGAAGCCGGACTGGTTGCTTGCCAGTTTACACCCTCTGTGTACCTCACCAGTCTGTTGAGGATAATCCTCTCAAGCACCTTGCCCACCGTGTCTAGCAGGCAGATAGGCCTATATGCCGATGGGTCACCTGGTGGTTTCCCAGCCTTCGGCAGTAGGACCAATCTCTGCCGCTTCGCCCGGGGGGCGTTTTTATCGCCAGCCTGATTGCCCGATTAGGGATACCACCCGGCCCGGTGCCTTGCTCACCTTTAGAGAGTTGGCGATCACGATGAGTTCCTCATTCTTCCCTCTATCTCATCAGTCCACCAGTAGACCGGTGGCTTCCCATTCCTAGGTTGGCGAGTCCTAGGCATGGTGGCGTCGCACGTCCGAGATAGCATAACAACTAGTTGGTCAGGCGTCGGGCGAAGCTGACTGCCCTCCTCGCGCTCTCGTCTCATTGCCTCTTCGAATACCTCGGCATCGAAATGCGATGTCTTCCACCCGCGGGCGGACGGAGTGTTGGCCCTACTCGTCGCTTGCCGCCTCTCGTTGTTGTCTACACTATAGTCCTACGCTGATGACTTCAATAAAGCTGGGCCAACTAGCCGTAACACATGTTTATAGCTGTTGCTAGTGGGTTGTTATAACTGCGTGGTCGGCATTGAAGGTTTTATGTTTTGGTTGTATCTAGCGCTAGAAAACTTAGATATAACCTATTTTGTTACTTGGGATGCGCCTTTGCTGTTGCACTGATTTTGTATGTGACGTATATTATGCGATTTTGCTTTCATTAGCATTTTTGGATGACAACAAAAATGTTGTTGAACCGTGAATTACGATTAAAATTATTGAATGAAAACTTTGTTTGCTTTTTTGAGTTTCTTTATCATTGCTTGTTTCGCCATAATCACAAAATAGTCCGGAATAACACTTTCTTACTTCTCCGTGTTTCTTTTTTTTTTTTTTTTGTTATATCAATTCTCTCGTTACTTAAATACACCTAATCAGCGCAGGGAATGGCATTTTATGACTCATACTCTGAATTTTCGAGTGTTTGAGAGTTTTCTACTTGCAAGAGGTTTTCTTCCGTAGAAAACGTAGAATACAGTTTTCTACGTAGATTACTTACGAGTCCCGAAAAATCGCGTAGAATACCATCCTTGGTTGCGAGTAGGTCGCTCACTTGACTCCTCCAAGTCTGAGCACAAGATTTTGGTGCTCTTGATAATTGTTTTGTAGAGAGGTCCCAGCGATAACTTAGAAAGCTTCGCCGGGAGCTTCAGCAGGTTCCGTACAGAGTTATGCCTTGTTCAGACTGTGCCGGATATCACCTGATATCGCCAGATGATATCGGATATCACCTCGGGTCAGAGACTACAGTCAGATGGTATGGTTTAACATTTGCTAGAATTCGCGTTCTCCCGTTTTCGGCCACCACACCTCCTGTATGGCAGCAACCCCCACATTCACCTTCTGCAGCTCTCTAGCCAAGATACCTGCACGGGCCGGTTCGAGTAGAGTCCTTACATTCCAAGTACCGAGTTTCCAATAATCGTTGTCCTTTTTCGTTCGGTGATGGACTTTCCTGTTTGCTGTTTAACATCGCCCTTGAGGGTGTGATCCGGAGAGCGGGCATCGACACGAGGAGCACAATTTTCACAAGGTCTGTTCAGCTTCTGGGCTTCGCGGATGACTTCGACATCATATCACGTAACTTTGCGACGGCGGAGGAAACTTACGCCCGACTGAAGGCCGAAGCTGGACGAATCGGACTGCGGATAAATGCGTCGAAAACAAAATACATGCGAGCGAGAGGCTCCAAGGAGAACAAAATCAGCCTCCCAACTCAAGTCTCTGTAGACGGTGATGAGCTTGAGGTGGTCGATGAGTTCTTGTATTTGGGGTCACTGGTGACCGCCGACAATAACACCAGCAAAGAGATCCAGAGACGCATCCAGGCAGGAAATCGGCCATGTCGTAAGGATGCCGGACGGCAACCCTGTGAAATCACTTCTCTTCAGCAACCCTGCCGGCACCAGAAATAGAGGGGCGCAGCGTGCACGATGGGTCGACCAGATCGAAGGAGACTTGCGGGTGATGGGACGCATGGGGAACTGGCGAAACACAGCCAAAACCGAGCAACATGGCGACAAATTCTTGATACAGCACGAGCCACCACGGCTCTCGTCTGATTGGTAAGGTAAGGTAAGTTTTCGTTCGCCTAGGTCCATGCCGATTATTCCGTTCCGTATTTATATCTGGATTGTTCGTAGTATTTTACCTTCGGTATGCTGCCTTACTAGGGCTGCGATACCTAGTCTCGCGACGGGGCTGCCGTCTTAGATACAGCTGGCGAGGCACCGCGATTCAGCCGCCCACTCCGAGTCAGATGCTCCGTAACTGTGATGTGTGCTTGAAATTGAAAATTTCAGCGGGGGGCATGTTTTTCAGCGTTACCTAATTTTAGGGGGAAAGTCATATCGAACATTACTTATTGTATCACAGGGGAAAGGGGTCTGAAATCTAGATATTTAGTGTTACAAAATTTTTGTTCGACGCCTGACTAGGGATAACTTTTATAAAATAAAACGAACGGTTCACGGAATAGGATTAGGAAGCTGGCATTTGACTTTTACAAATCAGTAAATCTCTTAAGACCTTTTTGCAATTAGTAGCCCTTAGGGTAATGAACAACACATCAGATTCTCGAGGAAGGCCCCTCTACACGGTTAAATGAAGCTACCTAATTATGCGTACGAAAACTAACTGCTTTTGAGTTCGCCTAAGCGAAATTCGATTTTGAGTAACTTTGATTAAGTGAAATTGGTAGAAAAAACTCACTTGGTGGATTAATACAGTATACTTATTTTTGAGTGAAATATTGTAGGTTGTATTAATTATGAAATTAGTATTTTCCTTCGATCCCTTCCATCAATAATTTTCGCTGCTCGAGGGGTTTTGTTTTACCTGATTTAGGATGAAAATTTTTCATTTGCCAGTGCTGTCAAGAAAGAAACAGTTGTGAATTCAGCAGTGTTTTTTTTCTACGAGTGCTTAAAACTCGGTTTTCTTGTGCAAAAAGGTTTTATTTTGTTTGCTTTGAAATATTCAAAGTGAATGTAGAATCTTCATCGAATAGCGAAAGGTAAGGTTTGAGATTGTTAAATGCGAAATTCTCCATCGTCAAATATATAAAAAATTCTGTTCCTTGTAGACCTCCTTTCGAAAGCAAAACCAACCGCGCAGAAAGTGGTATCGTCTACGGGGACACCGAACCGGAGAATGAACTGTTGTTGTGCGCCAGTGTGGCACGGGCCGGATTTTGGTTTTCCGGAAATTTATAGCGTCGAAGATCCCACCAGGAAAACGAACGGCCGCACGTCTAAATCAATTGTGTGATGAGCAACTTTCGGTGGTTGAAGGGAAAATAAACAATGAAGTGTTATCTTCAGTGTTTTGAGTTTTATTTATGAAAAACCGAAATTTTCAATTTTTACTGCAGGAATTCTCAATGCTTAATTTGAGTAGTTTGAGCTTAATTATGGGTTGTTTTATCGATCGTTGAGTAATTTTTACCCAATTTGCAATTCATACCAGATTACCAACTTTTGGGTACTCAGTACTATCGAATTGAGTAAAAACAACTTAATTTTGGGTTGAAATTACTTATTTTTCATTCCAGAATAAGAGCCAAGGCGGCGCTTGCTGTTCTTCAGATTTGGCACAGACTTCGCAGCCAACTGTTAGGGCATCTTCAGCGGTGGTCTATTTTTGAAACAACTTTATACTAGATTTACACCAGCGAAACCTGAATAGAACCAGCTAATATAGACCAACTTTTCGTTCTCCGCACCCGTGTTGTATATCTTGTTGTTTTAAACCGCTGACATCTGTCACACTGTCAACAATTCAATACCCCATGCTATCAGTTAATGAGACTTGTTATAATAAAAAACACTCAATATTTAACAAACGGAAATTCGATAATTTTTACGCACATTAAACGATTACTTTGGCAAGACACTTTATATCCACAAGACTTTATGGATTTGACGGTTTGACCCGAGCGTCAATGATGGATTGGTATGATCTAAAATTTCTGCTACAAGTAGGGTTTCGGAGGATAACGAAAAATATTTGATCGCGTAGATGTTCATCTTCCGTTTTCGTCTCATCAATCTTTTAAAATCTTGCAGTTCTTCAAACTTGGTTTGGGTTTTGAGGATATTGGGTGGCATTGCGCAGCTCGATTCGAACGATTTTCGCTATTTTAGAGTAGGTCACATACTGCCAGTTTTGCTTCAAGCTTAAAAGGAGCAGTCATTGTCATTTGTCCTGCGGCTTATCTAACCCGCGAAGTCGAAAAATACTTAAAACGAAACATAACGCCCCCCAGCGATCATTTAGTTTTGTTCGAGTTGCTCGAAACGAAATGCGCAATGTCACCCCAGCATTTTGAACGTTTTCAGTTTAGAGTTTTCTAGGAACATTTTTCTGGCCTCTTAAGTTCTCCTTCAGAATTCCCCCTTTTGCTGGTCGGTTTCCTTGATGCCAAAAACGACAAACCTGTTCATATTCTGCTTTAGAAAAGCCACAAAAATGAATTGTGAGTTGTCATAAAAAAAACTTTGTTTTGTTTGTACCTTAACACTCGCAAAACGCTTATATGGAAATAGCCAAAAATGTGGTATTCAATTGAAATATGACATTTTACCCACCTATTGGCAGCGTACAAAAAGTTTTAGAACGATCTATTTCTTGTTCCAAAAAGTGACAAAAATAGACCAAAACGTATACCAGTTTTAAATTTTTTCAATTTAGATCTGGTATAAAACAAAATTTACACAACCCGGTGCAGCAGTGAATTTGAGTTTGTTCCAAAAAAATAGAACAAAACAACGATTTGGACCACCGCTGAAGATGCCCTTAGTGTATCGGACAATTGCGGAGCTACGCGCTGACACTAACATTCTCTTCCATGTCCGGTCTCTAACATACGACACCAGTATCGTACCTCAAGACCAGAACATTGGGACTCCAAATTATGGAATAGAAAAATATTGTGTCTATTTTTAAATATATTTCTGTTCCAAAAGCATATCGTTTTACCTTTCTCCTAGAAAGGGGTAGCAATCACTGTTTAGCAGTTGCGTGTGTGTGTGTGTGTGTGTGTGTGTGTGTTTGTGTGTGTGTGTGTGTGTGTGTGTGTGTGTGTGTGTGTGTGTGTGTGTGTGTGTGTGTGTGTAACGCTTTCCCAATCTCGCTCGATTTTCTCAGAGATGGCTGGAGCGATTTTCACAAAATCAGTATCAAATGGAAGGTCTAGTTGCCCCGTAGGTTGCCATTTCATTTGATTATAATCGGAATTTTATTTCAACCGTAATGTATTAAATTGAAGAAATAACAAAGGTCTATTATATAAAAGATTACACGACTTTTTGAAACATAACTACGGGTAGTCCCTCAAACGTATAAGTAACAAATTTCATTACAAAATGATACGTGGTTCAAAAGTTATGGAAAGAAACGGAATTGATCTGTCAAAATATGTGGCCTCAACATAATTCAAACTTGGTGTTGTACTATTCGAACGTTCCCGGTATTGCTCGTGATTAAAGTGTTAGAAATTAGGAGTAATTTATTTATTTTGCTATTTCTTTAGCACAAATATTATGTGAAATTTCACATTTTATAGTTCAATTATTACTTCAAATACAACATCAATACTCTAGAACCCAGAGAGTTATTATCCCTTATTGAATTGTATTCTCTGGGTATCATACTATTCCACAAATACTTATACTGGATGATATTGGGTAACTTTGGGTTGTTGTTCAGAAACAGAATGTCGGCATCGAAATACCCAGATTAGGCGTGGATAGTTGACTATTTTAGGATGTATTCAGGCAGCCAAAAGTAGTCATCAGGATTTAGAACGGTGTTTGAGGTCGGATGCTGGCTTCTGGGTATCCTAAGCCAGGTTCGAGTCTCGGCTCAAGAGAGACTGTTAGTGTCAGTAGGATCGTAGCGCTGTCCTGTACACTTAACCCCGCAACTGTCCTGTAAACTTAACAGTTGGCTGCGAAGCCTGTGTATGATAAACAGAAGGTCGAGTTCCGAATCGGAATGTAGCACCAAGGCTTTGCTTGGCTTTTTGCTGGCTTCTGGGTAACATTCCAGTTCTAAAAACCTATATTGAATGATGCACGAATGCACCTCAGAAACGAAGAAGATTCTATCAATAAGAGCAACTGCGTTAAACAATTTCATATTTATGTACAAGATCACTTAAATAAATGTATGAGGAAAGTCATAAAACGAATTTCTTACAAAAAATGTAATTTTTCAAATTTTGTTTATGTAGTTCTATTCAACTTTGATTTATTTTTATTTATTTTTACCCAATTTTGAAATTTATTTTCAATAATTTTTGATTTTTGAAGTAGAATACTTCTCTCAGGAAGTTCGGCTACATAGGGATGTGAAATGAAAATCTAAAACCGAAAAAAGTGAAAAATATGTCCAATTTCAAATGCTAATAAATCGGTTAGTATTCGATGGATTTCCTTCGTTCTTGCAGCAATAGATTGGAAAATCTTCTAAGATTCTTCCCAAAAGAAGATAATTGTAGTTTTATTATTCACACTATTGTACTATTGAAAATAGTCAAGCCTTGTCAAAACGAAAAATTTGACCTCTGTTTGGTCGTTATATGATTGCTTCCCAAGCACGGTCGACAGAATCATATACCTTGCAAATGAAAACATGCTATTTGGCCTATATAAGAGCCTGTATCAGCTGAAGCCGCTCATAATAATTCTAGACAGCTACAACAGCAGTCGTCCTTCCTTAGCAGCAGCACTAGCCCTGTGGTTGGTCACCACGTCTCGGGAGCAACGCGGTTCTTCTCAGCGTGTGTCGCCAGACTGTCTTATTCCCCCCGTGTTGGGGTAGCATGAAGATTGCCATCAGGAAATCCAATTTTGAACATCAAAATGCCTTTTTCAAGTCAAATAAACAAGTCATTGAAAGTTAATAATTTTTGACAACGCAAGCAAGCATTTTGTGTTGCATCCTAGCAATTTACTGAATGTGAAATAGCTTCCACAGTGCATGTTGCCCGTGTATCTTAATTCCCCCATTGTTAGGGCAGCTCAAAGGTTGTGATCAGCAACCGATTTTGAACCGCAAAATGCCTTTTTCAAGGCAAATAAACAAATAATTGAAGGTTAATAATTTTCTGGCATCAACACAAGCAGGATGCAATCAAATTCTGTTGTAGTTGTCTAATTTTCACTTTATTTAGTAAACCCCCCACTGTAGGGGCAGCGCAAAGGCTGCGATCAGCATAACCGAAGTAGTTAGTTCGACTATGCAGAGCTAATATGAAGGCGACTCAATCAATCAGCATGAACATAATATCGTCGTCTTCCTGCTGCCAAGTTGCAACATGATGCAACACGCAACAGCGAGCAAACGAAATCGCTTGATGTTACAAACCGCAATACGGTTAGGGGTAAAACCGTTGCGTGTGTGAGAGCACTATCGGTGTTTACTAGCTGGATACGAAAATCAAATGCGAATTGTGGAATAATTCGTCTAAAGAATATTAGAAAATGGTAAAACTGAACATAAAGGCGTGGCCTATTTCGTAGCACCCTTCGGCTATAAAAGAGTGTTTCTGGGAAAACTAGCTACATTCATTAGTCGGATGGTGAGCTGGATGGACCGTCCACAACGTTGACAGCGGTAGCAGCAGATATCAGCACTCACCAGTAACAGAGGATAGCAGCGGGTTGCGCCTGTGGCTGCCTTCAAATTAAACAAATCACTTGCCCTGTGGTTGGTCACCACGTCTCAGGTCCCTGCCAGGCTGAACGCCAACGCGAGCGATCGGGTCAGATTTTTGCCGTACATCAGCCGGCACTTCCTCTAATGAAAAAGTTGGATCATTTTCTTCAGAAGAATATTACTGTCGGTTAAGTTACAGAGTTGCGATTGCATTATATCCGATATAGAATTGAGCAA
The DNA here is from genome assembly GCF_029784165.1 of Wyeomyia smithii. Classification (NCBI taxonomy): domain Eukaryota; kingdom Metazoa; phylum Arthropoda; class Insecta; order Diptera; family Culicidae; genus Wyeomyia; species Wyeomyia smithii. Next base: position 222,822,712 of record NC_073696.1, read on the forward strand.
TCGTTCTTTTGAGGACAAATAAAACACTTAATTTGAAAAGTTAATAGCTTTGGGTACCAGTAGCAGTATTGTAACAGCCTCAGCGGTAGGTGCAGCCGGTACTTCCCTGAGGCCGATGTTATAAGGAAGTAAATGGAAGCGGCACGGCGAAACAGTTCGGGTGTGCTTAGATGCGCGTCATTTTTCGTTGTTGATATTATTCCCCACATGAAACGATGCGCTTTCGTACGATAGCGGCGGTATTAGCGGTAGATGCATTTGCTAACACTTACTCCAGTAAATCCGTGTCTAATTTTCAATGTGAAAACACCTTTCTATTGTGTTGGCCGTGCGCATTAGGCCTCTGCCAGGCTAAACGCGAAAAGCAGCGCGAACCGATTCGCCCGGCCGTAGGTTAATGTACAGCCGTAAGTAGAGCTGTCTAAAAGTATTCTACTTCAACCTTGCGGTCGTGGCTTTGCACACAACCCTCCTGTGATTTTTTATCAATTTTTCTGATTCTTTTTTTATTTATTATATTTATTATTTGATATTTTTTCATTTCATTTTCCTGTAACATATTTGAAAAAATTTAAATTACATTTTTTTTAATTTTATGAATCAATGATAGAACGTCCATTGATTACGCAGAACAAAAATAAACATTTTCAAAACCCTCTTGTTTTGTATATATCCTCAGAATTTTTCGCATGGATGGCAGCACTTCATCAGATAGCCCTCCCTCTCTTCTCCATATGCGTATTTAATGGACGTTTCCTAACGACATTTCAATTTCCGAGAAATCATATTTGAAATAAAGAAAAATTCTACTATAAATCTAGGAATCTAGAATAATACAAAATCGAGTCTATATATAATCGAGTACGATCTATATATGAGTACAGTGACGTTTCGATTATACCAAGATCAAAATAAAAATTCGCGTCATATATTTGAAACATATTTATTTCGTATTATTTTCATGTGTATGTGTTCATGTATGTTCATATGTGTGTGAAGGTAAAGTTTCAAATGTGAACTTGTGATTAAAAGTGGAAGATAATTCCAGCAGAAATTATCAAAGTGTATTCTTTTTCGAACTAAGTTTCTATTTTTAACAACGGCTTTTTCCCGTTAACACGCAAGTTCATTAAGCAGACAGTATATGAAGTAGAGAGAACGAAAAATAAGCGAACTGGAAATATGATACAGATTTGGAAAAATATACCGCATCCCGACGGGATATAGATTGTGGAACAGTACCACCGTCCCCCGTAGTATAATTGGTCAAAACACCATGCCTGAGACAGGGAGATTGCGGGTTTATGTCCCGTCGGGATTATTTTTTTATTTTTCGTTCTCTCTACTTTATATACTGTCTGCTTAATGTATTCTGTTTCTAAAAACTGGAGTGTCCATGTAAATCTTTTTAAACAAATAAATGATAAAGGTTGGGTTTCATTGCTGGGTGGATTTATTTGAGTTTTTTACAAAAATGACTGGTTTCAAATAAATAAAGTTGAAGAGAAAAAATATCAAAACACAAATAGGGTATCGAACGTCTTCGTCAGTGGTTTTCTTCGGCCCTCTTTTGCAATGCTGCAGGAAAACTGCCGAAGAAAACCACTGACGAAGACGTTCGACACCCTATCTAAATCTTTCTTGGCTTGGAGAATTACGAATGCTGAAATCTTCACCTAGCTGATGAATAGATATTTGGAATGAAGAACACAAACTTGAATGAACCTTTTCACAAGGGGCCATTCCTAAACCACGTGGTCATATTTTGATCGCTCACACACATACACACTCTTATTCAGCAAAATGTGCTATCATGCATGAAAAATTCAAAAAAAAAATGGCGGTTTAACTTAACTGGCTTTCAGTTATTGCACAAGTTCCGCATAAAATTTTCGAGAATATTATTTTCCCAGAAACAAAAAGACAAATAGATAATGATTGTTTATTTTTAAAAAACATTTCATTGTCCCTGACATATAAAATAATTTCCTCAACTGGAAGTAATTTAAAATATGCTTTCTGTTGACTATATTCAACATAATTCTTTATAGATTTTTTGTTGAGTATGATAAAAAAAAATTTGCTTGAATTGTTTGATGGTATACTTTTCGCTTGTAGTTATGGTGACATGATAACATGATGCAACACGCAACAGCGAGCAAACGAAATCGCTTGATGTTACAAACCGCAATACGGTTAGGGGTAAAACCGTTGCGTGTGTGAGAGCACTATCGGTGTTTACTAGCTGGATACGAAAATCAAATGCGAATTGTGGAATAATTCGTCTAAAGAATATTAGAAAATGGTAAAACTGAACATAAAGGCGTGGCCTATTTCGTAGCACCCTTCGGCTATAAAAGAGTGTTTCTGGGAAAACTAGCTACATTCATTAGTCGGATGGCGAGCTGGATGGACCGTCCACAACGTTGACAGCGGTAGCAGCAGATATCAGCACTCACCAGTAACAGAGGATAGCAGCGGGTTGCGCCTGTGGCTGCCTTCAAATTAAACAAATCACTTGCCCTGTGGTTGGTCACCACGTCTCAGGTCCCTGCCAGGCTGAACGCCAACGCGAGCGATCGGGTCAGATTTTTGCCGTACATCAGCCGGCACTTCCTCTAATGGAAAAGTTGGATCATTTTGTTCAGAATAATATTACTGTCGGTAATATTACAGAGTTGCGATTGCATTATATCCGATATAGAATTGAGCAATTGTTCTTTTGAGGACAAATAAAACACTTAATTTGAAAAGTTAATAGCTTTGGGTACCAGTAGCAGTATTGTAACAGCCTCAGCGGTAGGTGCAGCCGGTACTTCCCTGAGGCCGATGTTATAAGGAAGTAAATGGAAGCGGCACGGCGAAACAGTTCGGGTGTGCTTAGATGCGCGTCATTTTTCGTTGTTGATATTATTCCCCACATGAAACGATGCGCTTTCGTACGATAGCGGCGGTATTAGCGGTAGATGCATTTGCTAACACTTACTCCAGTAAATCCGTGTCTAATTTTCAATGTGAAAACACCTTTCTATTGTGTTGGCCGTGCGCATTAGGCCTCTGCCAGGCTAAACGCGAAAAGCAGCGCGAACCGATTCGCCCGGCCGTAGGTTAATGTACAGCCGTAAGTAGAGCTGTCTAAAAGTATTCTACTTCAACCTTGCGGTCGTGGCTTTGCACACAACCCTCCTGTGATTTTTTATCAATTTTTCTGATTCTTTTTTTATTTATTATATTTATTATTTGATATTTTTTCATTTCATTTTCCTGTAACATATTTGAAAAAATTTAAATTACATTTTTTTTAATTTTATGAATTAATGATAGAACGTCCATTGATTACGCAGAACAAAAATAAACATTTTCAAAACCCTCTTGTTTTGTATATATCCTCAGAATTTTTCGCATGGATGGCAGCACTTCATCAGATAGCCCTCCCTCTCTTCTCCATATGCGTATTTAATGGACGTTTCCTAACGACATTTCAATTTCCGAGAAATCATATTTGAAATAAAGAAAAATTCTACTATAAATCTAGGAATCTAGAATAATACAAAATCGAGTCTATATATAATCGAGTACGATCTATATATGAGTACAGTGACGTTTCGATTATACCAAGATCAAAATAAAAATTCGCGTCATATATTTGAAACATATTTATTTCGTATTATTTTCATGTGTATGTGTTCATGTATGTTCATATGTGTGTGAAGGTAAAGTTTCAAATGTGAACTTGTGATTAAAAGTGGAAGATAATTCCAGCAGAAATTATCAAAGTGTATTCTTTTTCGAACTAAGTTTCTATTTTTAACAACGGCTTTTTCCCGTTAACACGCAAGTTCATTAAGCAGACAGTATATGAAGTAGAGAGAACGAAAAATAAGCGAACTGGAAATATGATACAGATTTGGAAAAATATACCGCATCCCGACGGGATATAGATTGTGGAACAGTACCACCGTCCCCCGTAGTATAATTGGTCAAAACACCATGCCTGAGACAGGGAGATTGCGGGTTTATGTCCCGTCGGGATTATCGTCCATGTAAATCGGGAGTGTCCATGTAAATCTTTTTAAACAAATAAATGATAAAGGTTGGGTTTCATTGCTGGGTGGATTTATTTGAGTTTTTTACAAAAATGACTGGTTTCAAATAAATAAAGTTGAAGAGAAAAAATATCAAAACACAAATAGGGTATCGAACGTCTTCGTCAGTGGTTTTCTTCGGCCCTCTTTTGCAATGCTGCAGGAAAACTGCCGAAGAAAACCACTGACGAAGACGTTCGACACCCTATCTAAATCTTTCTTGGCTTGGAGAATTACGAATGCTGAAATCTTCACCTAGCTGATGAATAGATATTTGGAATGAAGAACACAAACTTGAATGAACCTTCTCACAAGGGGCCATTCCTAAACCACGTGGTCATATTTTGATCGCTCACACACATACACACTCTTATTCAGCAAAATGTGCTATCATGCATGAAAAATTCAAAAAAAAATGGCGGTTTAACTTAACTGGCTTTCAGTTATTGCACAAGTTCCGCATAAAATTTTCGAGAATATTATTTTCCCAGAAACAAAAAGACAAATAGATAATGATTGTTTATTTTTAAAAAACATTTCATTGTCCCTGACATATAAAATAATTTCCTCAACTGGAAGTAATTTAAAATATGCTTTCTGTTGACTATATTCAACATAATTCTTTATAGATTTTTTGTTGAGTATGATAAAAAAAAATTTGCTTGAATTGTTTGATGGTATACTTTTCGCTTGTAGTTATGGTGAATTGTATACTGCTCTAAAAAATCGAAGGTTGGTGCCAGCTTTGACATATTTAGTTGATAATTAGTGAGTTCTCACTTTCAGTGATTTTCAAGTATCTACAACTATTAGACTAGAGGCTTAGGTATCAACAATTGTGTTTATCATGATATTGAACAAATTTGTAATTTTTTGAAATAATTTATAAAGTTTTTGAAAGTTGAATAAAATATAACATCTTTTCTTCGTTTTTAGCTGAAATTGTTTGAAATAGTTGAAGAGCATCTTAAGTTGCAATAATAGAGACATTGAATGACGTGAGATCGGCAAAAAGTGCTTCGCAACTCAAAAGCACATTTAAAAAAAAATTTTGACACCATTATCACAAGGTCCCTGGAAATGTTTGCTTTATATTACGTTCATCATCCAGATCCCACCTTTTATTTTTAAGACTAAGGCGTTGTTTTTTTAACAGTCATTGAGTCTAGAAAATCTATAACGAGCGTCTTAGCAGAGTGATTGAGATCAATCAAAGAAATAATTATCGGTTTCCGTTATACTCTACTAAATTTTTTGGAAATAAATATTGAAATTCAGTCCGCAAATATATATTTCGACTGTGACGTACAGTCTTCCTCAGTGCTTATGTGGACCAGTCCACATAAGCACTGAGGAAGACTGTACGTCACAGTCGAAATATATATTTGCGGACTGAATTTCAATATTTATTTCCAAAAAATTTAGTACAGTATAACGGAAACCGATAACTATTTCTTTGATTGAAGTCATTGAGTATTTAAATACACTTTCAGGAATAATGTCACAAATCTCGACACAGTGAAAAAAACAATTATGAATTCTTGAAGGCAAATGCCACATTAGACAAAAGGTTTTTTTTTTCTTCGTTTTAGTAAATTTAAAATAAATAGTATGGCTTCAAAAATTTGATTACATTAGCTAATTGCTGACAAATCGCAAACTTTCCGTGATACTTATGAAATATCAAGCCATGTCAAATTGCAAAAGCTTCATTCTTGACTTGATGGTAATAATAAATTATAAGTCGGGGAAAAAGACCACGTGGTCATTTCGTTATCCCCCCACCCCCTGCGTGGTATTTCGTGGTCTTTTACAAACCTCCCTCCCATCCCCCTCTTCATGACCAGCTTGTTTTGGAACGGCCCCTTACTCAGGGGTATTTGCTGGGATTAGCAAAGCAACACAAACTAATTTTTAATTAAAACTGATACATGAACCGCCATACCTCATATATAATGTCACTCTCTTTCTCCAGACCATGCATCCTTGTACCCTCAAAGCCTCGGAAATAGAAATGATACTCAGCAAACAATATGTTCAGTCAACGGCTGAGTGATTTATTCCTGGCCGCACAACAATTTCCAGCGGGCTGATGAGCGAACAAGCACTTGTTGATGAGATGAACACGATCTTCGACGATCTGGCGACGGTGATCTCTCTCCCAGGAAGAAAATGCTAAGCACCAGGAGAAACCTGTTCCCATCTACCTGCACCGATTTCTTATGGCCATTTTCTTTGATGCGCACACGATGGCGGTGCAAACAAGTTTTAGACGCATAGTCAATGGAAATTGCATAGATACACGCAACGGAATCGAGACGTTAGTTGAACTAAGACAGCGGCATTAGTGCTGAAAAGCATGATGAAGAGGTAAAAAAATCGATGTACAAATTCAACTTCTTTCGCCGGACGTTGGAGAATTCTGTTGACATGATGCGTTCTGCATAGTAAACTAACTTACCGTAGGCTGCTTCGAAAGGCTGAATCGTGAAACAATTAATCGCCCGGTTGGTTTGCAATTGAACAGAAACTGGTGTCGTGATTCACCCTAACTGACGGGGGATGCTGCAAGGACTTGCAATAAGTGCGCCTTAGCATTCTCATCACGCTGTTTATTTTCAGTTTTTTGTTGTTGTTGTTGTAGCTGTTTTTTTTTTTTGTTCCGCACTTCTTCAACTCGATGAATTAATGCTCAGCAAGACTATCATTATGGTTCATTACTGAATCTGGCCTTTCGCACCACATTGCCATATAGTGCAACCTGTTGGAGCCATTATCCTCCGTTCTCTCGTATGTCCACAGCGAATGCCAATCCCATGGAAGAGTGGGGCTATTTAGGTATACGCATAATAAACTTTTTGCAACTTTTTTATATTTTATATAAATCATAGCATCAAAAACGTAGAACGGCTGTTTCGAACCTAGAAAAAGGATTCTTGTATAGAAAAACTCTGGATTTATCTCTTAGAGCAAAATTCAGTAATCGAATCTATTGAAAATCGATAGATAATTGTATGTCATATATCTTTTTAATTTTTTGGTATCTCGCTGGTTGATAATATTCTAAAATTTAAGTCCTTTTAAATATGGAATTTATTTCCAACTGAGAAACACTAAGACGATGAACAGTAGAGAATGTTTTGACAACGTTGTTGAAAACTTTGCAAGACAGCTTCGCGTCACTTTGTCACCTCGTAAAGCTGAATGTCAACACACTTTGGCGTGTTCATGTTCTCCGAAGGACAGTCGATTGGCAGTCAACGTACACATTTTTGCTCCACCGTCCTTGTGCCTTTCGGGAAGTAGCCGCCGTCTGGCTGGTTGTCGCTAGAATTAGTCCTACGTTGCAAGTGCGCCGAGATGACTCCCAGAACGCACTAACTACAACGTCACTCAAAAGGGCTTGCTTGTCGATTTTTTTGTTGTTTGCTACTGTTGCGAACTGGCATTAATTTGTAGTAGGGCTGCTCATAATTTTGTGATAAGTGTCATTGCGTATCTACAACAATGTAAGAACATTTCAACGTACGGCATCTCTAGTGTTACGTGCATCGGTTGTTCGGCATATTTGTTTCTTCGAGAGATGTCCATCACGCTTAAAGATCAAAGTACGCATGATCGATAGCAAATCGATACGCATCCGTACTGCCGCATCCCGCAGCGCTGAAGAATGATTTATAAGGAAAAATTTTAATTAATCACCATCAACGATCGAGGACGGCAACGACGATGGCGATGTCTTCGTGGACATGTCATTTGGCTGGCTCCTTCCCAATACTGGATTTGCCCTCGGAGACAGGATAGGATACATTCCCATCCGGAGTGCTTGTCTACGCACGACATTTTTTTATGTTGTGCCTTATGTACGAGATTTGTTGATCGATGCCCATTTCAGGATCGATGCTGCCGGAGCACATTTTGCAGAACTTGTAAACGATCGAACCATTAATAATACATGCCGTTCGAAGCTACTGGAATTGCATTCCGCTGGGTAAGTTTTCCGAGAATAGTGTTGGGCCTATGGTAAACAGTAGCGGAACTGGAATGTGCTGGTACGTTCGATTGGCCTTCGCCAAGTGGCTTATCGAAATGATGAGAAATGATTGATTTGTTCAAGCTTGAATACTTGGCTTAAACCTACAGCTGATACCTTCATCAGAAAATGAAACGAAAATTTGCAATTATTTTCTAGACAAAATTCTCCCCAAATATTCCAGATCCTGTCCGATCATTTTCGATTATTTGGAGTACATTTAAAAATGGCGCTTTTGTATTACCGTAAACTTTGGTAATGAGGTGTAATCCGCTTACGAATAGAAATATTGTACAATCGTAAAAAAATTACAGGCAATAAAAGGCCTAAATAAGATATGATCCTAAATTAGGTACAGAAGTGCTGAAATATGTTTCTAAAGGTCAGAAAAGGCGAAAATTTACAATGATCCCAAATTGTGCCACGGTTGCTGAAAACACAAAAATTGAGTGTGATTTCATATTAGACGTGCTTAGTCATACTGCCCATAATTCAAAAATTGGCTAATATGCCTTTTTCGCCAAAATCTAGAAAACAGTTTCTCGTGATGGTAAACACTCTAAACAAGGTCCCTACGGAAGCCGATTGTCGAAAAACGCGTTTGGGAAGGCAGCAAATGTGAAACAATTTTGGCTAATAGCCAAAATAATTTAGAAGTTGGCTAATATCCAAAATGTTTCTACCTGTGGCATGTTGACGAACCAGTGTATTATTACTGTACTTTGTTTTATCTAACTTTCGAAAGTGTGTTGTAGCCTTGTGGCTTGTGGTTACTGGCGACAGGTAAGCGATCCTAAGGCCCTTGCCTCAAATTTGACTTCTTTACGAACAATTTATTTGATGCAACAAGGATTTATTTGCGGTGCTGCGAAACCCAATGATCAAAACGCGTGACTGTTTCCTTCTGTCATAAATCTTTACATTCTTAAAAAAACTATTTAGCTCTTTGATTAGAAGTAATATTCAAGAGAAGATTCAGACTTCATTTTAGATTTGATGAGAAAAAATAGGAAAGTGGATTGTGAGATTATCATGAATAAAAATATTTCCGTTATATTGTTATATTGTTGCACGAAACAATTGTCTCGTCGTCCTTTTCGTCCTCACTTGTGCTTCCATGTTATTCTACTGAATTTAAAACCATTTTCATCACCAACGAGCACGATATAATTCACATCGTATGGATATTAGCCAATTTGCACACCAGTTTGGCAACTGACAAAAACAATATCGCACGCTTAGCCTTGGGGCTAATAGTGGTCTCGATCAACTAGATTAGAATTGAGAGAATTCGTTATCGATATTGTTTTTGGCACATTTTGCATGTGTAGGATAAGTACAACGATACACCGTGCCCCAGTGCTGAATGGAGAAAATTTCCAGCTCGAAAAGTTTCTCGACTCGATCGGGAATCGAACCCGATATCACAACCGTGTGGGAGAGCTAGCCGACCGACATCGCTAACCACAGAACCACGGGGACCACAACTGACCTTTCGTTTATAATTGAAAAAAAGGCTACTGCGTTCAAAATACGTGGCGGATGAAATTTTCCTGCAGATTTCTCTGTTTCAACTCAACGGCAAGGTTCCAGCACATATGAAGGGTGATATACTCAATAAAAAAGTTGTCATGGACAAATATGTTGTACCGACCAAAAACTTTAAAATGCGTTTTTCTCGATTTGATGCCTATGACATATTAGCCCAAAATAGAAAAATGAAATTTTCCAAAATTAAATTTAAAAGAACTCAAAATTGGATGCATTTAGAAAATTAGTCACCAAGAACTTTTTGATTTCAAATTGCTATTATAATCATATTGCTTCATCGAAATCTGATTATTGAGCTTGAGCTTGAACGACCGCACATTTCGTAGTTGTTCCTCTGTGATGGATCTCAGCTAGTGAAGTTGCACATGGCTACCTGGGAAGGCCGAAATTAAACTCAAATTAAACCAAATTAAACTCAAAATCACTAAGAAGTGCTCAGATCGACTTGAACTGTCCTACAGTACGGTCGCATTTTACCAACAGCTCGAGGCTAAGTCTTAGACTACCGAGAGATATTGAAATTTTGTTTTTCGCTTTCAACCGGCAATCTTCTTGAAAGACTACCTGTTGAAACGCAAAGTAATAAATTTTTTTTTAACGTTAACGAGTGATTAGTGAGTAAATTTGGTTTGAGATATTTCTACTTAAATTCTATAGTGAAGTGAAAGTGTAGTGAAGTTTTCCAGTTATGCCTGGAAAAAATAAAAAAGCTCGCTTTTTTTTTTTTTAAGGGGGGATTTGTTAGTAGCTTAAGTATTTATGATAAATATATGTAAATAATGAGTATGTGTGTCCAATCACAAATGGTGACTTCTCAACACTGTTAGAAATTTGTAATTTTAATTGTTAGGATTTGTTTGCTTTCGCAATTAGGACTTATCATTCGTAGGGATTTAAACCTACTTGTCAGAAAAGGGGAAGTAAACTTACAACTAACTTAATTGCTAACTTATTGGCTATAAAGAGAGCTTATCGTAGCAATTGAGGATTGCAACGATTTTTGTCGAGAATTGTTGATAATTTTATTTGACATAGCTTCTAATGGTTCAACACCAGTAAGTCTATGTAATTCGAGTGTACCAAACCAAGGAGGACGCTTCAAAATCATTTTCAGAATTTTATTCTGAATCCTTTGGAGCGTTTTCTTCCTTGTTGAATAGCAACTTGACCAGATCGGTACAGCATAAAGCATTGCTGGTCTAAAAATTTGTTTGTAAATCAAAAGTTTGTTCTTTAAACAAAGTTTAATATTCCTGTTAATGAGAGGATATAAACATCTCGTATATTTGATGCACTTGGCTTGTATACTCTCAATGTGCTCTTTGAAAATAAGTTTTTTATCATAAATTAGTCCCAAGTACTTAACCTTGTCGGACCAACTTAAAATAACCCCATTCATCTTGACAACGTGATTATTGTTTGGCTTGAGGAAAGAAGCCCTAGGCTTATGCGGAAAAGTTATCACTTGAGTTTTAGAAGCATTGGGAGAGATTTTCCACTTTTGCAAGTAGGAAGAAAAAATATCTAAACTTTTCTGCAATCGACTGCATATGACACGAAGACTTTTTCCTTTTACGGAAATGCTTGTGTCATCGCAGAACAATGACTTTGTGCATCCTGGAGGCAAATCAGGAAGATCTGAAGTGAATATGTTGTACAGGACTGGACCCAAGACTGAACCTTGAAGTACACCTGCTCTGACAGGAAATCTATCAGATTTTGAATTCTGATAGACAGCCTGCAGAGTTTGATCAGTAAGATAATTTTTTAAAATTTTGATTTGGAAAATTGGAAAATTAAAAGTTTGCAATTTCGCAATCAAACCTTTATGCCAAACACTGTCGAATGCTTTTTCTATGTCTAAAAGAACAGCTCCAGTGGAATAACCTTCAGATTTGTTAGCTCGTATCATATTAGTAACTCTGAGCAATTGATGAGTTGTGGAATGCCCATGGCGAAATCCAAACTGTTCATTTGCAAAAATTGAATTTTCGTTGATGTGTGACATCATTCTGTTAAGAATAATTCTCTCAAACAGTTTACTTATTGAAGAAAGCAAACTGATTGGTCGATAACTTGAAACTTCAGCTGGGTTCTTATCCGGTTTTAAAATTGGAGTAATTTTTGCATTTTTCCATAATTTGGGAAAATATGCAATTTTGAAGCAGCAATTGAAAATTTTCACTAAAAATTCCATTGTGTTCTCAGGGAGATGTTTGATTAGTATATTAAAGATTCCATCGTCACCAGGTGCTTTCATATTTTTGAAATTTTAAATAATTGATTTAATCTCATTCAAGTTAGTTTCAATTATTTCTGCAGGTAAAAAATTCTGGGAAGAAATTAAATCAAATTGACGTGTGACTTCATTTTCAATTGGACTCACAAAATTCAAATTTGAGTTATGAACACTCTCAAACTGCTGAGCAAGTCTTTGAGCCTTTTGTTCATTGGATACAAGAAAACGTTCACCATCTTTTAAAACTGGAATAGGCTTTGAAGGTTTCTTAAGAATCTTCGACAGCTTCCAAAATGGTTTTGAATATGGTTTCAATTTTTCAACTTTAGTCTCAAAATTTTGATTTCTCAGAAGAGTAAATCTATGCTTAATCTCTTTCTGTAAATCTTTATAAATAGTTTTAAAAACAGGGTCACGAGAACGTTGATATTGACGTCTGCGGACATTTTTCAAACGGATTAGAAGTTGAAGATTTTCGTCAATTATTGATGAATCGAATTTCACTTGAGCCTTTGGAACAGAATAATTCCTGGCATCAACAATTGCACATTTTAATGCTTCCAAAAAGCTCGCTTTGATGCGGCTTCAAGGAAACGTGAGGCATCTCCTCCAAGTGACACTGAACTTTCGACTAACAGGTATGATATTCTTTCTTCCGTTGGGGATCAAGAAATTCAAACTTCTCATACTGAGCAGAAAGCCGTTATGAAGAAGGTTAAGGTTCCACCTATTGTGGTATTTGTAGCAAATTTAAAAGCATTTCGATCAGAACTTTCATCATTTCTGTCGGATGTGAAAGTTAATTTTCAAATTTGCCGCCAAGGCGAAATTCGCATTTTGGCCGAATCTCTTGATGGCCATAAACATCTTTTACAGTATTTGATTGAAAAGATGTATAAATTTTATTCTTTTGATGCCAAAAACGAGAGACCGTTTAAGGCTGTTTTGAAAGGTCTTTCAAATGACCAAACTATTGAGGAAATTAAAGAATGTTTGTCAGAATCACTTGGTTTTGCTCCCAACCAAGTAATTTTGATGAAACGAAAGGCAAATGCCAAAATTAATCAAACTGGAATACACCAGGAAAATTACTTAGTACATTTTGATCGTACCAAAGTAAATAATTTGAAATGTTTGGAAAAAGCACGTGTTTTATTCAACGTGCGAATAAAGTGGGAAAATTTCAAGAGACATGGAGAAATCCATAATCTTACTCAATGTCGGAATTGTCAAGCCTATGGGCATGGAACTCGAAACTGCCATATGGCAGCAAAATGTATGACTTGTGGTGACACTGGTCACACGAAAGATATCTGCCCCGTGAAAGAGACCACTAGTAGTTTCAAATGTGTAAATTGTGGGGGAAATCACAAATCCAATTTTTTTAATTGTCCTGTAAGGTCAAAAATTATTGCTTCCAGACAACGTAGGAATTCTAAGCAACCTGTTGTCAATGTGGGTATACAAAAGACATTCAATACTGTTCAGGCATCACCAGCACTTTCATTAGCAGGTGTGTCTGTAGGTAATAATTTAAATTCAGCTAACAAATTTCAGACAAAAAATCCTGTTCAGGCAACACCAGACTGTTCATATGCCAGTGTCCTTACAGGTAATATTTCAAATTCAAACAGTAATAAACCATTCGTGTTTGGTGCTGAAAAGTCAGCCAGTATTGATTTAGGTAGTCCAACTCCAGAAAAGATTGAATACCTACAACAATCCATGCTGCAGCTAATGTGCGTTTTGTTGAACTGTAACTCGATGTACGAGGCTGTTCAAGAAGGTATAAAATTTACAACTAATATTGTTATGAAATCGAAATTCAGCAATGGTTTTAAATAATGCTGTAAATTTTCTAAATTGGAATGCTCGCTCTTTGAAAGCGAAAGAGGATGAATTTTTCAATTTTTTAACAGTCCACGATGTGCATATTGCAGTTGTGACTGAAACGCTTTTAAAGCCAAATATTAAACTAAAAAAGAACCCAAATTACATGGTTCATAGGTTTGATAGAATTGATGTTGCCGGTGGTGGAGTTGCAATAGTTATCCACCGTCGGATAAAACATCGTGTTTTACCCCATCTTGAAACCAAAGTTATCGAGAGTTTGGGAATTGAAATTGAAACAAGTATTGGCATTTCATTTATAGCCGCAGTGTATTTGCCTTTTCAATGCACTGGTGAGCGAAAAAATTAATTCAAGGGAGGTTTGCAAAAACTCACAAGAAATAAATCTAAATTTTTAATCATCGGTGATTTTAATGCGAAACATCGATCTTGGAATAATGCTCAAAGCAATTCCAATGGAAAAATATTGTTTAATGATTGCTCGGCTGGATTTTATTCAGTTTTATTTCCAAATGGTCCTACATGTTATTCTTCTATTAGGAATCCATCTGCAATTGATTTGGTACTAACAAATCAAAGTCATTCATGCAGTGATTTATTAACTCATGCTGACTTTGATTCTTATCATCTTCCCATAACATTTTCTATTTCCCATGAAACTATTTTAAATTCCACTAGATCTGTGTTAAATTATCACAAGACTAATTGGGATAGATATCGTTCTAAGATCGAAGAAAATTTGAATGATGATATTATTTTACAAAATAGTGCTGACATTGACAGAGCATTAGATAATTTTAGCAGCTTAATACTCAATGCCCGGAATTTATCAGTTCCTGAAGGCTCGAGTGAAATTTAATGCACCAATTATTGACATTGAACTTCGACTTCTTATACGTTTGAAGAACATACGGAGACGTCAATACCAAAGATCTCGTGATCCTGGTTTGAAAATTATTTTTCAAGAATACAAAAGGAAATTAAACATAGCTTCACTCTCTTGCGAAATGAGAATTTCATGAGAGAAGTTGAACAACTAAAACCTTAATCAAAACCTTTCTGGAAGCTTTCGAAGGTTCTTAAGAAACCTTCGAAGCCAATTCCAGTCCTTAAAGATGGTGATTGCATTTTCCTAACGAATGAACAAAAATCTCAAAAACTTGTTCAGCAGTTTGAGAGTGTTCATAACTTCAATTTGAACGTAGTAAGTCCTATTGAAAATGAAGTAAACCAAAAGTATGATCAGATCACCACCCAAGAATTTCTTTCTGAAGAGGTATTGGAAACAAACTTGAATGAGGTGCGAACTATTCTCAAAAAACTCAAAAACATGAAAGCACCAGGAGATGATGGGATTTTCTATATCCTCATCAAAAGACTTCCCGAAAACTCTTTAAATTTCTTGGTAAAAATTCTTAACAGATGCTTTGCACTAGCACATTTTCCTACGAAATGGAAAAATGCCAAAGTCACTCTAATTTTAAAACCCGAAAAGAATCCAGCTGAGGCATCAAGTTATCGACCGATTAGTTTATTTTCCTCTATTGGCAAACTTTTTGAAAGAATAATTCTCAATAGAATGATAACACATATTAATGAGAACTCAGTTTTTGCAAATGAGCAGTTTGGTTTTCGCCATGGGCATTCCACTACTCATCAGTTACTTAGAGTAACAAATATGATTCACAGTGTTTGGCATAAAGGTTTAATAGCTAAAATGTCAAATTTCAGTTTTCCGCTTTACCTTACAAAAATGATACAAAGTTATTTAACTGACCGCACTCTTCAGGTTAACTATCTAAATGGTAAATCTAATAGATTGCCTGTTAGAGCTGGTGTGCCTCAGGGGAGTATCCTGGGCCCAATCTTATATAACATTTTTACTTCTGATCTTCCTGATTTACCACCAGGTTGTGAGAAATCTCTGTTTTGTGACGATACAAGCATTTCCGCAAAAGGAAAAAGCCTTCGTGTTATATGCAGTCGGCTACAAAAAAGTTTAGATATATTTTCTTCATACTTGCAGAAATGGAAGATTTCCCCTAATGCTTCTAAAACACAGTTAATTATTTTTCCTCATAAGCCAAGAGTTTCATTTCTCAAACCCACCCATAACCACGTTATAAGGATGAACAGTGTGGTCTTAAATTGGTCTGATCAAGTTCAATACTTAGGGCTAATTTATGATAAGAATCTTACTTTCAAGGAGCACATTGAAAATATCCAGTCAAAGTGCAATAAGTATATCAAATGTTTATATCCTCTTATCAACAGGAATTCTAGACTTTGTCTCAAGCATAAACTGTTAATTTACAAACAAATTTTTAGGCCAGCAATGTTATATGCAGTTCCCATCTGGACAAGTTGTTGTACAACTAGGAAGAAGACACTTCAAAGGATTCAGAATAAACTTTTGAAAATGATTTTGAAGCGTCCTCCCTAGTTTAGCACAAACGAGCTACATAGGCTCACTAATGTAGAAACATTAGAAAATATGTCAAGCCAAATTATCAGCAAATTCCGACAAAAATCGTTGCAATCCTCAATTGCAACGATTAGCTCACTTAATAGTCAGTAAGATAGTTTTAAGTTTGTTTTAAGTTTTGTTTTATTCCTTTTTTTCCTTGACAAGTAGGTTTAATAATTTTCCTACAATTACATTAACTTAACTGCGAAAGCTAATAACATTCAATAATATGAAAAAGCGTACAAATATATATAATAGTGTTGAAATGTCACCATTTGTGGCAGAACACACAATATTTATTCTGAATAAAAATTAGTACATAAATAAATCATTACAAACATCCCCCCCCCCTTTTAAAAAAAAAACAAAGAAGTGCTTCTAAATACCAGAAAAAAGCTCAATAAGAAAATGATCCCATATTGAGCTCAGAATCGCCAAAAAGTGCTTTTAAATGCCAGAAAAGGCCAAATAAAAAAATGATTCTAAATTGAGCTCAGAATAGCCGAAAAATGCTTCTAAAGGCCAGAAAAGGCCAAAGAAGAAAATGA
The DNA here is from genome assembly GCF_029784165.1 of Wyeomyia smithii. NCBI lineage: Eukaryota > Metazoa > Arthropoda > Insecta > Diptera > Culicidae > Wyeomyia > Wyeomyia smithii. Next base: position 222,839,486 of record NC_073696.1, read on the forward strand.
TTCCAAATTAAGCTCAGAATCGCCAGGAAGTGCTTCTAAAGACCAGAAAAAGCTGAAAAGAAAATGATCCCAAACTGAGCTCAGAATCGCTAAAAAGTGCTTCTGAAGACCAGAAAAAGCTAAAAGGAAATTGATTCAAATTAAACACAGAATCGCCAAAAAGTGATTCTAAAGGCCAAAAAAGAAAATGATTCCAAATTGAGCTCAGAATCGCCAAAAAGTGCCAAAAACAGAAAATGATCCCAAATTGAGTTCAGAATCGCCAAAAAGTGCTTATAAATGACAGAAAAGGCCAAAGAAGAAAATGATTCCAAATTGAGCACAGAATCGCCAAAAAGTGCTTATAAATGCCAGAAAAGGCCAAATAAAAAATGATCCCAAATTGAGCTCAGAATCGCATAAAAATGCTTCTAATGGCCAGAGAAGGCCAAAGATGAAAATTATTCCAAATTAAGCTCGAAATCGCCAAGAAGTGCTTCTAAAGACCAGAAAAAGCTAAAAATGAAAATGATCTCAAACTGAGCTCAGAATCGCCAAAAAGTGCTTCTAAAGGCCAGAAAAGACTAAAAAGAAAATGATTCCAAATTGAGCTCAGAATCGCCAAAAAGTGCTTCTAAAGACCAGAAAAACCTAAAAAGAAAATGATCCCAAATTGAGCTCAGAAACGCCAAAAAGTGCCAAAAACAGAAAATGATCCCAAATTGAGTTCAGAATCGCCGAAAAGTGCCAGAAAAGGCCAAAGAAGAAAATGATTCCAAATTAACCTCAGAATCGCCAAGAAGTGCTTCTAAAGACCAGAAAAAGCTAAAAAGGAAAATTATCCCAAACTGAGCTCAGAATCCTCAAAAAGTGTTTCTAAAGGCCAGAAAAGGTCAAAACAGAGAATGATCCCATATTAAGCTCAGAATCGCTGAAAAAGTGCTTTTAAAGACCAGAAAAAGTTGAAAAAGAAATTGATCCAAATTGAGCTCAGAATCGCCAAAAAATGCTTCTAAAGGCCAGAAAAGGCCAAAAATAAAAATGATTCCAAATTGAGCTCAGAATCCCCAAAAAGTGCCAAAAATCATGAAACGATCCCAAAAGGCCAAAAAATGAAAATGATCCCAAATTGAGTTCAGAATCGCCAAAAAATACTTCTGACTGCCAGAAAAGGCCAAAGAGGAAAATGATTCCAAATTGAGCTCAGATTCGCCAAAAAGTGTTTTTAAATGCCAGAAAAGGCCAAATAGAAAAATGATCCCAAACTGAGCTTAGAATCGCCAAAAAGTGCTTCTAAAGGCCAGAAAAGGCCAAAGGAGAAAATGATTCCAAATTGAGCTCAGAATCCTCAAAAAGTGTTTCTAAAGGCCAGAAAAGGCCAAAACAGAAAATGATCCCATATTAAGCTCAGAATCGCTGAAAACGTGCTTCTAAAGACCAGAAAAAGTTGAAAAAAAAAAAATTGATCCAAAATGAGCTCAGAATCGCCAAAAAATGCTTCCAAAGGCCAAAAATGAAAATGATTCCAAATTGAGCTCAGAATCCCCAAAAAGTGCCAAAAAACAGAAAATGATCCCAAAAGGCCAAAAAATGAAAATGATCCCAAATTGAGGTCACAATCGCCAAAAATTACTTCTGACTGCCAGGAAAATCCAAAGAGGAAAATGATTTCAAATTGAGCTCAGATTCGCCAAAAAGTGCTTTTAAATGCCAGAAAAGGCCAAATAAAAAAAAGATCCCAAATTAAGTTTACAATCTTCAAAGTACAACATTTCAGAAACTATTGCTTTTGTAAAGCTCGATTACGGCGCCGGCCATGCCCTTACTGTCGTTAGAGAAGGAAAGTAAGAAGTGTTACAACCGTTGTTGTCAGAGACCGAGTTTACCTTTGCATCTCTAACGACTATAACGGGAAAGGAAGGTAGTTTTCATCACCGTGGTTAGTGACGGTTTTTTGCCTTTCTCCTAGAAGGGTATAGCAATCACTTGCAAAACCGAAAGTATGAAAGTGCTCCAAAGGGCCGAATGGCATATATCACTCGACTCAGCTCGACGAGCTGAGCATTTTCTGTATGTGTGTGTATGTGTGTGTGTGAGTATGTGCAGATTTTTATTCTCACTCACTTTTCTCAGAGATGGCTGGACCGATTTTCATGAAATTATTGCAAATGAAAGGTCTTGTTGCCCCATAAGACCCTATTGAATTTTATTGCAATCGGACTATTAATTTGCCTGTTATGTTTAAAAATGTGAAATCAGGCTATGAAAAGGAACATATTCCGAAGACTACTTGGACTCACTCACTTTTATCAAAGATGGCTGACCCGATTTCCACAAAATTAGTGTCGAATGAAATGTATAGCTGCCTCGTAACACCCTATTGAATTTTACTGTAATCGGACTGTAACTTCGTCTGTAATGTATCGAAATGTGAAAATCACAAAACTTCATTATCTCAGAAACCACACAACCGATTTGAAAAATATCGATATAAAATGAACGAGCTAGTTAAGGGGTAACTGATGAATTATGATTGAACACGTGAATTCTGATTGAACACGTGGAGTCTATTATCTTAAAGATTACATGACTTATTTGAACATAACTAGTGTCATACGAACGAGTCATCTCTCGAACTTACAAATAACAAACTTCATAACAATTTGATATGTGGCTCAAAAGTTATGGAAAGCGAAGAAATTCAAAGACTATTTAAAACTATACCTGCTTTGATCGATATATGTGGCCTCAACATAATTTAAATGTGGTATCGTACTATTTGAACGTTCCAATTTAATTGATTCCTTGCGATGTGTTAAAAGTCTGCAAATGCACGACGAATCGGCCATAGGATAAGATCAAAGTCAAATAACAAATCGTTTGAAATGATTGGGTTTAGCGAAATGACAATATCCTCGACTTTTGGCTTCTGTACATCGCCTTAAGTCTGAATATATTCATATTGGGTGGTATTCGGTCATTTTTAGCAGATTTTCTGGCATCAATCTGACACCGGAAATACCCATATTGGGAGGTATTTAGTTATTTTGGTTGTTTTCCAGAAACTAAAAGTGGTCATTTTTAAATTCAAAATGGTGTCCAGGGTCAATGTTTGGTTTCTATGCATCATCTCGATTACAGAAATATTCATATTGAGTATTATTCGGTCATTTTCGACTGTTTCCTTTAAAGTTGCCATTTAGCAATTCAAAATGGTGCCTGAGGTCAATTGTTATCTCATTGCATCATTCTAGTTCCAGATATACTCATATTGGATGGTATTTGGTTATTTTAGGCTGTTTTTCACAAACCGGAAGTCGCCATCTTGGATTTCAAAATGGTATTTGAGATAATTTCTAGCCTCTGAGCGTCATTCTGGTTGAAGAAACACCCATATTGGGTGTTATTCGATCATTTTCGGCTGTTTCCCAGGAACCGGAAGTCGCCAACCTAGAATCCAAAATGGGATGTGTGGTCGATATCAGCTGCTGTGTATCATTCTAGATCCGGAGATACTCATGTCAGACGGAAATCGGCCATTTTTGGCTGTTTTCCAGAAACCAGAAGTTGCCATCCTACAATTCATAGTGGTGTTCTTGCTACATTCTGGCTCCGGAGATACCCATAATGGGTGGTATTTGGTCACTTTGGGCTGTTTTTCAGAAACCAAAAGACGTCATTTTGAACTTTGAAATTGCTGTGAAATCATTTTCTGTCATCTGGGCGTAACTCTGGTTCCGAAAACATTCATATTGAATGGTATTTGGTCATTTCCGGCTGTTTGCCAGACACCGGAAGTCACCATCTTAAAATTCAAGATTGTGTCTGTGATCAATTTTTAGCTTCTGTGCATCTTTCTGTTTCCGGAGATACTCATATTTAATGGGAATCGTCCATTTTAGGCTGATTTCCAGAAACCGGAAGTTGCTATCTTACAATCCAAAATGTTGCCTAAGGTCGATTATGGAACATATTTTTTACCACTAAAACATTCACCTGCCAAATTTGGTTCCATCTAGTTGGTTAGCTCTCGAGAAGTACAGAAATTTTTGTTTCATTTGTATGGCATCCCTCTCTTCCAAAAGAAGGAGGGGTGTCAAAACATAATGGACATATTTTTAACCCCTTAAAACATCTACATGCCAAATTCGGTTTCATTTGCTTGGTTTGTTCTTGAGTTATGCAGAAATTTATGTTTCATTTGTATGGGACCCCTCCCTTCCAGAAAAGGGAGGGGTCTCAAACTATCATGGGAACCTTTATCGGCACCAAAAACCCCTACATACAAATTTTCACGCCGATCGGTTCGGTAATTTTCGAGCCTATATTGATCAGACAGACAGACAGACCGGATTGCATTTTTATATGTATAGATTACAACATCAATATTTTTCAAGAGTGAATATAGGGGAGAGTAGGTAAAGACGGACACTGCGGGTAAGATGGACACTTTCAATATTTCACAAACTAGAATGTGTTATGATAGTTGAGTGATGCAAATACCTTATTTATAGTGTGTTAATGCTTTTGGGTTGCGTTATCGGTTTTCAGCAAGCATACTGTCAAATTTGTAAGTAAAACAAAGAATATTTTCGTGAACGCGCAATTTGATGTAATTTTTATTCCACGGAAAATAGTGAAAAACTCGTGAAACTTACGTGTTTTCATTTGTTCACAATAGTAAAGTGATTAATTAGTCTTTCCTCGGTTTTCTAGTGGAAATCCAGCAGATTTTCGATGTTCCGATGAAGAGCTACGATCGTTTGAAAAATTTACAACCAGGTCGGGCAAGACGGACACACTAAGGTAGGGAAAGATGGACACACGGATTTTCCAAGAATTTTCACATATAGCATCTGTTGTGTACTACAGATGTTCACAAAGTACACCCGCGAGAGAAACCTGCAGATATTAATCATTTAGCAGTTAGAACAGGCCATATAGGCGGAGAATTTTCGCCTTCATGGAAACCCATCCTCTCAAACTGTTCACGTGATGTATAGATGGACTCTAATAACGTAAAGTAATGTATGGCCATCACTTAACACATAAATCAAAAGAATACTTAACTTACTACATCTTTTTTGTGAGTGTCCACCTTTACCTTCGTAGTGTCCATCTTACCCACCCTAAGTGTCCGTCTTTCCCATGCATGACAAAAAACAGCAATTTGTAGTCTTATTTTTGAAGACCCAAAACACATAAAACTTGGAGGAAGTTCACTAAAACTGATTATGAAAACAAATGACCTTAAGTTTCAATTTGTATGACTACTGCGATCTAAATAGCAATAACTAAGTAATTATTTAGATTAAACCTTAGGGTGTCCTTCTTTACCTACTTTACCCTACATTTATTGGATTGAAGCGTTCATGTAAATCTATTTTTACAAATAAAAGTTTGATGAGAAAGGCTGTGTCTGACCGCTAGGTGGCTTAATTTAGATTTTTCTTTTACCTTTCCCTTTACACGCCAATTTTTTACTTTACTACTCTTCTTTACTGAGCCTTGTTTGTTTATCCTGCAAAGTATCGGCAGTTATAACTGCCTGGAGATTTATTCATTCGACTGTTTGACTTTTTTCTGAGAATTTAGTTTGAGGGAAGGATCAAAGTAGAGGGATGGGAGGGATCCTGCAAATAAACCCATGCGTAAAGTCCCTCTGACACCGAGCGGTATGATTCTACTAAGATTCGAACTCATGACCACTCGTTTGTCAGGGCGGACTCTGTAACCTTGAGGCTACGAGCTCCCCTTTGATTATTCTTTATAAAGTTGGAATTGAAAAATAAAACTTTAAAACTTAACTTTTAAGTGAAAATTATTCTCGTATTTCTCTCTCTTGAAAATTTTACCAAAACTTTTGAGATAATGTCAAGATTCAACAGTAAACAAATTTCAAAGGACATTCTACTCCTTTCTAGTGTAAAATTTAATGTTATTTTCTAATTTTCTAAACCTAAATTCGAAGTAACTTGAAAACAGAAGCATGTAGAAAGTTGATAACACAGTGCAAAATTTTTTTTGCCTTGGTTTCTATGCATGATTTTTTGATGAAGTTTGATGCGAAAATAAACTCTCCCAAGTCTGAACATATTTCAATTTTAGGGGCAACAAGGGCGCCATGTTGAAATATTGAAAAATAGTAAACTTTAAATGTTCTTTCGACGCCATTTTATTTTAAAGCCAAATATCAAAATTCTAAGAGTTTGTCCACATATTGACATCTTCTTACCCATCTTAAAAAAACAGATCTTAAATCGGACAAAAACTGAGCTCAAAACAGTGATCCTTCAAAACCGGTTTTGGCATGGTTTTTCTACGTAAAATATTAGCAACATGTCGATTTTGCCCCAATTCCCCTACAATGCTAAAATAGGTTTATCTCGACGTTTGAATAACTTTTTTTGAATCTGTTTGATGTAATATCAAGAGTGTAAGCGCTACTCAAAGATACAATAACAATTTGTCTTCACATGATCCTCTCCTTTTTGCGGGGAGGGGGTTGCATTTTTGGCTAGGACCGGTCAAAACATAAACTCGGTCTTGGGCTGCTCCTCTCCAATCTCCCCTTACACCCGCTGTTCCTCGTCGACAGCGTGCGAGGTCTGCCTCGCGGTCGTCGGCCTCTATCCGGTTCTATGCTAAATATCTTTATCGCTCCTCCTGCCATCCGTGCTACGTGGCCAGCCCACTGTAACCCGTGTAAGCCGTGTTTCATTAGCTTCACAATATCAGCGTGTTTGTGTACTTCATACAGCTCGTGATTCATGCGCCTGCGCCATAACCTATTTTATAGTTTGCCTCCAAGTATTGATCGCAGGATTCTACGCTCGAAGAACCCAAGCGCTCGTCGATCGGCCTTCTTCCATGTCCACAATTCATGTCCATAGAGCATCACCGGGAGGATCAGAGTCCTATAGAGCGCTAATTTCGTACGGATCTGTAGGCTACGGCACCTAAGCTGGCTACGCAATCCGTAACAAACCCTATTCGCTGCCGCAATCCGTCTCTTCACCTCGCGGCGCACCTCGTAGTCACATGTCACGAGAGTACCAAGATTAATCAATTCGTCGACCACCTCGAAAGTATCCTCATCCTTCTTCACCGCAGCACCAACCCGCAGAACTACCACGCTCCCTGCCAGCCATCATGTACTTCATTTTGGCAGTGTTTATGGTGAGTCCAATTCCCGCAACTTCTCTTCTGAGAGCCGTAAAGGCCTCCTCAACTGCTCTACGGTTAACACCAATTATATCAATCTCGTCCGCGAAGCCCAGAACAATGTGAAACATTGTGATGATGGTGACATATCTCCGATGATGATCCTAATGTCGTGTTGTGGGCACTCTTCTTATGTTTTCTCAAAGAGCTCATAAAACTCCTCCTTTACGTCGTCGGTTTTACCGTTTGTCGGCACGTACACGTTGATAAGCCATTAATTCTCAATACGCATAGACGGTCAGAAGCCTCCACCTAATGACACACTTCATTTGGTTTCATAATAGCACGGAACCGATGCCTCGTTCCACTATGTCGCCGTCAGTGTACTGAAGTGCCGCGGTCGAATCAATTCACGGAATTCACTTGCTCCGGTTTTAGGCCAACGCATCTCTTGTATGGCTGCCACCTCCACTTTCGCCTTCCGTGGCTCTCTGGCCAAGATGCCCGCGCGTCCCAGTTCGAGCAGAGTTCTAACATTTCAAGTGCCAAGTTTCCAATCGTTGTCCTTTTCCGTTTGCCTACGTCTATACCGATTGTTCTGATTCGTATCATTCTTTGGATTGCTCGTATTATATATTTCTTCCAGCTTGCTGCATTTACTAAGGTTGCGTTGTCTAGTCTCGCGACGAGGCTGCCGTCTTAGGTGTAGCTGGCGAAACACCCTAATTCATAGTTCAGCTGCCCGCTCCGGATCAGTCACTGTTTGAGTCGCCCCTAACATAGACGCTCAGGCAACCTGCTCTCTAAGGAGAACAACCACCGGTTCACCGATCTTCCCTTGGTTGCTCGTATCTCAGTCGATACCACGTGAAGCTAAGGATAAGAGTTGCCGGGCATTCTGCTTTGAACCACACTGGGGTCTATTTTATGCCTAGTACGGATGTACTGATGGTTTATCAACCTTTTATCATTAATGATGGCTAAAAATAAACGATAGGTCAAAGCAGATTGGACGTTTTGCAATGCTTCTCTAGTCTCTAGATGTTTGCACGAAAGTCTAAAAATCGCTTGAAATGCAATATCAGCCACCCAAAATATCTAAAATCCTGAATCCTCTTGTTGAAACAAAAAATTGGTACATATGGGCGCCTCTATTAATCTCTTCGGCATCATTTTTCAGGATTTACAGTTTCTGGGTAGAGTGCTGGTTCTAGATTATCCCGGATCTAGAATAATTATTTTGGAAATTGTTTGAACATTTTTGCCTTTCTCCTAGAAAGGTATAGCAATCACTGAAAAAACCAAAGGTATAAAAGTGCTCCAAAGGGTCGAATCTCGTATATCAATCGACTTAGTTCGACGAGCTGAGCATTTTCTGTATGTGTGTGTGTGTGTGTGTGTGTGTGTGTGTGAATGTGTGTGTGTGTGTGTGTGTGTGTGTGTGATGGCTGGACCGATTTTCATGAAACTAATTGCAAATGAAAGGTCTAGTTGCCCCATAAGACCTTATTGAATTTTATTGTAATCGGATTTTTGGTTTCGAGGTTATGTATCAAAATGTGAAAATCACAAAACTTCATTATCTCAGAAACTACAAAACCGATTTGAACAAAATTGGTATCAAAAGAACGGGCTTGTTTTTTGAACCATTTGTGAAAAAATTTTATAATGATTGGACATGTAGTTCAAAAGTTATGCAAATAAACGTGTTTCAAACACTGTTTAAACTCACTCACTTTTCACAGAGATGGCTGGACCGATTATCACAAAATTAATGTCATATGAAAGGTACTGTTGCCCCATAAGACCCTATTGAATTTTATTGTTATTGGACTTTAACTTTGTCAGTTATGTATAATAATATGAAATCAGGCTATGACAAGAAACATGTTTCTAAGACTGTTTGAACTCACCCACTTTTCTCAGAGATGGATGGACCGATTTTCACAAAATAAGTTGCCTGATAAAACCCTATTGAATTTTATTATAATCGGACTGTAACTTTGTCTGTTATGTATCAAAATGTAAAAGTTATGGAACTCCATTATCTCAGAAACTACACAACCGATTTGTACAAAATAGGTACCAAATGAACGGGCTGTCTTTAAAACCCCTAAATAACGAATTTTATGGTGATTGAACATGTAGTTCGAAGGTTATGAAAAGAAACGTGTTCGAAAAACTTTATCGAATTCACTCGTTTTGCCAAAGATGGCATCACTGATTTCAACAATCTTAGTTTTAAATTGGAGGTTTAGTTGCTTTATTGGTACTCATTTAATTTGATTATAACACTGGTTGACAAAATCGAAAAAAATGCTGCTCTAAAGCTCATAACAGTTGCCCTAGAAAGAAAAAAATTCACAGGAAAAGCTATAATTTTTCATTTTTTCTTAGTTTGACCTTCGGGGCAACACTTGTGTTGACCAGTGTAATCGGACTTTTATTTTATCCACTATGTGTTAAATTGTAAAATTATTGAAAATCTCTTCTTTCAAAGATTACACGACTTATTTAAGGAAAACAGGTGTCCCAAATTCGGATTTCAAAATGAAGTATGAAGTTGATTCCTGGCCTCTGGGCATCTTCCCGGGTACTGAAAAACTCACATTGGGTAATGTTTGTCCCTTTTAGACTGGTAGAAACCGGAAGCTACTGTCTAGAAATTTAAAATGGCGTCTGAAGATGATTTCTGGCCTCAGGGTATCATACCGCTTCCCCAAATCGTATTTTTGTCACTTTAGGCTGTTGATCGCAAACTGTCGCCATCTTCGCCATAGAAAAACCCAGATTAGGCAGTTCGGCAATTTTATGATGGATTTTATGATTTTATGATTATCAGGCAACCAGAAGTGGTCATCTGAATTGAAAATTGGGTTTTAGGTCGGATTCTAGCCACTGGGTATAATCCAGGTTTCAAGAACCCATATTGATTGGTATTTGGCCATTCATTGGATGCCTCACAGAAACGATCAGTAATATCAACTGCGTTAAAGAATTTCAATTTCACTGATAAGATCATTCAAATTAATGTATAAGGAACAACATTTAATTATACATTATTTGAAATCTACTGACTAACGTTGACTTAAAGAATCTGAATATTTATAGGCAGTATATGAGTACAAATCGATTATACCACAATCAAAAACAAATTCGCATCATATAGTTGAAAGAATTTAATGTTATTCGCATGTATATGTGTTAATTTATATTCATATCGTCGGTTTCGTGCAACACTGGCACAACTCAAAAAACATTGTTTCGAGAAAAACGCGTTTGAAAATTTGCGTCAAAAATTTATTTTTGGATTTTCAAGAAAACTTTGAAGTTTAAGATTACCAATCCTTTTTTAACACCTTTGGGTCTATTATGCACATATTACGTGCTCACGTTGTCCAAGTTAAAACCTTATTTTTACTAACTTTATGGAGAAATTTCGATTTGTGCAGCAAAGGCACTTCTACTCATAACTCTGGAATTTATGTGATTTTCGAAATGGGATTTCGTGTGATGAAACTTAACAGTATTTGGCATCGTTTACCATCAAAAACTCAAAATTTCAAAATATTGAGTTGTGCCAGTGTTGCACAAAGCCGATGATATGTTAAATTTTAAATGTTCGGTATAGTTGTGCTGTTGGCTACCAAAAATTTGTTGTTTAGAATGAATAACAAATCCAGCAGAAATAATTAAGGTGTATTTTTTAAGTGTTGGAGTAAATCTATTTTATCAAATTATAAGTTCGAAGGAGAAAGGCTGGGTCTCACCGCTAGGTGGATTAATTTAGGTTTTTTAATTGCACACACAGCTTCGCAGAAACCGAAAGTTGCGAATTGGATTTCGAAAAGACGTGGCAATCCACGAGGACACAAAAATCAATTTAGACCCCCCACCCCGTCCCCCCTCGTGGACAAGCGTAGACAGCAGCAAACACCCCCCCCCCCCCAGCCCTTTGTCCTCGTGGACATTTCTTTTACAACGGAAAGTCGTCAAATGTTTATTTCAGTGGTTTTATTTAGAGATCAAACAAAAAAATGTTAGCACAAGAACAACAAAAACAATTTAAGAATCAGCCGAAAACCACCTGAGAGAACCGAGAAGGGTAACGCGAACGTCTTTATTATTTAGAAGAAACCGAAAGAAATAAAATCACAAACTATGGCCCTATTTACAGAAGATGAGACGAGCGGCGAGGTACCCGACTGACCAATTTTTGTTATTGCAGATGGCGATAGACTTGATTTTGGACGAGTAGTCCGTCTGTCACTTAGTTGTCACCAGTTAAATTTCACTTGCGTTCCCTAATACAACATTTTGTTCGCCTCGTTTTTTGTAATGGGACCTATGCTTTGAATGATTGAAAACACTTTTAAACGCCTGAAAAAACAACACAGATTTTAAAATCCACGTTAAAAAGATTTTTATATCCGAAATAGTTGTAAATTGCTCGAAAAAAAAACAAATAAAAATGATACAAATTTTGAATAGGTTCTATCCCGGGCAGGAGAGGATAACAAAATCATAACTCATCAATAACATATTTAGTTATAAGGACTCATCGTGTTATTCGAAAGATATTCACGTTTCAAACGTGCATATGAAAATATCATAAAATTTTGATATCATATCTCGCCATGCCTTTAATGAGATGTTTGAGATGATTTTAAAATATCTGATTAAAAGTAAGTTTTTAAGAAAAATTTTTTGATATTGATTATTTATAATGTATCAGTTATGCATTCAGTGTTCAATAAGTTGAAAATACCTGAATCGGTCATTTTCGTGATTTTTAATGCAAATTCTTTGTTTGTTATTGAAATATCAAGCTTTGTTATTCATATAGTCTTGGAGGAACAATATTTTGGTATTATTTTTGTTATTTTACCAACTATGTAAACCATATTAAGATCAAAATGAGGTGTATTTCCAATATCTGGTTGTGATATTAGAATGATATTTTGTCCTGCCCGGGATGTCTACGGTTATCATAGTTAGCTAAGGGGAGGGCAAAAAATAAATAACACTGAGAAGAAAAAAAAGGAACAGCTTTCATAAAAAATTGAGTGCAAGTTACGACGTTTGTAAAATGCATGCAAAAGTGTGTTGAAAAATATCACATTATTATCATTATTAATCATTTGGCTTGCCTTTTGATGTCACTTTCACTGCCACTGGACTTGTTTGTTGCTAAATTAAGCATATACGCTGTCGAAAAGTCAATAATATTATCAAAACGGCTTGAACTTTTTTTTCTCCCCCTTCCAATTTTCAACATTTTTGAAGAGGGGGTGGGGGGGGTGACATAAAATGAAAACGAAATATGTATCGGTCAAAGTGACCAGAAACAAAACGGATTCAATTTCTGAAAAAATAGGGGAAATGCTCCATTATTCATCTCCGGCCATAAATTCATTTCATACAACATGAAAACACAATTGAAAACAGGAAAAAAACGCATATTTTCTCATATAGTAAAATCCTCAAAAACTCACTTAAAAGCACTAAATTTGATAATATAGTCGGACATCTTCACTCGAAAACTCATTTAATTCAATCACCTACCTCAGAAAACAAAATCCGCGCATTGTTCTATACGGCTACAACGGGACTCGTTCAGCAGCCAACCAAAGTTTTTTTAATCACTAGCGGACCACTTATTATTTCAATCACTAAACAAAATCACTCACTACTCTAAGAATACTCTATATTTTGCAATATTCACCTCAAATTTCTCAAAACAAGCTTGAATTAGCAGAAATATATGAGATGAATTCCTACAATTCCTAAATTTAAACTGTATGTATTCTCATCTGTTTCACTGCGTTGAAGAAAATCAAAAGTTGCCAAATCCGTTTCTGTTAATACGAAAAGATCATACTGAAAATGTTGAATTATTCCGACAAAATTGACATAAATCTACAGCACTGTAGCGGTTCTCTAGGTTACCAATTTTGCACAAACAACTACAGCGGATATCTAGGTAACCTACTACGACGGGCTGCGGCTACGTTCATTCGTGATAATGTGATTCATTCACGATTAACAGTGTGATGAATATGGGGGCGTCATGAGATGAATAATTGAGCAGTGACTCAAGTTTTGAAATGGGTATGGAAGCGTTGTGAAAATGGTTTATTTTACAAAATTCAGGATTAAACTAGCTAACTTTACTTAATATATAATGCTGAAGGATTCCATAAGAGCACGTAAGTATATTTAGTTTATTTGTTCAATGATTTCGTGAGAATTTGGTGTTTAATCCGTGTATTGTTTGTGAATATCGGCTTAATGAGATGATTAATGAAGCAGTTCCCCTATATCTAAATGTAGTCCAATAAACGAAAATTACTTTGAAGAACAGTGGAGACCAAAAACGAAAGTAATAATGGAGAACAAAATTTACACACAAAACTTATTCCAAATTGAGCTTAGTTGAAAGTGTCCCAAAGACCTCTGGTAACGAAAGACAATAATAAAAAAAAAATATATATATCTTAGAAGCCGAATTTATCACAGATACAGCTTACAACGACTCTAAAACCAGAACAGTTGTTGTAAGGCAAATTACGTAACGCTAAAAAGCTAGATTTCAGATCCCCTCCCCCTATGTAACGATAGGTAACGTTCGATATGACTCCCCCCTTAAAATTACGTAACGCTGAACAGCCTGACCCCCCTCAAAAATTTTCAATTTTAAGCAAACATCACAGTTACGTAACTGTCTCTACTACCCCACTCCCCCCTACGTAACGATAAGTAACGCAGACTCAACCCCCCCCCCTACATGCGTTACGTAATTTGTGTACGACGCCCAAAACTTTTAGAATTTAAATGTGTAATTTATATTTCGTGAAAATTTCGAACTGTCATCATTCATTTCTAAGACAATATAGCTAATCCAATCAAAGAAAAATCTTTAAATATTTCCGCTACAATCCCGTTCTTCTTCCCGTAATTGTTACCTCAGCTGGCGACAATTAGCTATCATTTAAAGAAAACTCACTTATACTGTGCCCTTGTCGCTTAGCTCAAGCATGAAACAAACGCTAGTAAGCATTGTTCACACGCGGATTCAAGCTGATAACTGTAATTAAAACAGAATTATAGGAATTTCCCTCCACTTTAGCCTTTTCCAAGCACGGCCCGGCACTGCTTGCAATCGCAATGAATTATTATTTCTCCGTACTTTAATGAGGGTTATGAGAGTGCTAAACTATTCCTCAACTTGTTCCAGAAATTTGCGGTTTGCCGCGAACTAGCGAGACGAAAAAAAAACATCTACGTCAAGGCGGTACAGCGTGGAAAAAAAACATTCAATCGTAAACTGTAGCGGCAGGTTGTAACTACCATCAATGGGATGCGATGCGAGTTCATCCCCATAACAGACCGGGCAGTCTGCAGTTGCGCACGCACAGTCTTAAGGCTTAAGCATCTGTCGGCTCAACCTGGATCTTCGACGGGTCAGCAGGCAGGGTAGTCTCTAGTTAAGAAATATGCTAGATGCTTTTGATTTAATCGAGGGTTGGATGAAGGTAAACACCAATTGTATTTTTCGTACATTTTATGCTAACGATCCATGTAGTTTTCATCTTTGCTCAATTATTGACGCAATTTAAATTTCAAATGCTCAACCAAAGTACAAAACCTGAATTCTGGCCTGTTATATCAAATCCTCACATCAACACCACCTCTCGAGTCACATCGCTCCCACCGCCAGCAGTGAACATTATTTATATTTATTTATTTATGGACATTTTTATGTAATAATGCGTTAAGCGAAATATTTATACGAACCAGTTGCTAGTGCCTCCCGCCATCCTTGTCCGTGCCGATCGATGCCCCACCACAGCCTCCAACTTCACCCTCCTCGGGGAAAATCCCGTTTCCACCGAGACTGCGCACGGCCATCAGAACTTCAAGTTCAAATCCCAACGGAACGCTACGAAGTGCGGTACAGCGACGAAAAACTGGTTAAACTTGAACCGATTCTTTGGTACTTGCACAGAGTTGCATGAGTGCACGTTTTCCAGCAAACGGAGATACGCAAATAGACAGCCGTCTGTGGCGAGTAATGCAGAAGCAGCCAACAGCAACCCCACAACGTCCTAGGAGAAAAAATCGATTGTTCAAAACAGATAAGCGGCAGTTAAACACTTAATTGGTAGGAAGAAGTTCACGTCGATCGCTTCCTTACTCTGCCAGCCTACGACACGGGAACAGATGTTGCACGCACTTAGCTAAGCTCTCATGTATGCTTAAAGGCTTTAAGCTTACAGTTTCTCAAACTTTGTCGCGAATGGCAAAGACAGGACTGAAATTATAGGGCGATAAATAGATGGATTTATTAATCACTGCCACTGTGACAGTAAAATTGAAGTTAAAAAAAGTTAGTAAGACGACGTGAAACATTAGAAACTAGCATCACTTTTGAATTAGCAGTAAGGAGTTTTCATTGCTAAAATAAGACTTATTATTTTAAAGTGCTTCATTATCGATTGGTATCACGAACATATATTTCGGCTTATGAATGGAAGCAATGGATCTTGCAAAATGTACAATAATGCGTTTATAATAATTATTTTTTATTGTCTTCAGTGTTTCTTTTCAAGATTATACCTACTGCTATTAATTTTCTGCACTTTTCATTATCAGAGTTGATAGTATCCTTCTCACAATCTTTTATGGTTTAGATATTTAGTTATTTTCAGAAGACAAAGATGTTTTTGTTAGGTATAGATGCAAAATATATACGACAAGTTTTACCATGTCCACCTCTATTACTCCACTTATTACAGCTAATTTTTATGTAACATATCCGGTCATTAAATAATAACATTTACCATTATCAATGCCGCCTTGCTTCATAGTGCCGACAAAACAGCAGTAATCCCTACAGAAATGCCGCTACTTCAACCACCAGTCACCACAACACAACTATTCAAACGATCTGTTTATTCTAGCAAATTTTATGCCTAGGATACATCTTTAAGTGGAACATTAAACTTCGAAAAATGTTTTCTAGAAAATATGACAGGAAACCGAAGGAGTGTAAAAATAATCAATTGACAGTCATCTCTGCGGCATCGTTGGGGTAAGCATCGTTATAATTGCCGTTGTTGCTGCCTTGTGATCCAGTTGACAGTGGCTTGTATGCATTATACATCCAAACTGAACTTCATATGCACATGCGAAGGTCTCTTCTTCGGTGGATACCGCTTATTGCCACAACAGCAGCAGCAGCAGTAAAAACAGGACTAATAAATTATTCAACGATTCTGCCTGCCGAAGTCCACTTTATACATATATAGACTGTCGCGCAATGAGTAGAGTTGGCTCTTGCAACGTACGCTTAATTAAGAACTAGAGAAATCACAGCCTCCGATGGAGATGGATAGCATGACAGTACATACAAGTGGGTCCACAATGGCGGTTCGGGGCTCCAGCAGAATGACCGAGGGTGGTTAAACTGGTCTCGGTGAACTTTTTAATTAATTTTTACAGAACACTACATTGTGCAAGCGTTGGTTTTCTCCGCGGAAACGCCCTGTATGAGTCCTTCGCGACAAAATTGATTTGATTAACAGTGTGCAAGGATCAGGGACAATAACAAGTGCCACCAGTGTCAAAGGTACCCCGTTTCGTACCCTGATTGCCCACAGTATCGATTCATGTTATGGTTCATTATAATCATAATTTATGTTTACATGTTTATACGCTACGCAAGGCTAAACGGAAATCCAGAGTTAGTTTCTGTGAAAGAATCCAAACTCTGCCGGAAGCTACGCGGCTCCAAAAGGCGATGTCCAAAGACCATACTAACGGTTTAGGACAGGTGAGGAAAGAGGATGGATGCCTCACTGTCACTACCAAGGAAACGCTGGAGGTTCTTATAAACAACAGGTGAAGGTAGTGTTTATCCTCAAAGTTGGAAAAAAGGACAAAACCCCACCTAAAACTTTCAGACCCATAAGTCTGACTTCATCGCTTCTCAAGTTGATGGAGAAAATAATGGATAAATATATCCGTGATGAGTTTCTTAAAGACTCCCCGCTGAACAGGAACCAACATGCCTATCAAAGCGGCAAGTCAACAGAAACTGCTCTTCACAGCTTAGTGACGTTGATTGAAAAGTCCCTAAGTTATCAAGATCTTTGCATCAATTGATACGGCTCTTTCTCATAAGGGAATCGACCAAACTTCAAGGAACTGGATACACGCAATGCTCTCTAGAAGAGTGATCACAGCAACCTTGGGAGATTCGTCTGTAACAATGTCAGTGATCAAGGGATGCCCGCAAGGAGGAGTTCTCTCGCCTTTGTTATGGTCACTAGTTGTCGACGCACTTCTCAACAAGCTTTCACAGCTTGGTTACGAGGTCATTGGATACGCCGATGACATCGTCCTCATCGTCAGAGGTAAAGATGACGCAACTCTGTCGAGCCGAATGCAAACGGCTCTGAATACCACCATGTCATGGTGTTTACAGGAGGGTCTAAACATAAACCCCTTAAAAACAGTCCTAATTCCATTCGGCAGACGAAGGACGATCTCCATCACTCCTCCAATACTGAATGGAGTTAGACTGGGCTTCAGCAATGAAGTCAAATATCTCGTAATTATTCTGTACAAGAAACTGAACTGGTCTGCACAACTGGATCATGCCGCTAAGAAAGCGATCTCAGCGATCTGGGCCTGCAGAACTCGGTAAGACCTGGGGACTGAAACCAGACTTGGCACTCTGGTCTTACAAGACCATTGCCCGACCAAGAATCACCTATGCTGCCCTAGTTTGGTGGCCTAAGGGAACGAAGTGACTGCGCAAGCCAAACTCAAAAAAGTTCAAAGACTTGCATGTCTTTCGGTTACCAGCGCTATGCGAACAACTTCAACTGCAGCCATGGAAGCTATGCTTTGCCTACTACCTCTACATCTTCATGTGAAAAAGGAAGCAGAGCTTGGCGCTCTAAGGTTGCAAAGGAGGAAAACCATACTTGAAGGGGACCAAATCGGCCACCTTCGCATACTTAGGGAGTTCAAACTAACTCCGCTATTAACCACAGTCTCCGACTGGATGGACGTTAGGACCAACATGGATATTCCATATAGAGTGATTGAAACAAACCGCTCTATGTGAAACAATGGAGGGCCTAATCTTCCACCTGGCATCGTCAGTTTTTATACGGACGGCTCGAAAATGGGATCCCTAACGGGATCTGGTATATACGGACCCGGTATCAGGGAAACGTTTTCCCTGGGAAAATGGCCCACAGTTTTTTCAAGCAGAGGTATATGCCATATATATCTGCGCAAAAATATGTCTGCAACGCAACTACAGACATGCGAAAATCGGTATATTCTCGGACAGTCAAGCAGCACTACTAGTACTTAAGTCCGTCAAATGCGCTTTCAAACTTGTTTGGGAATGCATTGAAACTCTACGGGAACTTTCCGGACAGAATTCAGTTTTTCTGTTTTGGGTGCGCGGACACTGCGGAGTCGAGGGTAATGAACACGCTGACTACCTAGCAAGACAGGGATCAGCTCAGCGGTTTATTGGCCCCGAGCCGTTTCTGGGTACGTCCATTTCCGCTATCAAAAGCGAACTACTAACTTGGGAAAGGCTAGAAATAGTATCCCAATGGCAACAGGCACAGGGTTGTAGACAAGGCAAACAGTTTATCTATCCGAACCCTGGAACCGCCAGAAAGCTACTTAGTCTAAATCGTAGTGACCTACGGATAATCACGGGACTCCTCACCGGACACTGTCCCGCTTTTTATCATTTAAAGAAAATCGGCGTAGTGTTGAACGACAACTGCCGATTCTGCAAATCTGAACCAGAGAGTTCAGAGCATTTGCTTTGCTCTTGCGAAGCTCTTGCTTCCTCTAGGTACAACTTCTTAGGAAGTTACCTTTAAACTCCATACCAAGCATGGAGCTCCAATCCCAAGCAGGTCATTAGTTTCATCAACTATGTTGTACCTAATTGGGGTACAGGTTTACAACAAAACAGTTCTACTCCATCAATGAGTACGAACAATCCGTAACCTGTGCACAGCAATCGGGGCCCGCCACAAAAGACAATCAGCAAGAATGTCGCAGTGGCATTTCAGTACCCAGTGCCCTTCAGGCATACAGAGATGATAGCTTTGCTTTTGTTTTTTCCAATAGAAAAATAACGTATTCCGAGAAAGCACTTGTTTTGCCATTTGTTTACAAAAATGTTGCACAACGAACCCACAACTTCTAATCTACGTTTCCGATTAAACCACCGCGGCACTGATAACTCGAAGTGTCTGATACCAAAGATGTTTAGGTATTCAAGCTTTAAGCTTCTGGTTCTTGAAGTGCCTCAAACATATACTTTTTAGAATTTTTAATATAGGTACTTGAGTTTTAACTTCACGGTTGTTGAAGTGCCTAGTACATATGCTTTTCAGATTTTTTACAAGAATATGCCAACTAGGCAGAAACAGAAAATACTCGCCCATAACACTACTCGACAAAGCGACAAAAATGCTGTCCTGAATCTCGAAATAATTGCCCTAGAAAGATTACAGCTTGCTAAACATTCCTGTAAAATTTGGTGCCTCTAGCCAGTGTAGAAATGCGTCAACTTACGTCAAAGTGTCGCATAGTGATCGCTCCCGGGTTCGTCGTTTCAACGTTATGTTTGAGCACCAAAATTCACAGAATCCGATTTGTATTGCCACACTTTACATAAATCTAAAAAAAATAATTACGATTCTAAACGAATATAATTGACATAGAGTTTTGATGATACCTATCAAATTTATGATTTAAAGAATTTTTTATGTATAGTAGAAAGCAAACCATCCATTGCCTTAGTATTCTAAGACATATGCATAACAATTCATCGTATGAGTTGGGCAACTATATAAATGACTGCGAAAAATATATGAATAACAAAATATTCGTACACAAACATGAAAAAATTACTTGAAAATTAAACTAAAATTTATTATCAAACCAACAGTAAATCCATAGACCGACAGACGTAACACTGGAACCTGGATCCATCACCACAAAAAGACAACCATTTCAAATTTCCAGTGGCAGCGCGATAACACTGTTTGGGGTTCAAAATTTAACAAATGCACGAACGCTTGCGCTGCTATCCTGATTACGAACGTATTCATATGAGGTTGTATTTGGTCAATTTTATTGGCCGTTTTGGGTTATTTTCCAAAAACCGGAAGTCGCCATTTTGTAATCCAAAATGGTGTCTGGGGTCATTTTCCTGTCTCTAAATATCATCCCTACAACCACTAGAAGCTTTAGACCATTTCAAGAGCATATCATCAAAACACCATAACTATAAAAATAGCCTATATAAATAATTTTATGAGCTTTGTAAGATTCAAATGTTTATTAAATTACTTACTTTCGGAACTTATCTCCGGAAAACCGAATTTACGGCAATAAAAAAATTCTTTCTACGCACCGCTGACACTGATTTGAAAGTAAATAAGTTACTGAATCTGTTGGTGCTAAAACGACTTGACCACCCTTGTCTTCTTATGTTACTATATAGAAACTAATGTTCTTAAAAGTTGCCTTTTATTGAGTTTTGAGATATCACCGTTTGTTTTTGTTATGGGAATAGAATTGCGTTCTCCAACCATGTTATGGTAATGTTATATTTGAAAACTACTTTTTTTTTCCTCATCTATTGAAAACTACATTTGACGATGTTTTGTCTTAATGAATAAAATTAACAACTAGAGGCAGCTAACAATGAGGTATTATGAGCGAATCCTCAGGCGATGCAAAAAAGTGTTGATAGACCTCGTTGAACCTCGTTGACATGAATCTAATCGCATCATACTGATCGTACCGACTATACCTTGCCTCCAAGTTCAGAAGTTGACGTCTCCGCAGATTCCTCTCCGGAGCGTAGAGATTCAATAACGCGAGAATAGCAGACGAATCAATTTCATTTGTTAGGACTTTCATAACGAAAATAATTTGTGATAGTATGATCTCTTTCTCTCCAATGTCTAAATCCTCATTAAGATGCAGCGGTGCGCATAGGGAGGCAGCCTCGTAGCATCATCCCAAAGAAGCTGCATTAGTGCCATACGCACGATTTTTTTTTTTGACAGCTTCTATGCGATCAATCCAGACCTTGTTGAACGAACACCATGCAACAATCGCTAATTCGAGCATTAAACGTACCAGGGCACAGTACAAAGTTTTCATGCACAATGGATCGCGAAATCCATTGATAGTTCTAAAAATGAATCCCAGCTGCTTGTTGGCTCTTGAAATGACATCTTCGTAATGTGCCCGGAATAGCTCGCCATCCAGAATTACGCCAAGATATTTAACTTGGCTTAAGCGCTTGAGAACTTGCCCAGACAAGCTGTATGAAATACTAATTGAATGAAGTTTTCTGCTGAAGGTAATTACATCACATTTTTTTACTCACAGGGTAAGAAGATTACGGTTGCTTCAATCCAAGCTTTTGAAGTTCCAGACAGTCTTCAAGGCAGGCAAAAAGAGTTTTACATCGTCTGCGGAAAGGAGCCGTGTACCTCGCGTTAAAATAGAAGCAACGTCGTTAATAAATAGTGAGAATACCAGTCCCAGATTGCTTCCTCGCGGAACTCCGGAAGAAGTTGTAAATGGCTCAGAGTATGACGACCCAACACTGATACCTTGTCGGTCAGGTACGAACGGAATCATCTCACGAGCATGGTGGAGAGCCCTAGTTTACACAGCTTTCGTAGAAGGATGTCATGATTTACACGATCGAATGCAGCCTTAAAGTCCATGTAGACAGCATCCACATGCAATCCCGCATCCATTGAGCGAGAACACAACGAAAAGAACTGCGACAGTCGGATCTCACCACCACCACCAGTGCGTTCGAGCATTTTTACAACATAGATGGCAGGTCCCCCTTTTGGCCCTGGGTAAGTGGAATGTTTTAGGTTTCGAGTTGCGCTCAGAACGTGCGACTCTGTCACTAAGAATACTCTACAATAGGAAGTGTCCTGCGGAGTACAGGCTAACTTCGATATGAGGTACTCTCGTTAGAAGGTACCTTCGATATAGCGTCACTCGATATAAGGTACTTTCTACCTCGATATAAGGTACATATTTATGTTATGTTACAAATAACTCCGAAATTGTTATGGGAACTTCTTTAAACAACATACTGGTTATCTTGTCAACATTTCTGCCTACTATTGATTATTTAGGGAGTGTCCATAAATTACGTTACACTCATTGGAAGTTTGAAAAAACGTACAAAAAATTAATTTTGCCGAGAAAACATGATATAGTGTGGATGGGAACGGGGGAGCAGATGAAAAAAATTAACTTGAAGTTTGACCCCTGAACAATCTGTGTGAAATTTAAAATACAGCGCTCGAAAAAATGTTCCAAACCCAGTTTTTCTTTAATAAACCGCACTTGAACACTCTCTCAGCTGAAAAAATTTTGATTTAAAAAAGAGCATTTTTATCAAAAACGTCATAGAACCTAGGAAAAAGTTAAAAATATGCTTAAAGTATGTTCGGCAGAATAATGTATTTCTCAAATATGAAAAAATGCCTAGGACATAGTAGGCCTCTTAAAACACATCCCAAAAAGTTTATTTGTATTTGTTTTTTTAGACATTTTGAGAATGTGCGTTTATGAAACTACCTGTATGCAGCGAAGGAAAAAAATCACCTCTAGCGATTAATGAATAGACATGAAACAAGCCCAAGATGCGTTGAAATCGTCGTCAGTATGCGAAAAACGAAGTATCGGTGCTGGTGCACTCCCTTTGCTTTCCTCTTTACGATATATTTCTATTCATTAGTGTACATCACAACACGTGGTTCTCAATGTGCACAACTCGGTATATGAAGTTATTCGTCTCTGTTACACAGAGGGATCAGAACTTGTTATATCCTTATTCATTTGACTCATGAATATGATTTTTTGTTAGATGGTTTGTTGTTAGAAAAAGAAAGAAAATGACAGTGTATGCCCTCCTACTCTCGCTTAAACTCAACCGCTGCCGAAGTATTCCCTTCCCCCACACATTCCCTCTCACCGCACCCAACCTCTGCTGCTGTTCAGGCGATATGATATTCTCCTGTTGCTATCCTTTCTTCCACTAACTACCGGCCTATGGAGAGACAAACGCAACGATCGAATCGCTTCTCAGAGCTGATGTAGTCTAGTCATGTGTTTGTTTTCTTCCAGAATCCTATGCCCCATATCATCATTTCATTATGGGTTGAGAGGATTCAAGTTTAGTCGCGGCCTGAACACTTCGTGAAGTGCACAAGTGATGAATGAACGACGATTGCATCATATTCGTTTCGTTTCTATCACTGCCTGTATGTGGCCTATTTTCATGGGATAGAACCAAAGTATCTTCAGCAAAGTTTTTCTACATAAAATTACCTACAACTTTGGTTTCATTTCACTTTGATTTGATAAGTAAGAAAATAAATAAAATTATCATTTCACTTTTAGGCAGATTAATCAAGAATCTATTTGCATCAAAAGTTTCTCCTTGAGATATAAACAAAATTTGTCAAATACACTATAGCATTTAAATGGCATTTTTACACTCTACACTCTGGTCCGGTAACCAACCACCGGTGATCCGTTTCTGATGTTCAGCTCATGCTTGTTGAATACATGAAAAACTTCTTTTTCCATGTGATATATTCCAAAAGTAGCTTGAAAGTGACGGCATAAATGTATCATTGCCAAAATTTCAACCAATTTGACTTCAAAAGTAATATTCAATGTATACATAGTGTAAAGTAGTGCTTTCTTCATGATACTAAGTTTAGTTAAAGTGTCTATTTGCGAGAATATATTAGTAACAATGCATTTAAGGTCAAAATATAAAAGTGCGAATTGCTCGAACAACCAATTTTGCAAATGTTACAAATATGCGATTATGGGCAGTATAGTTGGATACTATTTCCAAAATAAACTACACGTAGACAAAAGACAACAAAATAAAGTGTTTGAAGCCCTATTGTTGGAAATGTTTCATGATTCGATATAAGGTACAATTCGATATAAAGTACAAATCAAATTCGAAATGTACCCTATATCGAAGTTTGCCTGAAGACGAAAATGCGGGTTTAAAATGTTCGCATTTAGAAAAAACTGTGTAAGCAGACAAATCACCGAGGAATAAAAGCTGGCAATGCGAGTCCTAGAACGAACTAAAGATTAAAACTGTTTTTTGCATTTGATTGAGGTGAATTCGGAATTTTACCAGTTTTTTGGGTGGTTCCTAAGATTTTAGGATCTCTCCCTCTCTCTCTCTCTCTCTCTCTCTCTCTCTCTCTCTCTCTCTTTCACTCCACCATTCTCTCCACATTTCTCGCTCTCTCTGTCTCTCCCTCCTCTTTCTCTTTCTTTTCTCTCTCTCTCTCTCTCTCTCTCTTTTCCTTTTTATCTCTTTCTCTCTCTCTTTCTCTCTTTCACCTTCTCTTTTTCTCTTTTCTTTCTTTCTCTTTTCTTTCTTTCTCTTTCTCTTTCTCTTTCTCTTTCTCTTTCTCTTTCTCTTCCTCTTTCTCTTTCTCTTTCTCTTTCTCTTTCTCTTTCTCTTTCTCTTTCTCTTTCTCTTTCTCTTTCTCTCTCTTCTCTTTCCTCTTTCTCTTTCTCTCTTTCTCTCTTTCTCTTTCTCTTTCTCTTTTTCTTTCTCTTTCTCTTTTTCTTACTCTGTCTTTTCTCTTTCTCTTTCTCTTTCTTTTTCTCTTTCTCTTTCTCTCTCTTTTATACTCTCTCTATCTCTATCTTTTTCTTTCTCTCTATCATTATCTCTCTCTATTATTCTCTCTATCTATCTTATTCTCACTCTCACTATCTATACTCTTTTTCTGTCTCTCTCACTCTTTCTCTAAAACTAATCGCTTATAAGTCTCAGTCTCTATGACAAATGAGACTGAATCAGATGGTCGTTGTTCATAGTTTACAAATATTTTTATTTTGCTGGAAATGAATCGCTGTAAAATATCCTGTTTGGATCTGACATGTGCTTATTATGCACATGCCGATAGCTCCGTTAAAGTTTGTCTCGGTTTTGATGTTGCTATTTTTAATCGCTTTTAATATATTTTTTTGTGTAGTTTTACTTAACATTAACAAGGAACAGTAAAAAGCTGTAAAAAAGGATTTTCTTATTTTACTAATTACATTTTTGCCTTTCTCCTAGAAAGGTATAGCAATCACTTGCAAAACGGAAAGTATAAAAGTGCTCCAAAGGCCGATGGCATATATCACTCGACTCAGCTCGACGAGCTGAGCATTTTCTGTATGTGTGTGTGTGTATGTGTGTGTGTGTGTGTAAACAATAATTTTTTTGAACTAAACATCATTCCACATGATTGGAGACAAGTAAAGGTGATTGCTATCCAAAAACCTGGAAAACCTGCTTCTAATCATAACTCATATCGTCCAATTGCGATGCTCTCTTGTATTCGTAAATTGTTTGAAAAAATGATTTTATATCGTTTAGACCATTGGGTTGAAAGTAATAATTTATTATCACATACCAGTTTGGCTTCCGTAGAACTAAAGGAACAAATGATTGTCTCGCATTACTTTCAACAGAAATCCAGATTGCATTTGCTCAAAAAGAACAAATGGCTTCTGTATTCTTAGACATTAAGGGAGCCTTTGATTCTGTTTCTATAGATGTTCTTTCTGATAAACTTCATCAAAAGGTCTTCCTCCTAAATTTAATAATTTTTTATACAATCTACTATCAGAAAACATATGCATTTCTCTCATGGTAGTTTGTCAGCGTTTAGACTTAGCTACATGGGTCTTCCACAAGGCTCATGTTTAAGTCCACTGCTCTACAATTTTTATGTGAGTGATATTGATGACTGTTTAAATTGCACTATCAGACAATTTGCAGATGATAGTGTGATTTCTGCCACAGGTCCCGGGGCATCCGATTTACAAAGATCTTTACAAGATACCTTGAACAACTTATCCAATTGGGCAATACAACTAGGTATAGACTTTTCAGTTGAAAAAACTGAATATGTAGTTTTTTCTAGAAAACATGAGCCAGCTCAGCTCCAACTTATGTTAGTGGGTGAACCCATTACTCAAGTTTTAGTTCATAAATATCTTGGCGTATGGTTCGACTCAAAATGCACTTGGAAAAGTCATATTCGATATTTAATACAGAAATGTCAACAAAGAGTTAATTTTTTGCGCACAGTAACTGGATCATGGTGGGGAACACATCCTTGGGACCTTATTAAACTTTATTAAACTTTATCAAACTACAATTCTATCAGTGCTCGAATACGGATGTTTTTGTTTCCGTTCTGCCGCAAAAACTCATATCATAAAACTTGAACGAATACAGTATCGCTGTTTACGCATTGCTTTAGGTTGTATGCATTCAACTCATACGATGAGTTTAGAAGTGTTAGCGGCGTTCTCCCCTTAAAAGATCGTTTTTGGATTATCACTTCTCGCATTCTTGTGAGAAGTGAAATTTTGAATCCTATGATAATAAATAACTTTGAAAGACTTGTTGAACTTCAATCTCAAACTCGTTTTATGACTGTTTATTTCAATTACATGTCTCAAAATATCAACCCTTCTTCATTTCCTTCAAATAATATTTACTCATTAGATACCTTTGATTCTACCCTATTTTTTGATACATCAATGTTAAATGAAATTCGTAGTATGCCTGATCAACTACGTATACAACAGATTCCAAATCTATTTCGTGAAAAATATCAAAATGTAAACTGTAATAATGCATTTTATACCGATGGTTCTTTTCTCAACGGATCTACTGGTTTCGGTGTTTATAACAATAATTTATCCGTCGCTTACAAACTCGAAAGCCCTGCTTCTGTTTATGTCGCAGAGCTGGCTGCTATTCAGTACACATAAAGTTTTGTTGAAAATTTGCCTAAAGACAATTACTTCATCTTTACGGACAGCCTCAGTGCTATTGAAGCTCTCCGATCGATAAAAAGTATAAAGAGTTCTTCGTATTTTTTGAATAAAATACGCGACCATTTGAGTACTTTATCCGAAATCGCATCACAGGTTACATTAGTATGGATCCCTTCTCATTCTTTAATTGAGGGCAATGAGACGGCAGATTCTTTAGCTAAGATCGGTACGGTACATGGTGACATTTATGAAAGACCTATTGAATTCAATGAATTTTTTATGAATGAACTGGCAAAACTCTTGGGACAATGGAGATCTAGGAAGATGGTGTCATTCAATTATTCCTAAAGTTTCTTTAAAACCTTGGTTCCACAAATTGGATGTAAGTCGTGATTTCATTTGTATGATGTCTCAGTTTATGTCCAATCATTACTGGTTTAATGCTCACCTTCGTCGTATAGGACTCACAGAGGATCACCTTTGCACCTGTGGCGAGGGTTACCACGATATAGAACATGTTGTTTGATCATGTCCGTTATATCGTGAGAAAATTCTCTTAAAAAACATCGAGTGTTTAGCGTCTTCTATATTCCTTCCTTAAATCAATTGATGTTCCTATTTAGTACACTTTTGTTTTCATTTCAGATTCTATTTACGCGCTTAACCAGGAATAAGACGTTCCCGAAAATATATTTGGCTCTTGAAGCTGCAGGAACCATACTTATCAAGATTGTGTTTTATGATTTGTAACTTATTTATAATTGTATTATTGTATATGAAAAGATGAGAGGGTTTTTATGCCTGTTTGAGGAGAAATATTTATTAATTTTACTCAAGCAGGCTTTTCCCTACTCCAATAATTATTTCGGCCCCGTTATGCCCTCTGCGATTGGGCCTTTATCTTATTACATTTAATTAGAATAAAAAAAAAAAAAAAGAAAGGTCTTGGTGTCCCTTAAGACCCTATTCAATTTTATTGCAATCGGATTTTTAGTTTAGAGGTTATGTACCAAATTGTAAAAATCATGAAACATCATTGTCTCGAAAACTACACAACCGATTAGAACAAAATCGGTTTCAAATGAACGGGCTACCTGAAATACCTTTAACTTTTGAATTTCATAAAGATTGAACTTGTGGTTCAAAAGTTATTGCAAGAAACGTGTTTTGAAGACTACGTAATCTCACTCATGTTTCTCAGAGATGGCTGGACCGATTTTCATAAAATTAGTGTCAAATGGAAGGTCTAGTTGCCCCATAAGACCCTATTGATTTGTTTTGCAATCAGGCTATTACTTTGCCTGTTATGTTTAAAAATGTGAAATCCAGCTTTGAAAAGGAACATATTCCGAAGACTACTTGGACTCACTCACTTTTCTCAGAGATGGCTGACCCGATTTCCACAAAATTAGTGTCAACTAATAAGTCTAGCTGCCTCGTAACACCCTATTGAATTTTACTGTAATCGGACTGTAACTTCGTCTGTAAGGTACCAAAATGTGAAAATCACGAAACTTCATTATCTCAAAAACTACACAACCGATTTGATCAATATTATTAACAGATGAGCGGGCTAGTTAAGAGGTAACTGATGAATTCTGATTGAACACGTGAATTCTGATTGAACACGTGGAGTCTATTATCTCAAAGATTACATGACTTATTTGAACATGACTAGTGTCATACGAACGAGTCATCTCTTGAACTTACAAATAACAAACTTCATAACAATTTGATATGTGGCTCAAAAGTTATAGAAAGCGAAGAAATTCAAAGACTATTTAAAACTATACCTGCTTTGATCGATATATGTGGCCTCAACATAATTTAAATGTGGTATCGTACTATTTGAACGTTCCAATTTAATTGATTCCTTGCGATGTGTTAAAAGTCTGCAAATGCACGACGAATCGGCCATAGGATAAGATCAAAGTCAAATAACAAATCGTTTGAAATGGTTGGGTTTATCGCAATGACAATATCCTCGACTTTTGGCTTCTGTACATCGCCCTAATTCTGAATATATTCATATTGGATGGTATTCGGTCATTTTCAGCAAATTTTCTGGCATCAATCTGACACCGGAAATACTCATATTGGGAGGTATTTAGTTATTTTGGTTGTTTTCAGAAACTAACAGTGGTCGTCTTTAAATTCAAAGTGGTGTCAAGTGTCAATGTTTGGTTTCTATGCATAATCTCGATTACGGAAATATCCATGTTGAGTATTATTTGGTCATTTTCGACTGTTTCCTATAAGTTGTCATTTAGCGATTCAAAATGGTGCCTGGGGTCAATTGTTAGCTCAATGCATCATTCTGGTTCCAGAGATACTCATATTGGATGGTATTTGGTTATTTTAGACTGTTTTTCACAAACCTGAAGTCGCCATCTTGGATTTCAAAATGGTATTTAAGATAATTTCTGGCCTCTGAGCGTCATTCTAGTTGAAGAAACACCCATATTGGGTGTAATTCGATCATTTTCCGCTGTTTTCCAGGAACCGGAAGTCGCCAACCTAGAATCCAAAATGGGGTCTGTGGTCGATTTCATTGCTGGCTGTTTTCCAGAAACCACAAGTTGCCATCCTACAATTCATAATGGTGTCTGAAGTCGATTTGTGGCTCCAGTGCATCATTAAGATTACGAAAATACCCACATTGGGTGGTATTTGGTCGTTTGCCGCTGTTTTTCCGAAATCGGAAGTCGCCATCTTAGAATTCGAAATGGTATCTGTGGTCGAATTTAGCTCCTGTGTATCCTTCTTTATCAGGATATTATTATATTGGGTGGAAATCGTCCATTTGTGGCTGTTTTCCAGAAACTGGAAGTTGCCATCTTACAATCCAAAATGTTGCCTGAGGTCGATTATGGAACATATTTGTTACCACTAAAAACATTCACCTGCCAAATATGGTTCCATTTAGTTGATTAGTCCGCGAGATGTGCAGAAATTTGTGCAAAAACATGTACTTCCATAAGAGGGAGGGGTGTTGAACCATTATGGACATATTTATTACCCTTTAAAACATCCACATGCCAAATTCGGTTTCATTTGCTTGGTTTGTTCTTGAGTTGTGCAGAAATGTATGTTTCATTTGTATTGGACCCCTCCTTTCTAGAAGAGGGAGGGGCCTCAAACTATCATAGGAACCTTTATCGGGACCAAAAACCCCTACATACAAATTTTCACGTCGTCGGATAGTTTTCGAGCCTTTATGGATCAAACAGACAGACAGACCGGACTACATTTTTATATGTATAGATTATTAATTATATTTTAAAACCTAAAAAGTGAATATACATTTATTGGATTGAAGCGTTCATGTAAATCTATTTTTACAAATCAAAGTTTGAATGAGAAAGGCTGGGTCTGACCGCTAGGTGGATTAATTTAGGTTTTTAAGTACGCAACGTTTTAAATGTCACGGAGATGCGAAACATAAACAAAAGCAAAAGGTTTGACTCGGATGGGTCCCGTCTGGATATGGAATTTTTTTTCTGAGTCAACTTTCTGTTCTTGGTAATTTTTCGTATCCCAGTAAAATTACATACATTGCGTACTTTACTAAACTTAAAATTATTTTCATAATATCCAATTCGGGATTGGTATGCGAGTATTTTTTGGATGAGACAAACTGAACTAATGTTTTGGTTTTTCACATTAATTTTGACAAGCATTTACGATTCTAACCGCTGGTGGTCATAACTCAAAATCGACAAAAATGAAAAAGGTGCTGATATGCGTTTCACGGCAGCATTGTTAATTAAATTCCATTATTTCAAAAGTGAAAGTGAAAAATCCATAATTAAATGGCGCATTTTCCGAAAAGTCTATAAATTCATTAATAAGTAATTCTGCAAAACCATTCAATATTAATTGGGACTCGCATAAGAACTGTAAAACTTGAATTGATCTGAAACGTTGTTTCTATAGGGCGCTGCCGCATACAATCGCGAGTAAAAGCTTAAGCACAATTGCGGCTGCGTGCGTGGCAATTTGGCGAATATCCCACACATTTTCTGTCAAATAAACATTGACGCAACGCAAACGTATCCATTGTGTTGAGGTCTTAACTCTGCGGTTAGATTTTTGGAAATAAAACAATGAAAAAACTTCATAACTAATATTCAGGTTTAGAGTAGTATTAGAATTAACAAATTGTAGACTTCATGGAATCAGCAACAAAGAAATAAAATTGTGAATTAGGCATGGTAAGACGCTTATGGTCAAAAATTTGTTCATAGTGCTCAAAATACAAAAATTTAAGTCAGTATTATATTGAATTTATTTGAGAATTCTACACAGCTACGAGAATAAAACAATAAATTTTGAAGAAAAAGCAAAAAGTTTGATTTTTTGTATAAATTTCTTACGTTCCCGCTGCCATATATGAGCAGTGTGTCTGTGAGTTAGAGAAGCGACACACGAGATTATGGGCAAAATACTGTTAGCTTTGGCTTTTTTCTTACTCCGGTGATGCGAAGCATATGCAAGATGCAAGAACCGTTGTTCTAATGTTTATCTCTCGCCAAGACTGGTTACCGTCTACATCCATACATGGCGAAAGGTGCATAGACCTCACCGGTGCGGCGTTGGCTCTGTTTCGTTACCGTCAATGCCATCTCGATGGGCGGCAGAGGAAGAAGGCCCGCAAGAGGCTTCGGGCAGCGACTGATCTCGTATAAGACTCCTTTCACCGGGCTGACTGGTATCATCCCGGGACAGGCAGCAGCAACGGTTCCATCAATAACTGTACCTTTGCATTAGCAAACCAACAACAACGGCACGAAAAAATACGGAATGGTTTCGCCTGTGCGGTCACGTTTCTGCAGAATGGATAGACTCGATTAAGCCTTGATCGACTCGCAACATTTATTTTTCCTAATGATATCTTTTGGTGCGAAAAAAAACTGAAAGTGTGTTGGGTTCTGTGATCAATAATGGATACAAAGTAATCATCTATCTGGTCATCGATAATCAATCATTTAGGGTATGTTACCCATTA
Organism: Wyeomyia smithii; assembly: GCF_029784165.1. Lineage (NCBI taxonomy): Eukaryota > Metazoa > Arthropoda > Insecta > Diptera > Culicidae > Wyeomyia > Wyeomyia smithii. The sequence continues at coordinate 222,871,563 of NC_073696.1, forward strand.
TCGGCAATCTTAGCACTTTTTACCTCTAATGCAAATTGGTACCTATGATGCCATTACTGTGAGATGCCGGTTGACAATATCGCATCTTAATAACCTTGTACTATCCCTCAGAGAGAAGTGAAAGCAAAGCAGTTAATCAAACTGAGCCTGCCGATAATAAATGTGATCTGACGAAACCGTGCTCTACCCTATGCACAACTGAACCTAGTCATAATTCAAAATGCATTCTTGATAGCTGGTCATCAACTTTTTTTTTGTATTTTTAGTATGAATGCCAAGGTCAAATAAAACTCATTTCGCTGCCTCGGTCTCACAAACTTCTCTGCCAGCTTGCAATAAAATTTGTTGTATTTACTGCTCTTCTAGGTTTGTAGTATAGAAAGAATTTCCTACTGACCCATGGGGCAGAAATAAATTGATTATCACGCAATCGCCAGGCCACAAATTGTGGCACCGGGGAAGTCATAAACCGTCTCACTGCATGGCCGACACTTCCGCCACGGCACCGGCTGCAGCGATCTTTTGATAGGATAATTCAGCGGTTTTCAACCGGGGGGGAATTCCCCCCTAGGGGGGAATTTGACCGTTGCAGGGGGGGAATTGGGAGTGGAAAAATTTCACATGTGATGCGCTTTTGTGATTGACGGTGGTGCGACATTTTTTTCAATGTCCAGAGAATTAGCTCGCAAAAAACCCATGCAGCAGTTTTATGCGAATTATTTTGCTCTACACGCTCACTCTGGGCTCAGTTGTTCGAAGATGTCAAATTATGAGTAGAATTAAATTGATCATGGCGGCAAATTTCCTAGAAATTGGGTAACTGGTGCTTGCGTGTTGTTTTTGTTATTTTTTTTGCAATTAAAAGCAAACAGAAAACCAAGCAAACCGTCTGAAAAAAGGAAGAAATAGAAATGTTTGAAATTAGTTGTTATCGGTAGGTAATTCATAATTTGAAATAATTGACTGCAACTAATGCCAATTTTTCTTTTTCACCAGCACTCGTTGGTTGGATATACGGCGAATAAATTCAAAGATCTCCCGTGTCCCAGCGAACAAAGGTAAATTTCTTGAAATAAGCCTTTTTTAAAATAAAATTCATTAAAAAGGCAAAATATAATAATATTGAGTCAATAATGATAATTTTTCCGAAATTCCCTCATTGAAGCTTAAAGTACTCATTTTTGAGTCGAAAATGAGTAATATTTACGCATCGCGCATCAGGTATAATATGGGTAATATTTACTCAATTTTTACAACATTCGGTGGTACTCAAAAATGAGTAAAACAACTTCTACTCAATTTTGAGTACATACGGTTTTAGCGAAACTGATTAGGTTTTGACTCAGTTTTGGGTTATCCAGAGTGAGCGCGTATAGGTATTCATACGTTAAATCTCGCCAAACATGTGAACATCGTCAACAAGCACATTTCTCGCCAAACATGAGAAAAGGGCACACCTTCACAAGAGATGCTGAATTGTATGCCCGCGTATTGATGTTCTCCTGTTCCTGCTTGAAATCTGATAAAAATTAAAGTTTAAAAAGTCTTATATTTTTTATTTACTACAACTTTTCTTTCATGGTGCCAATAGGGGGGAAAAGCTTGTGTAAATTATCAAAAGGGGGTGCATGAACTGAAGAAGGTTGAAAACCACTGGGATAATTGTATATTTAATCGGTGGACGGATAACCACGACTAACAGCTGAGCCGAGAGCTCATACAAGTAAAAAAGCACACACGCACGGCGGTAGACTGCCGTCCAGCCAGACTACCAAATGTCAACGCTTGAACAAATCATCAAACAATTCGTCACCGCGAAAGCGATCTTTTGCATATTACGGTTGGTGTTCCTGTTTTGAGAGTCTTTCATAAATGTGACAAAGGCTTGTCATCTGCTTAGGATCCTCATCGCCAACCTTTTGCCCAAAGATGCATCATCTACTCTACCGAAATTCCCCGCCAAAGGATGATGACCATGCCGAAAAAAAATGCGGATAGCGTAGATTCGCATTTTTCGGTCGGTTGTTTCACACTAATTCGCGATTTCATTTCGTTTCGTCGCTTTTTTTCTTCTCATACCAAACCTCAAACAACATAAATTTATGCTATGCTTTGTCCGACTAGTCGACCATTCGCAACGTTAGTACAAACCAAACGTTTCTTTGTTAGACTGCTAGATTCAGGAACGCATAACGCGCAACGCCGTAAATAAATCCAGCACCATAATACCTAGTTAAAAAATTCCTTTCGGAGCTCGTTTGCTTGAGTCGTTTCCCTTTTCCCGAAAACTTGATCCACCAAAATTCTGAAAATAAAAACAGTTTCACTTTCCTTTCCCCTTCCACACACACGATCTTCATTGTTTCAGCACATGATTTTCATTTTTATGCTCTTGAACCCTTTTCAGTGCCCTCTGAGTGTTCCCAGCGAAGCTACCAGCGCGACGGTGTCAGTATTGGTGTTGTTACAAGACGCACTGCACTAAAATGTCATAAATAAAAACAACTATAAAAAAATTTTCAGCTGGTTGTTGAAAATATTCCATAGAATAGCAGAACATTAAAAATATGTAATCAATCTTTTTTCAAAGTAAATAAACTAGCCTCTCAAATTTTATGAGTTTTAAAATTCGCATTTCAGCCCAGTGCGAAATGGTACCACTTTAATTTAATTTCCATCCCATCGCATCCACTCCCGTTTTTGCACACAGCGCGATCCTCCTCGATGATGTGCATGCTTGTTAGGTTGTTTTATTCATTCTCCACTACTCGTTTTTTTTTTTATTTTATTTTCTTCCTTCCTTTCTTCTGCAGCTTGCACCACGCGTTGACGGTAGCCAATGATGGTGTGCTGATGACGTTATTGATGATGATGACAATTTCCGCCTCTCGCAAATACTTATTCGCGATTTTTTCATACCTTGTGCATTCCGCTTCGATGTGGTTCTCTTTCTTTTTTCATTGTTATATTTTTTCCCCTGTTGTTGTAGGTATTACTGCATACACTCATCGTGCACTTAAACTTATACCAACACACAGCTGAGCCAAGACCGGTGTTAATTTCGAATCGAAGGGTGTAGGTCCCTTCCCAATGTGAAGGCCAAAATTATTAAAATACACGACAAGTACAATACATTTAAAAAATGTGTTGAAAATATTTTTGTCAAAAAAATATTATTATTTTTTTAATTTTTTACCCTTCGGTATTTGAAATGTATGCGTGTTTTTATGCTCATCGTAAGAAATGCGTCAAATCCTGAAGGATGTGCTTCCCAAATATACTTTTGTTTGTATTCTATACCGTCAAAGTTGTTAAGGTGTCACAAAATGTTCGCCATTTTGAAGATAACTGGGTTGGGAATGGTTTCTTGCTCCTTCAAATACTTCTAAAAACGATAAATTCACTGCTAAGTAAACATAATTATTTGGTTTATTATTGAAAATGTTTATTAAAATATATTACAAAGATTTCAAAACAAGAAGCAGCATATTATATTTTTATAAGAAATTTGAGAAATAAAGGACATTCTGCAACATAAAATCGTAATTCTGGAAAGTATTGATTAACCTACAAAAAACCAAACCTCCAATATTCTTAGTAAACAACAGCAATAGAATTTTTCACAAATACTTCCTATAATAAAATTTTTAGTCCGGAAAAATCTTCACCCACAAAATTAACTATCAGAATTCAACTCAAACACCAAACAGTTAATTGTAGTATTTATAAGTTTTATAACCGGTCAGATTTTCAAGTTTTTAACGCTAACAATGATCCAATGATATGAAAATTGTATGGTAGGTATATTTAAAAGATGAAGGTGGATGCTCGTTTTTAATGAAATTAATCAAAACCAGTAAAGTACGAAAAAAATTATAGCAAATAAAATACTAAATGATTCTCTTAGTACCAGGTTTTTTGGCATGGATCGTAAGCCAACGTAACTCTCGATCTAGGAGTGTTTTTTGGCACTCAATATTGTTTATCTCTGCCTCATATTTTGTAAGAAAATAAGTCTACCAATCCATAAAACGGATTCCCCTTAGTATATGGCTATTAGGGTGGGGAAAAATGATCGATTCTCCAGAACCAAGCTTTTTTGGTTCCTTTTGGGGCCCCAAACAACCCGAAACTTACCGGAAGTTGGTTGGTTTTGTCTCCGCTTGGCGCATTGTATTTCAAATTTGTATGGGAATTTTTATGGGAAAACCTACTTTTTTGCATTTACCTTTCTAGAAAGCTCAATAATAGTCTAATAATGCACTACATTATGTTAGAGCAGCGGTTTTCAACCGGGGGGGAATTCCCCCCTAGGGGGGAATTTGACCGTTGCAGGGGGGGAATTGGGAGTGGAAAAATTTCACATGTGATGCGCTTTTGTGATTGACGGTGGTGCGACATTTTTTTCAATGTCCAGAGAATTAGCTCGCAAAAAACCCATGCAGCAGTTTTATGCGAATTATTTTGCTCTACACGCTCACTCTGGGCTCAGTTGTTCGAAGATGTCAAATTATGAGTAGAATTAAATTGATCATGGCGGCAAATTTCCTAGAAATTGGGTAACTGGTGCTTGCGTGTTGTTTTTGTTATTTTTTTTGCAATTAAAAGCAAACAGAAAACCAAGCAAACCGTCTGAAAAAAGGAAGAAATAGAAATGTTTGAAATTAGTTGTTATCGGTAGGTAATTCATAATTTGAAATAATTGACTGCAACTAATGCCAATTTTTCTTTTTCACCAGCACTCGTTGGTTGGATATACGGCGAATAAATTCAAAGATCTCCCGTGTCCCAGCGAACAAAGGTAAATTTCTTGAAATAAGCCTTTTTTAAAATAAAATTCATTAAAAAGGCAAAATATAATAATATTGAGTCAATAATGATAATTTTTCCGAAATTCCCTCATTGAAGCTTAAAGTACTCATTTTTGAGTCGAAAATGAGTAATATTTACGCATCGCGCATCAGGTATAATATGGGTAATATTTACTCAATTTTTACAACATTCGGTGGTACTCAAAAATGAGTAAAACAACTTCTACTCAATTTTGAGTACATACGGTTTTAGCGAAACTGATTAGGTTTTGACTCAGTTTTGGGTTATCCAGAGTGAGCGCGTATAGGTATTCATACGTTAAATCTCGCCAAACATGTGAACATCGTCAACAAGCACATTTCTCGCCAAACATGAGAAAAGGGCACACCTTCACAAGAGATGCTGAATTGTATGCCCGCGTATTGATGTTCTCCTGTTCCTGCTTGAAATCTGATAAAAATTAAAGTTTAAAAAGTCTTATATTTTTTATTTACTACAACTTTTCTTTCATGGTGCCAATAGGGGGGAAAAGCTTGTGTAAATTATCAAAAGGGGGTGCATGAACTGAAGAAGGTTGAAAACCACTGTGTTAGAGTATAGTATTTTAGATGCCTAACAACTTTGCCGAAGACACTGAAGAGCTAGGATGTCCATATAAAGAGCTATAGCTGTTCAAAGTTGAGTATGTCGATTTAAATGCAGAAAATCTTGTTTCCTGCCAACATTACCAATGTACCGGTGTCAGCAGGATTCCCATCAGAAGTAAACTGTCGGTACGAGTTTATACACTCAGCTGGATCAAGTAAACAAATTTAGGTCAACATTCTAGGCGTAGGTAGAATCTACAACGTGTTTCTGCGGTCACTTCTGATGGAAATCTGACTGACGCCGGTATACTGGCAGTGTTGGCAGAAAAAATGATTTGCAACATAAATTTCGACATACTCAACTTTGAACAGCTCTAGCATTTTTTTTGGGACACCCTAGCTCTTAAGTGTCTTCGGCCAAGTTGTTAGGAATCAAAAAACCTACCATTTGAAGTCATGAAACCTTTGGTTTGAGCCATTTTGAGCTCTTTATGAAAAATGCAAAAAAGTTGGGTTTTCCATACAAATCTCCATATAAATTTAAAATGCAATGCGCCAATCGGAGACAAAACCAATCGACTTCCGATAAATTTAGGATTGTTAGGGGCCTCAAAAAGAACAAAAAAAAAATTGGTTCTGGCCTTCTGCTATCAAGTTTCGTTTTTTCCATATAACGATTCCTCACCCTAATGGCTATATTCCTACACAAAAAACGAAGTATGAATATCGAAGCAGTTACTGAAGTGATAAGACGAACATGAGAGCTTTGTAGGAGATGATTTGTGTTACAAAAATCAGCGTGCATGTCATTAAGTTCACTAAATTTTTATTTTGTTTACTTTGCTAATGATTTTGCGGAAAATTGATGTTTAATCCTTTAATCCTTACGTTCCCCGCGAACGTTTAATGAGATGATTGATGGAACTAACCCCCATGGAACTGCTACAATTAAAAGTCATTTTCACGAAAATACGTCTATTCTCACGAAATTGAGTAATTTTCATTAGCCATGGTATTTTTTCAACTAAGTTGTAACCTTATTTATAAAATTGAAATGATTGAAATTTGCAAAGGTAACATAAAATAATAATTTACCGGGTAGAGCATTCAACGAAATGACCAATAATTGTAAAAATGTCAATTTTTTGGGTGCACAATTTTTGGTCAGTCCATGTTTTGGCTATTTTTATTTCTTTTGCATGATAATTTTATATTTTATCTTTGAACATTCAGACAACACATTGACAGACCCATAATTGTAGAGGGACTGTACATAACGGAACAAATTCCTTATTAGAAACTCATTTATGCATGAAATATACAAATTCTAAGTTAAGTAAAGCAAGCAATGTGTGTAATTTTACTACGCAGACAATGCACACTGGAAAAAATGAACCAAAATACCCACTAATTAGTATCCGCTGGGCTGGCAACCTGATATATAGCATTTCTTATGTAAAATTGGTCGATAAATCGATTATTGATATTTTCATTCTGTGCAGGACACGGGAAAATGTCTATATTTTCAAAAAATACGGGGGAAATGAGCAAAACAGATCATTCCCGTGCCCTGCTCAAAATGAAATCATCACCAATCGATAAATTGACCAATTTTACATAAGAAATACAATATTTCAGGTTGTTAGCTCAGTGGCGATTATTTAGTGGAAATGTGGGTTCCGGTTTTTCACGGCTTCGGCAACGGCCTTCGAGTCATTGACTTCGCAGCATCTAAAAATATGGCCATAAGTAGTACCTACTTCCAGCAGCCTTCCACAGCCGATTGAAACACAAATCGATCACATTTTGATTGATGCACTTATCGGATATTATAGTGGCGCAAACGTCGATTCTAACCACTATCTTCTCATGGTCAAAATGCGCCAAAGACTTTTGGTTGTCAACAACATCCGCTAACTGCCACGGTATGATCTGGAGCGACCTAAACTCCCTGAAGTCACAACTGAGTACGTGCAAAGCCTTGAGGCAGCGTTGCCGGATGAGGGAGAGATTACCGAAGCCCCTCTGGGGGACTGCTGGAGTACTGTGAAAGTAGTCGTTACAAACACAGCGGAAGGTGCTGTTGGATTCAATGAACACCTGAATGACGCAGAGGCAGAGGACCAAGACGGTAGGAGGGAAGACTTCGTCAACACAGCGGATGAGGAAAACATACCCTTTCCCTTCCCCCTACGATAAGTGAAGTTAGGATGCTGTCAAGCAGCTGGAAAGGATGGTATCGCTGTGGAGCTTATCAAGCTTGACCCGGATAGGTTGGCTTCCGGTCTGCATCAGCTAATGGTCAGAACTTGAGATACAGACCAGGTACCGGATGGGTGGAAAGAGGGAGTGATATGTTCATTATACAAAAAGGGGGACAAGTTGAAATGTAAGAACTACCAAGCGATCACGATTCTCAACGCAACCTACAAAGTACTCTCCCAGATCATCTCTCGCCGTCTATCGACCGTGTAGAACTCTGGTAAGTTATGGATGAAAATGGCTCCTCTGCGAAACTAACAAGACTGATTAAGGCCACGATGTATGGTGTACGGTGCTGTATGAAGATTTCGGGTGCGGTATCAAGCCCATTTAAAACACGCAAGGACTTCAACAAGACGACGGTCTTTTCTGCCTCCTGCTCGGCCTTTAACATGCGGGGTAAGGCAAAGCAAAGCCTCGGTGCTACATTTCGATTCGCAGCTCGACCATCTGTTTATTTATACACGTACTTCGCAGCCAACTGTTTAGTGTACAGGGCAATTGCGGGGCTAGCTCTACGATCCCACTGTAGTGTTCGACATCGGAACGAAAACGTTCAAACAATCGGAACTAGCTCGTTCCGGTCCGATTACGGTCCGGTCCGATTGGCTTCGTTCCGGTTCCGGTTCCGGTCCGGAGTCCAAATTCCGGGAACAAAAGTTGCCAGTTTTATCAAGAGCGTTATTTTAGTGAAAAAATTATCATAAAGACTTTTATGCATTTTGGAAAGTGTTTTACTAAATCAGAACAATACAAACTAAATTTTTCAATTTGTTTTCCTATTTTTTTATTATATTGAAAAGAAAATGAATGATGAAAAGAAAATAAATAATACCATAAATGAAACAAAAATTATGTATATTGTAACTCACTTTCCACCAATTTAGCACAGACTTATCATGTGGTATAACGATTGCTTCCTCTCCTAGATAGACAACTAGTTCGTTCCTATTTGTTGGTCTTCTTTTCATCATCTGTGCCACTAGGTCAGTGGCAACCAAATTTACTTCCGAGTTTGTAAGAGTTTCCGGTTTGTAGCAGGAGTTCCACAGAAATTTTACAGCCCTATTTGAAAAGATTGATTCGGAATGAACTGGAATATCATCCCTACGTCGCTGTTTAGCCACTTTTTTAAAAGCTTCACTGGCACGTTTCGTTTTTAATTATATCGAACAGTTTTACACTCAGGTTATTGTTCGTTGAGCAATGGTGAGACTTATTCTATATCAAGGCTCGAGAAGACCAGTTTCCTGTAAAGTGGTTCTTCGGCTAGAGCGTTAATTATCAAAAGAGATAATTATCAACATTATGAAAATTAAAAACTATACACTTTAACGAAGCGGAACTCGTAGCACTCTCAATCATGATTGAGAGCAAAAAAATCAGAAATGCTTCTGTGGTCAGCATTCCGAAAGTCGTATGAAACAGGTGGGATGGTTTTCGTATGATTTAACCAATGGTTCTTAGGGGCTAGGATTCATGAAGGGTAGTGCATTACATGGTTGACCAATGTGATAGAGCGAGCGTTGCTTCCCATATTTTACAAATTGTAAATAACAATAGTAAAACGTGCTATATTAAGAAAAAGTTATCAAACAAAAAATCTGATGAGCCATGAAAGGCTAGAACAGAAAATTATCCTTAATTTAGAGAAAATAGACTGATTTCTGAGAGGTTTATTCTAAATTAGATTTAAAATTTTCGAAACCATTATTGAAAAACCTGGATTGGCTGACAAAAAATAAAATGATCCTAAATTATGCTTAAGTCGATAAAAAGTCTTTTTTGAAAGTCAAAGTAATTACAGAGCACAAAAATCGAAAAAAATGTAGTATAAACCTAAATAATCATTGGAAAATGCGTTTAATGCTTTCGGTTGCGAAACTGTTACTAGTCGAGTGGATTATTTTTACAACCAATCCATTTTTATATCAAACAGTGTCCAACATTTATTCAGTACCGTATGTTTAAAGAATATTTGGCAAAGTTGAAACATTTATTTACGTTCGAAACATTAGTTTTGCGAATTTAGAAGAAAATAAATAATTGAGTTGAATTCGACCTTTCTATTTGAATGCATGTGTTACCATCGTCCGTACCATGTTTTTATGTTTACATTAGTCCTAATAGTGTGTAAAGGCATCGTTTTATTGACTTCGACATAAAAACATTTCCAAAAAAAAGGTCTAATGATTATAAGCTAAAGCATGCTGTTATAGAAGTGTAAATTAGGTCGGTACCAGCACCAGTTAATGCACTAGGTATTTCATATACCGTAAAGAATAGTTTCGACAACATGAAGCGATACAATTCGATAACCACAGACAAAACCAAAAGATGGACCGTCGAAAGACTAACACCAGAGAATAAACACAACCTGTTAGGTGATTTACCATCGCACTCATTAACCCTTTCTCATCCCCTTTTTCGTTTCACTCACACCGCAAATGTTTGCTCTCTTTCCTCCGTTCTTTCGTTTGGGAACCATCCTTCGTGTGACCCTGCCGCCCCAGGTTTCGCTGCTGGATGGACGGACGGGTTTCTGATGCAATGGCACAAATGCACACAACGCACACAAACAGGGAACGGCAAAACGGTCAATATCATGATACTCGCCGCCGCCTTGTTTGCAGAATTGACGCAGGTCTCTGTCGTCTCGTCCCACCCAACGACGACGGCGACAGTGACGATCATGATGGTAATGACGATAATGATGGCTAGGCCATGCATGCAGAAGGACTGCCGCTGCTGGTTATGTGTAGAGTGACTTGGTGCGAGTGTAAGGACGCAACGCAGCGTAATTGCTTGATAAAGTGAACTGTGGGGAGGACGCAAAGGACCATGCGTTTAAGTGAGCTGCGCGCGTTCGTATCACGTCTGGCGGAAGTGGGAAAGGAGAAGGCAGCATTACCGGTGGTGAGGGGAGCCATCGTCAAAGGGTTTCGAGGCAAACGTACGCTTGGCTTGGTGTGCTTGGGCGGTTGACATGTGGCCGGACAGGAAAAAGGTAAGTGCGCGAGACGATGCAAACAAGAACAAAAGCGAGGCTTTCGGGCTGGCAGTCGGAGCGAGATGCCAGACACTCCCAGAACTTCCCGTCCCACCCGGCGTGTTCCAGTAGTGTCGTGTAAAAATGGGACGGAACGGAACCGAGCAGGGAAAAAGATCCATTGCATAAGAGATTTTTCAATTTTTACGATCAGTCGATAGAAAGATCTTCTAGGATGAGGTCTGAAAAGTTGTGCCTCCGACCAGATCCTGACTCCCGACCAGTACAGCAGTAGCATCGGCTCGTGTGATCCACACACGTCGAACACACAGTTGATGGGTAGATCCACTTGCAGGCAGCAGGGCACCTGCCACCGTCTGGTTTTTTTATCCCTTCAAGCGGAAACCTTCCCCGTCGATAAGAAAAGCCTTCAAACGGCGTCTTTTGTGGTGCAGTCTAGTGCAGTGACAGTTGGTGATAAGACACACAGTGACAGCCGCGCAGGGCGATAGATGCTGCACTTGCAGTGAGTTCAAAGGGCGGTGAAAATTGATGTGCTTTTCCCAAGGGCAAACGATGAACGCGAACAGACTCTGATTTCCAGTTCGAACCTAGAGGTAGTGATATTATGGCGCATCGTAAGGTAACTACTAATCGCTTTGCTAAAAGCTATTTTAAAACTGTTGGTTTTTTTATAATACTTTTTAAGGGACGAATGGGGTTCTAAAGTTTCAAACGGTTTTCTGATTTTTATATATCAGCTGGAAGTGTGCAATTTTCTGAGCAAAACGTGATTTTTGAAAACTACTTATCGTTTTCTCTCGATTTTTAAATGAAGAATAAAAAACTGCTCAAGATGCCCTAAATGACAGTTCTCTCATATACCGTACATGGGCGAAACGTCATCTAAGATCTTTCGAGTAGTTTTTTTATTCTTCATTTAAAAATCGAGGGAAAACGATAAACAGTTTTTAAAAGTCACGTTTTGCTCAGAAAACGCGGCTTATTAAAATGATATATAAAAACTGGTATAGCTTTAGGACCCAATTTGAATTGAGTACTTTTCAAAGAATTGCATTGTACATATAATCTGACATCCAATGGCTTGAAGTTTGGAATAAATTTTTAAATAATTTGTTTTGCATTTTAACGATGCCCTTCAACAAAAGCTACTCTGTTATCAAGATTGATTTATTTTTGAAATTCAATATTTTTATAAAGATCTTTAACTGAAACTAATTTGTAATGAATTGAAGAAAAGTTATTGATGTTTTCCCCTATTCAATATAAAGTGTTTATTTTTAGATAACTCAATTGAGTATAATCAAATCATTAACTAGTAACTCACTTTTTTTAACCAAAGCTAAGGCATTAATTTTTAATCGAAAATGTAGCATAAAAATTGCATCGGTGTTTCATTGATAATTCTTAACTCGCTGGCTAAAAGTAAAATTTAAAAGTGTATTCAAAAAACACATATTGCTTAGAACAGCGTAATTGATTTGTAAGAAAGTGGATGGATTGCAAAAATATATTTAAGAGCTTGGTTACTTCGTACCAAAGTTATAGCTCGTTAATTTTATAGCAGGGTAAAACAATAGGGACTAAAATCCTAGGAAAATTTAATTGTGTTTTGTTGACTTCTGTAAAAAGATTTAAAAAATACATCTAGTTACGTTGAAAAGTCATATCGTGAAACTTGAGACAAAGTAAATAAACATAACTAGAATTCTGATAACTATTTTTACCTTTTCAATTTTTGTTTTTCACTTCTGTGGCTTCCATTGCAAGTGCATAATTTTGAATTTAAAAGTCCTCACGAAATCGAATGTTACAGCTGCTACAGTGACTTTTCTCTAAGCATGTTCCAGTGGCTTCATTATTTTTTTCTTTTTTTTCAATCTTAGAATTCGGATTTCACTGTTTCTGTTCCGCACACGCTCAATTAAAAAAATACTCAGTTTGTCAACAGCCGTCTGAAAAAAAAAGTTAATAAAAACTAGTTTCACTTTTGTTACCAGCTGGAAACTCGAGAAAGTCATTTTTACAAACTGATCAAATCATAAGTAACTTATCGAATAACTTTCTTAAAGAAAAGATGAATTCATTGCGGGAAGAACACAGCTTGTAGCTACCAATCTAATCAAAATGGCGCCAGAAAAATGGTGTAGATAACTCAATGTATTTCAAAGAAAATACACTGTGGGAAAAAACACTTAGTAATTTTTTTTTTCTTCACAAATAACACTTAGTAATGATTGTTTTTGCATTACAATTTGCAAAATCATTGAAATTTATTCTGCAGAAAACAGAAATTTAAAGCTATGATTGAGAATATGTCATATTTTTCCAATAGATAACACTGGGCGACAAAGAAGAAAAAAATGCTACCCCAAAGCTTAAACCTCTTGTGCTGGAAAGATTATAACTTTTTGACCATTCCTGTGAAACTTGGTGTCTTTAGCCAACGCACACTGTTTCCAAAGCTGCAAAAACGTGATCGAGATTATTTTGACCCAAAAAACTAGATTTTAGAGCCGTAACTTCTTCAGCAAAGTAGTTTCATCAATTATTCTCCATGTTATGGTAGTTGCAGTTCCATGATTAATCCACTCAACCGTGAGAAACGAGTTTTATTTTTCTCATTTTCGAATATGAAAATCCACTTATTATTCAGCAAAGTTGTAGCAAATTTTAAAAGAAAAAATTTGTGGCAGACAACATACTTCTATCTATATATTTAAATGGACTTTTATGGAGTTTTCTATAGATTGCTTTCAAAAATCTTGTTTTGCTATTTAACTTTTTATAGTGATTTTCTACAATTTTCGAATGTTCTACAAAACTATTTGTAACAACGAAACAAATAATATCTCCGAAAAAAGTTTGTTTTTATCTCACATATATTTTTGGTTGTTGACGATTTTTACTAGAATAATGCGCTAATTTACACTAATTACTCTTGACTCAAAAAATAATGATTTTGGAGTGAGAGTGTCTTCAGTAAAGTTGTTCTATTATTTATTCTCCATTTTGTCGAAGTTAGAATTTTGTTATTAATCTACATAAAAGTGAGGAATGAGTTTTTATTTTCTCATTTTTGTAGATACAAATCCACTTTGCTTAGTAAAGTTTTAGCACATTTCGTAAGAAACAACTTTGTCGAAGACACTATACTTAAATGAACTGTTGTGATGTTTTCTCTAAAATGCCCCTCAAAATCATTTTTTAATATATCTATTTATAGTAATTTCATAAAAATTTTCAATGTTTTAAAATGTTGTTAACTACAATAAAAAACATAAGATCACCGAAGAAAGTTTATTTTTATCTCTCAAGTTAATTTAGTTATTCAAGATTTTTATTAGAATAATGCACTTATTTATTTACAAACATCTGCACAGGAGACAGCGATAAACAAATGCTTACATCTGGACTAAATGACGTTTTACTTATTTTTAAATATAGGAAATATTTAGTCTGCAGATATTTGCAGATTTTAAAGATATCTGTTAGTGAATAAGTGCATTGTTTCAATAAAAGTCGTCAATAACCGATGAAATATGAGAGATAAAAACTAACTTTTTTAGATGAAATTGTGTGTTTTGTGATAGTAAACAATAATGTAGAACATTGGAAAATTGTAGAAAATCACCACTAAATGTTATATTGAGAAAATGATTTTTAGTGGCCATCTGTAGAAACCTCCTCAATAGTCCATTTAAGAAAGAAAATAGAAGTATGGTACCTTTGAAAAAGTTGTTTCTTATAAAATGTGCAACAACTTTGCCGAACAAAGTGAATTTTTATATGCAAAAATGAAAAAAGTAAAATTCGCTTCTCACTGTTAAGTGGATTAATCACAAAATTGCAACTTCTATAAAATGAAGAAGAATTAATGGATCAACTTTCCTGGAGGCACTATGGCTCTAAAATCTAGTTTTTTGGGTCAAAATGATTTCGATCACGTATTTGCAGCTTTGGAGACAGTGTGCAACGTAGAAATGCGTCAACTTACGTCAAAGTGTTGCATATTAATTGTTCGCCGGGTTCGTCGCTTTTACGTTATTTTTACGAGAAACTCATTGAAGTTTCTGACCAAGTTATAAAATAAAACTGGAAATTATCGAAAATGTTATTTTTGTGTGGTTTTTTTGCATATTAAAGTAAAGTATTTACTCTGTGTCAAATTTTTGGATATGGCTCTGAGAAAATCGACGTTTATGAGCTCTAACAAAACAGTCCTATTTTCATGATTGCCGTAACTGAATGTTGGGCACATTTCTAAACAAGTAAAACTTAAATTAAGCACGCAACTCGTTTTTAGTACAATTTGCATGAATTTTTTTTATTACATAACAATCAGTAAAAACTTTAAGTCTAATTTATAACATATTACAAACTTAAACCTGAATATAACAGAAGATTTGTGAACTCTTTTGAGAATTTGTTTATATTTTAGTTGAGAGATTAATAAAAATGAAGCACAAATTTTGAGTCTGAACGTTTTATTGCACGATTTTTTTTTAGAAAATTATAATATCTGGTTATAAGGTTTGCAATGATTTACGAACAGCTACAACCAGGCGAAAAAATTGCCTAAGAATTGAATAAGACACTTTGTTTTCTTTTAAAAAAGGAGGAAAGTCGGAGAGATTGAACAAATTTGTGTTTTACAATATTAAGCAAATATAACATGACAGCACGTTTCGGTTCATTTTTTTTTTCTCGAAAAACAAATGGTATATTCTTTGTCAGGTGTTTTATTTATTTGAAAATGGACCAGGGTAGGTATGGGACTTCTTCGGCAAAGGTTTTCTTCGATTAGCTTTTGTATCAGAATATTCCAGAAATTACTGGCGAAGCCAAATTTTATTGGCTTTAGGCTTGGTTTTAGAGCCGTAATGCCTTCACTAAAGTTGATCTCCATGTTAAAGAAGTTGCAACTTTGTGATTATTCTACTTCAAATTGAGAAACGAACTTTACTTTCTTTCATTTTTGCATATAAAAATTCACTTTGTTCCGCAAAGTCGTAGTACGTTCTATAAAATAAACAACTTCATCACAGACACTACACTTCTATCTGCCCATTCAAATGGACTTTTGAGGAGTTTTCTGTACATTCACACTAAAAATTATTTTTTTCAATGTAACATTTAATAGTGATTTAATAAAAAATTTAAATGTTGTACAATATTATTTGCTATATACAATTTCATCAAAGAAAGTTTATTTTTATCTCTCATATTTCGTTGGTTATTGGTGATTTTTATTAAAACAATGCACTAATCTACTACCAGATATCTGCAAAATCAGCAAATATTCAATATCATTCCTATATTACCGTATAAATAGAACACCATTTAGATGTAGGCATTTGTCTATCGCTGAATAACTTCAAAATAGTTCATTCAAATTGGCAGATAGGAGTGTGGTGTCTTCCACAAAATTTTGTCTTGTAAAATGTGTTACAACTTTACTCGGCAAAGTGGGTTTTATATGCAAAAATGAGGAGAGTAAAATTCGTTTCCCGCTTTTAGCTAGATGAATCACAAAATTCCAACTTCTATAAAAGAATAATTAATAAAACTTAATAAAACCAATTATAAAAACAAAGATCAAGTTGATCAAAAAGTTAATATTTTCTCGTTCATTCATTAAACTTCATCCAAATTGTTAAAACGTTCTGACAAAGTCGACTGTAAATTCGACTTCATGTCAATGTTTCAGTTTTCCTTCAGTTATACCTAATTAAACGGTAATGCGCTTTTGGGCTATATAAAAGCCTGCCTCTGTTTTAGCAATCATTTCACTAACGGATGGTGAGAAAAACGGTAGCAGCTGACAGCAGAAGGGGGTAACAATATTGGGAGCAGCTGAGGAATGTCGGATCATTGTTGCAAGAGGATAATTTACTGGGAGCTGGTTCCACCAGCAGCAAGCACAGCTGCTTTGTTTAGCGGACGGACTAACAGAATAAACAGCACCGTCCACAATGCTACATTTTGGACCTTCCTTTTGTGTGGGAAGCACTGTCGACATGCAGACACGTCCCCAATCTTGTGGAACTAAACCCAACCGTCCTTTTAAGGACGATCACATATTTTCAATTGTAGTACTTGAAAAGAAGTTTCCACGTCTGAGTACTACAGTAATCGTGAGTTTACTATCCAGAAACGGAGTGCTTATGAGTGCTCCTAGGAACTCACGGTGCTCTAAGATTTTATTCATTCAACTAAGCTTTCCTCAAAACTCTGTAAAATTTATTGTTTTGTCAATCACAGAAAAAGTTATTTAGAAAAAATTGATTTTAAGGAGGGGTGTTCCACAAAAAACTCTATTTTGTCTTGTCCAACGTACAGATAGGACATCGCAGTATTCATCAATTGTTTTTCTTTTAAATTTTCCACAACATTGCTGAAGGAAGCAATGTGGTATATAGAAAATTAGAAAAAATATTTCTTATACCTTACTGTTAGGTGGATTGATCGAAAAACCAAAAACGCCGAAAGTAGGGTCTTGTTCTATGAAACAATTTTGCTGAAGACATTGAGTACATAAAATCATTTTTTCCCAGTCAAATCTGAACAATTACGATTTTTCGAGTATAGACCACTGTGTACTGTGCACTGTGGGATTTTCAAATAAATTTTTTCACCAATTGTAAATGTCTTGAAATACAATACTTGGAATGTGTAGAAACTATTTTGGAAGTTATTTCAAGAAATGGTGGTTGAAAAACATGCGTTACAATATGTATTTCGTCTTTTCATATCACTTTTTTGTCCTTTTCGACCTTCAGAAGGGCATTACTTAAAAATGTACCGTACGATGATTTTGAAATTTTGACCAGAGATTCTGGACGTCATAGCGAATGGTGTACTCAGATTCTTTGGTGACTTTTTATAATAACTTTCTGTGAGAGCACCGTGAACTGTAAGCATCATAGTACGAAAATACAGCACCAGTGATTGGTCCACAGTAACTTTACAAAACGAATAACGAACAAGCTGTCGCGAATTTGGCATATCGTCGTTTTTGGTCTAAATTTGCAAAACTCATAATCCATAGTTTCGAGAAAAACGTGTTTGAAAATTCAAATCTTCCCATTCTCATACCTGTTTGGGTCTATCAATATTAAGACTTTATAAGACACGTAAGACGTAGACCATAGATCATGCAATAACAGGGCTAGTAGCGAGTCACTTTCTTAGTGATTTCATCACTATTTTAGTCAATGAAAAGTCATTACTCACACCAAAAAGTCACTTAAGTCACTTTTTTTACAACAAAAAGGTCACCAAAGTCACTATTCTAGCTTTAAATGGGCAAAAATAACTATTTCTGTATTAAAACATACATTGGAAGGAGTGCTTCTCATTTACCGAAAATTCGGACAATTCATTTCGTTGACTTTTCTATCATGAAAGTTCCATGCCATCCAAAATTTTCGAATCTCTCATTGGAGTGTTCAGTGCAGGAGAGATACGAGCAAACTGTCTATGAACTGCCAATTTAAAGGCTTATTCTAAAAGCTGTTCGCATCCTTTATCTATGTTGTGCGTGAAATTACGTAACTAGTTTAATTTCGTGGTCTTATATCGATAGTACTCTCCTGTCTATCCTGATTGAACAGGAGTGAAAAAATTCGAATTTATGGGCCGTATTACAGAAGCTTCGGTGAGCAACTCGTTACATTTGAGATACGTGGGCGACTTGAGATGCCCTATATTCAGCTTCGTCGTGTTTGGGCCTCAATTCGTTGGATACTGTACTGAACAACTAAAATTCAAATCTGTTAATAAATTAGTTCTATGCACTTCATAATTTATATCTCCGAGAACTAGTTATTCCGCATGAAATATGGCTCATTTAAAGTTAGAAGCTCTACATTATTCACTTTTTGGTTACTGTTTCAAGATAAAAGTTACTAAAGTCTCTATTATTTTTGAACCCCAAGTTCGTACTAGCTAGTACTAGCTCTGAATAAGTAGATTAAATTAAAATATTATTTCATGCAAAGAAATAATGTGCTTTTGTAGTACTGTGCAGTACGGTGCATAATCTCTCAGCTCGTCCTGAGCTACGATGCTGACCTTAACAAGCCAGACGTCGTAGGTTCGAGTCTCGGCTCGGGAGAGACTGCTGAGGTCGGTAGGATCGTAGCGCTAGGTCCGCAATTGTCCTGTACAGTAAACAGTTGGCTGCGAAGTCTGTGAATAAAAACCGGAAGGTCAAGTTCCGAATCGGAATGTAGCACCAAGGCTTTGCTTTGCCTAGTACCGTGCATAAAATTGAGCTTTACCACTACCTCAATGTTTTGTGGAATGGTAGAAAAGTTTTACCTACTGTACGCCCAATCAAATGATCTTGGGACCCTAAGAAACTAATTTCTCTTCATTGCAGATTGCCATTTGCATGACGTGTCTTCATAAATGACTTCACAATGTGTGTAATACAATTTCTTTTCTTTTTTCTTTCAACAGAGTCAACATAAGTAAGCTATTGCAAGAAATACTTCGACATAAGACAGGCAGTCGTAATTCTACGTTAACCTTGCGTCAGTGTCTTATCAATAACCTCTTCAACTATTTCATAGATTTTTTCATAACTATCGTTAACATTTTCAATGAAAGTTATTTTGGAAGAAGAAAACACGGTTAAAAAACATTCATCAATAATATTTTATATAAACCAAAGATATTCGCGCCCTACCGATAACGAATGTGTCTTAGTTATAGCACAATTTTCATCAAACGTATAATTCTACTTTTTTCGCCTTACTAGTTGCAAAAACAAATAAACTAATGAAATGTTTACTTACATTAAAATCTTCCATGTATTTGTACTGGTTCAAAAACTTTTGAACATATTTCTACTTCAGGCAGTTTTATGTATTTCCTGGAGCTCTGTAGCCACAAGGTTACAGAGTCCGCTTTGGTTGGCGAGTGGTCATGAGTTCGAATCTTAGTAGAATCAGGCCATTTAGTTGTCAAAGGATTCTAGCATGGGTTTATTCTCAGGCTCCCCACCACGTACCTTTTCTTCAATCTGAATTCTACAGTACCCCTGTTGACTCTCCTTCTGATAAAAATAAGTCTCTATTATAATAAAACTGGTATGAGTAACGTATAAAAGTTTTCTCCAGAGAATTGTAACTAGGAGATATTGTTAGGATAGACAGAGGCTCGGTTTAGTAGAGCAGTATGTTTGAAACAGAAAAGGTAAAACTTACACACAAGCACAGATATGAATGATAAGCGTATCACTTACTTCAATAGTGATACTGCTAATAATATGAAGTACGGAGTACAGAAAACATCTGGACAATATCACAATAGATCTAATCTCTGGTCGCAGTGATGAGTCCACACAGGAAAGAAAATTCCTGGTTACTCATTGCATTTTCATTTCACTCAATTTATGTCCGAAATCATATCAAAGCCTATGCGAAAAAACAATAATTGTTTTTTTTTACAACAACAATAATTGGTTGAGGCTTGACCCGTTGTACAAATACTAATTTACATTTTTCTGCAATTAAAAAGATTCGTTTTCTCGTTATTTAACATCCTATCTATCCTGTCCTCTAATACTGCACGTAGTTTCATTCCGTGATTGGGTTTAGCCACGTAAAGATTAGGCGATGACTAAAAACACGCTTAGGAGCCATCAAAAGCTGTCATCAGTATTTTTGAAATGTTTTGAACCAGAACAAATGGCCAGCATACTGACATTCCATTTTGATTGGAGTACTTTTCAATGACAATAAACAGTTTCGAAGCCAATCGGTTTACAAAAGAACACAATTTCGCTATAAATCCTAATTATGGCTTGTCTCGATAATAAAACATGAAACTCTTCTGTGGAGGGGCTTACTAGAGAATAAAAAAAAAAGGTTTTTGAAATGTGCGAATCAGCTCACCAAGCATGAAACCTTGTACATTGCTACCGAGAAGGTTGATGCCTGTAAGTGTATGAAACACAACACCGAAAAACATATGCTGAGCATGGATTCTCCAATGTAAAACTAGCTTCTCAATCAAGTTCAACCGTTTGCATCGAAGCCTAACCTGTGGTTGAAGAGTTGAAGTTGTGTTGTTTTCTCACTAATAGCAAAGGTAAACAGAGTTTACTCATGAAATTTGTTTTTCTTTAATCTCCCTGTTTGATGTTGACAATGGTTTATACGTTACTCTAATGCCTCACTTTACATTAGAACTCGAAAAACATGAATTGAATAACAGTGATCTTGTAAAAATGCTATTGAATATGAAAAAAAATCTAGACCCACACAAGAATGGGAAAAATCAAAATGGAAACCAGATTCCCCTGCTGTAAGCGTAATTAACCACACACCCTGCGCCTCCATTGGAATCTCGCACTATTCTCACAGTTTCAATAGAAAACGCACTGAAACAGAACGGGAAAAATGGCTCGCACAATGGACGGCAGTCATTAGTTATCGCAATAGTTAACACACACAAGTATATGGGCGAATTTTGCTCATTTGACATACTATTTCAAACCAGGCAAACATCGAACCAAACAGCGAGCTCACGATATGCTCAATTTATAAAACCCCAGACAGGAGAAGATCATCATTACTCATTTCGCGTTCGCTCGCTCTCGGTTTTCCAACGAAATCATAAAATTAGTAGCAATTATCTTTTTTTTTCGTTGCTTTTCGTTTTCCCTTTTACCATTTTAGTTATGTCTTAGTTGCTATGCGATGTGCTCCACATTTGGCATCTCGGGTGGAGCATAATTGTCTGGGCGAATTTGGTTGCATACGAGTAACCGGAATTTGGTCGAAAAATAGGAAGAACTTTAAACAAAACGTATGACGATTTATTTCCACATAATTTAGTAACAGTGGAACATAATTAGACAAATTTATCAATCGACATGTTTTTGTAAGTCCCGCAATTATTATTATTCAATATTATCAACGGTTTGTCAGAATCTACAGAGAAGCCACAAACGCCCATAACTTTCATTCCCAGATTATGACAAAAAAAGTTCGTTAAGCAGCGTAAACTGTACAACACCAGCACCGAACAGCAGCCGTTACAAAAGTTTTATTCGCCCCGTCCCAACTCTTGCTGTCAAGCACGATTTCGTTCCATTTGTGACCGGGTACTGCCTTCGACAGTAATTCACAAAGAGAGTTCACGCATCACCAGACCCGCCAAAAACTGCCACCAGAACAGCCAGCGTGCCAGGCAAGAGTGCCAAAATAGGCCAATAAAAATTAAAAACTTCCCAAAGTAGGTACCTACCGCGGAAAAATCCCCCTGTTTTTTTTCGGTTGGTACTTTCACACTGAACATTAACACAGAGCCGTTCGATGAAGGCGTTACTGGTGTCACAGGCGGAAGGGACCGCGCTGCCGTATTTAATGTCGCGTTGCTTAAAACAATGGAACCCCACCAACCAGAACCGACAACGAACGGCCGGTACGCGGGCAAACGAGGGGGACAGCGTGTAGGAAACTGCATTCGGAAAAGGACAGACCCTGGAAGCCGAAACACGGGAGGAGAAAAACTACCATCATCATCAACCTCATCCGATCACTCCATGGCATTGCACTGCGAACGGAAAGAAGAAACTGCACAAAAACTGCATTATTCGAGGTCTGTCGGAGTGAGTGAAGGAAACCCGAAAACAACGATGGGAAGAAAACTCTGTATGTGCATAACTGCCGTGATGGGCATGGAGGAAAGCCAGCAGGAAAAGAGGGCGTTCAGGGCAGCGAATCAAGTGGGAAGAATATGGAGAACCTTCGGCAGTAATATGTAGGTCCTATGTACGGAGACGCCAAGAATACGATCGTTTCACATAAGCAATTTGTGCTGGCTCTAGTGGTGTTTTATGTAGTAGGTTTGGCCGCACGCTGAATCCCTTCGACATATTTTCAATAACGCCGATCGTCATTGCCATCGACGATCGAAAGGGATTTTTCAAGTTCGTGCCGAGAATGTTGGTCGTTTTTTTTATTGTTGTTGTTTTGTTGCTTTCACAGAAACAGTGCTGAAAAATTTACATTTCTCGTTGAGCGACGCTTTAATGCATGGGTTTTGGTACTTGAAATATTAGTGGCTACTCTTAGACTCTTTGAAATCTGTTACACAACCAGCGCGAACCAATGGTCTATTTTAAATCGCTACTGATTATGATTGGCAGTTCGTTGAGTACACGAAAAACAAACGTATATCAAATTGTTAGGAGTCATTCTAATTAACAATTGTTCGCATTTACAAATGATTTGAAGTAAGCTCGGCCAACATGTTTAATCCGCACAAAGTCCATTCCTAATAATCACATTTTTTCCTAAACTCAGAATTTTTTCTATTAAGTTGGAAAATACAAATATGTTCGAACATTTCCGTGTTTGTTATTAATTAAAAAGGTAAAAAAAATATACAACAGAACATGAAAAAGCTTTGAATGTTTACTCATTTACCAATTATAGTTGAATAACAAGTCAAGTTGAACTCAATATTACCAAATAAAAATTTCCTTCTTATTTTGAACAATAAATTGACATGGCTTTATTCAAATTTGGTGTTTTTGTTGCAATCTTTTAAAGCGCATCAACATGAACCACGTTAAAGATTACTGCAACGCTATAATTTACACAATTTTGCGTTATGTGCAAAACATCCAATTTTGAAGTTTTTGCACTTGTTCAACTTGCCTCTCTATGAAGTTTTATTGTCATGTATGCACATCACTAAATTAAAAACTTCTCTTCAAAACTTTCCAATTAGATTTATTACGCATCTGTATAAAAACATTCTGCCAAAGGGAAAATGAGTTATGAGTTAGCGAAATTTTAAGTTTGACGGTTTGACGGAATTTTTGACAACCAAAAGCAGATTAGACAGACATAACTGAACTGTACTTACAAACAAAATAGGCTTATGTTTTCGAATGCCGTTCTAGGAGCGAATGGAATCGAGAATAGAATTTCAAACATAAGACGTGAGCAAGCAAGTAAAATGCATCTCACAGCGATTATCACTACACAGATTGTAGCTTTTAGAACATTGAAATGTTTACTCAGGATGTCATGTCTGTTGAATGTTGCGTTTAGCACACATGCAAAATTTTGATAATGAAAAATCACATCGATGATCACAAATTACGGATCATGAATTTGCCTTAGCTGTAATGCGATTTTTTATCAAGTATATAATCATTCTTTTTTCAAAGAAAAAAACTTGTGAACAAACTGGAAATATTGGTATTTATTGTAAAGTTAATTAAGGCTATTAATTAAATTAAATCGTTTGTGCTTGGAACACTAAAAATTAGCAGAGGGTGGTATCCAAGACAAAACCGTAATTGACGTGGGACTACGAAAATTATTTATAATCAAACTATATATTTTCTAATATTAGGTGATCCTATTTATGTTCACCACAACTCGATAATACTGTGTAGAAACGGGACTACATACAAAATTAGTCCGATTTCAATCGAAAGTTAAGCGTGTTTTACTGAAAAAGCTGAATTAGTAAAATCATTACACTCATTGAAAATGTTGGAACATCTTAATAATGAAGGGTTATTTCGACTGCACTGCAGCATTTTGAACTTCACTCTCATGTCTGCTACCAGTCAAACAGTGTCGTACCGTGACCGGGTGACACCCGGGGTGGAAAATTTGGGTGTCACCCCACCAGATTGTAGTAAAATCATCTTGTTATCAAAAATTGTGAGAGTTAGCACGTTCGTTTTCATTTGCACTAAATCCACCCATTTTTTAAAAAGTGAAATAAGTATGTGACTAAAAAGAGTAGCGATAAAGTTCCGTTTCTTGGTAACTATAGGTAACAGAAACATAGCCGACTTCCGGAGGTCGTGCCTTGAGGCAAAGTCTAAGTTGCATGTTTTCCTCGGTCAAAAAAAGAAACTTTGACCGCCTTCAGGCTCCACAGGCCGAAATCAAAGCTGAAATTAAACTTTTAAACCCTACGTCTAACCGAAATTTGAAGGTAGAATTTTTCCCATACGTTTTATTGACATCCTAATGAAAAATAATGCAGAACCCTTGTATTGAACAAATTAAGATCACAGGTTCGGGGGGAACCCTTACACAATTACACAAGAAGATTCATTCAGATGGAATTTTGTATGTATTAGCCCGAAAATCAATTGTTTTCAATGTAACTTCAACTAACTTATCGTGATTTTTTTTACAATTCTTCAATGCTCTATAATGATGGCTGCTATAACGAAACAGATCATTTCTTCGAGGAATGCTTACTTTTATCTCAAATATTTCTTTGGTTATTGACGATTGTTATCAAAATAACACCGGCAAAAGCGACAAAAGCGAAAAAATGCTGCTCCAGAATAATTATAGCTTTTCAAGAAGCATTTCTGTGAATTTTGGTGCTCCGAGCCATTACCAAAACGCGTCAAATTACGTGAGAGTTTCGCATAGTAATTGCACGCCGGGAGCCGTCGCTCCAACGTTATGCTTCCGAAAAAACCTCTCTGAAAAAATGTTGGTGGCTGGGGGCACCCAAATTCACAAGAACGGCTAAAAACGAGAGCCACACCTATGTTGACCAGTGTGATGCTATTTTATACTTATTACTTTTTACTCAAAAAAATTGATTTTGGAGGCGTAGTGCCTTCAGCAAAGTTGCTTCATTAATTCTTCGCCCTTTTATAGAAGTTGAAATTTTGTGATTAGTCCACCTAAAAGTAAAAAACGAATTTTCATTTTCGAATGGTTCATTCAGGCCGATGAGCTTACTTAATCCAATTACTAAATTTGTTTTTCACGCGCTCCAGTTCATTGGGTTCAGCTCTGAGAAGCTTGTCCTCAATCATTTTTATCCGAATTTAAATCCGAATGCGCTGGTGAAACAAGTCTTTGTGAAATAAAACTTAATCATATTTGGCATCATTTGACTACAAAATGAATAACTTTTTAGTTTTGCCGGTGTTGCACGAAATCCACGATATCCCGTGGCAGGCGCAGTTATTGATCTATTAATATTCGGGTCATTGAATGATGCACAGTGAGAAAGAATTACCACTCCCAGTCGTTCTTTCAGTTGATTCATTGTGCATTTGAGTGGCTCGGACCCATTACGGAGTAGTAACCATTGATATGTGCAGTCAGAACTAAGCTTAGCTAAGCTAAAATCCGAATGCGCTGGTGAACCGTCTTTTTTTTTTTTATTCTCGCTTATTTTCCGTCGGTCTATTTCCGCCACTGTTGTGGCCAATCACCGACGCCCAGGGAGGCGACTCCAC
The DNA here is from genome assembly GCF_029784165.1 of Wyeomyia smithii. Classification (NCBI taxonomy): domain Eukaryota; kingdom Metazoa; phylum Arthropoda; class Insecta; order Diptera; family Culicidae; genus Wyeomyia; species Wyeomyia smithii. The sequence goes on from NC_073696.1 coordinate 222,897,493, forward strand.
ACCCAGGACCCTAACTCACGACCCGTTTATTAACGGACCGGCGCCAACGGCTTTACTTCCTCATGCGATGGAAGGCGTGATCCCAGAGATTTTTCGCCTCAGAAAATCTCCCGGTGTCGGCTAGGATTGAATCTAGACCAGTTGGGTTGGTTGTGAATGGATCACGCCACCTCACAACCATCAACACCTATGTCGGCGGTGGGATTCGAACCCAGGCGTCGAGCGTGGTTGGCGGAAGCGTTACCAACCACACTAGGCCCCCGCTCTGGTGAACCGTCTTATTGAAACAAATAGTGGTAAACTCCGAAGAATTTCGAAGACTCGAGGCAACAATTTTCTCTAGAGCTTCCGTTCATCGATGATAACCATTGGCAAACTACCCTCAAACCATCACTGAAGTGGCACTCTGAAGTCGAGAAACGCTCCTTTGGGATTCAGCAATATTGTCTCTTGCTACTGTCTACAATCGATCGTTTTATGCATCAAGTGACAAATAGTTTCTCATGAGAAAAAAATTAACTCGTGATCAGTGTGCAGTTTTCGCTTTATCGAGTTTCTTTCTCTAACAGGACACGGAAGCGCTGTGAACTTCACGCTTTTTTTGGCCTTACAAACATAATTACGCATATGCTTCTGATAAATTTTCTGAATCATAATGCGTAAAATTACAAAGAGATAAGTAGGGGAAGGGGTGATAAAATGGACACCCTAAGCGATTTCCCAATTTCCTCCACAGTTTAACACTACAGCTATGAGTCGATAGTGCACGTCAACTGAGCCACTAATGGTTGATACAAAAAATAAGAAGAAGTACTCAAATAGTATTTTTCGTAGTTTTCATGAGCCATTTTGAAAGCAGTTTTTTGGAGGTAAAATGGACACGTGTGGGTAAAATGAACATAGGGGGTGGTAATATGAACACCTTGGGCGTGAACATTAATTATCCCTTTACAGATAGTAAAATGATGTTCCATAGCACGTGGTACACTTATGCATTCACCAACAGTTCAATTTTCACCGTTTGTCGTAGAATTAATAACAATATATGACCTTATCCGCAAAAAACTGAGAAATGGCGGAAGCTTTTTTTACGGACACTCCGCATTCAACGGTACGATCAGCCGCGGTCATCTGTTCATCGGTCCTAGTTTACCTTTGCGTTTTTCTGATATAAACACGAAGCATCTAGATTTTTTAACGGCAATTAACGCAATTTTTTCACCATCACCTTGGGCTGTCCATTTTACCCGCACACACATATTTTTGAAAATACTTAAATATATCGAGAAAATCATTTAAACAATTACTAACCTTTGATGATTTTTGCTGGTTAGTAGTCTGAGTACAGATATTTGCAGAAAAATCGTTATAAAATACTGTTTCACACAAGAAAAAACCTTATTTTTTGAATGCCAAAAATAACATCACCACCACGAAAGTACACGTGTTTTTTGTTTTTGTTTATTATTTTGACTGTTTAACTGTTTCATGTCGCATACTTTGTCTCAAATAGCTTCTAGTACCTCTTAGATAAGGTGCCAAAGAAGTTTGTACTATTTTTCAACGTAATAGTCGAGATTTGAACGGGTGTCCATTTTACCACCCCTGTTCATTTTATCCACAATTCCCCTATTAAGTCGGAAGAACTTTTCCGGGAACTTTAATTGTTTTGTTATTTTGTAGTATTCCGAGGAACTTTTCCGATCGAACGAAATATTAAATATGTTCTCAGAACGTAGTGCAAGACCGTTTTAATCGGAGCATTATCTGTTTCGACTTTATCGTATCTCGCCACAAAAATCTCGTTTATTATATATGTATCGTATACAAACTCGTATGAAAATTCCCAGTGTTTGCTCAATCTGTTTGAAAAATTAGAAAAAAACACAGACATATTTGCGTCTCACGAAAACGGGGAGAGGTCCAGAGGGGTGGCACCTTTACCAAAACTTAGAGCAACTATTCCTCTTGAATAAAACTCCAAGTTTTCCTAAATCGGCCGATCCAGTGCTGAGAACGAGCATTTTCAAAAAACAAGTTCCGTCCCGGGTCTTTACGGGTTAATGTTAGTCTACAGGGTGCGCCATAATTATTGCAACAAGAAACAGAGGGCCATTAACCATGTTTTTGGCAAGTAAGAAAAAACTTTTGAAATAGGAATGTATTATCTTGTGAAAACAATTTGAAAAAACAACAACCCATTCAATGTGTTCTCCTTTAGCTCTGATGACAGCTCGGAGACGCTTAGGATAAAACTCGACGGCGGACCGAACGTCATTTTGAGGAATTACCTTCCAGCAAATTGAGCAAAGACTTCTTCAACTCGGCCAAACTTGTGTGTTTTCGTCAGCAGGCCTTTGCTTTTAACAGTCCAACACGTTGAGATCTTGCGAATTTGGAAGCTTGAACGGTCTTCTTCGTGTGAACCGGGACACCGTCTTGCATAAAGTTCCAGTTTTGATTGTTATTCGTTTTCTGGGTCCAACATATATCGATCCGCAAACCGACTTTGCGTTTTTGTTGCAAAAATTATGGCGCACCCTGTAAGAGTTCTCGACTGTTGGAGTTTATTTTTAATTATATCTCACATTTCATTTGGCTTTTCTCAATCGGTCTCCATCCAAAACGTTATTTCTCAGTACCCAAATAGATTTTTTATGGTTTCCGGTTATTACAGCTTCGATAATTTTTTATACCTGTGTATAGTTAATACTCTGTGCTGCATGTGGCATTCTAGTACTTTCATTCAATACTAATGACGACTTTATGAAATTTCTACCTATCGACGTCCATTAATTACGTATCGCAAAAAAAAAACATTCTTTATATATTTTCTTTGTATGTAACAAAACGTTATGATACCACCTACCATCCTTTGTAAATTACATACCACTAGAAACAAAAGATTACAGCTATTAAACCATTCCTATGAATTTTGGTGCCCCTAGCCACTACCAAAGCTCGTTAACTTACGTGAGAGTGTCGTATAGAAATTGCTCACCAGGTTCGTCACCTTACGTTATGTTTACGAGGAAACTCATTGAGGTCTCTTAAAAAACTTTGAAAACTTTGACTTCAGTTGCATTTTCCACGAACCAACTCACTTTCATCCCGGTGGTTCTTCATTAGTTGATTTGCTGATTACCAACGACTGTGATTTGATTCTCAATTAAGTTTCTGCACCTGGTTTTTCGATGCACGATATACTTTTTTCATTAATTGATTTTTCTCGTGAAATTTGAGTAGATCCCAATTTTTTTCGAAACTATGGACGCATTAATTCTGATCTTCTACAAAATAATGTAAACTCGTTGGATTGAAGCTTACTATACAGCATTAACGATTTCGATCTTACAATTGTCATGCACGAAACGTTAACCTTTTCACATTAATAATAATCGAATGCAAAGGATTCTGGGGATTTTGTCATCCAGTGCATTTTCGTTTTCATATTTTAATATTTCAGCCAAACCATATTTAAGTTTTGTGAAGAACTTATCGAAATTAAGAAGTTTTAACAGGGTTCCGAATATTTTGGAAGCCCCTATTTTAATTGTTTGTCTGTTTTCTCTATTTGTAGTTTACCATTTCTTTAAATTTCTAATTAAACATTTCCGATTTTTTTTTTCAAATGAGACTTTTTTGATTATAGCGCTTTGATATAGTTTAAGTTTATTATTTTCTGGTAATGAAACTTTCGCTTTTCTTCCTAAACATATTTTTCTCAGCTTAGAGACAGATCATTTAATGATTCTGATTATGATGATATTATTATATACATTAATATGAGTTCAAGCGCCTTTCTAGCATTTTGATATAATTTTATTTCTAATGCCGGTAATGTTTTTGTTTCATTTCTACATTTCTTTAATCTCAATAATTTTTTTTCTGAATGTATGCAATTGTTCGACAAATCTACACATGTCGGAGATATTTCATTTGATAATTTAGCTTTCTGTTCCTTAATTTATTCACGATTTTATCCATGAAACGTCAATTTATTTAAAAACATACTTAAAAATTCAAATCATGACGAAAATATGCAGCTCTCATTTTTGTCTAACAGCCTTTTGTATTCGTACGAAATGACAACCTTTTTTAGCTCGAGTGCCAATCCAAAAGAATGTGGCCCTCTCAAAAATGTAGAAGAGCATTTTATTCTAATCCGCAACTCAAATAATGCGGAAAAAACTTGTACATGCCTGATAATGAATGTCATGCCGTTTTTTCCTTCCTCTCTTGTTTTTCATCCGCAAAATGTAAATGAAGCATTGTAAGCCAAACGACACACGTGACGAACTGAGAAACATGTGTAGGCCTAGTCGATCAGTAAGGCTCGAATGGGTAGCAAGATAGGAGGAGTAGTGTTGAAGGAAATTAAACTGACTCTCCCTCTTCTCTGCTGCACTGCTGCTGCTGCTGTGCTGCAGTCAGCCCACTATTGAAAATCACGTCTGTTGGTACCCACTTGAGTTGATAGCCCAAACTTACACCATCCAACCAGAACGATGCTGCCCTTCAAATAGTCGTTTTTTCCTGTTGTAGGTTTTTTTGTTGTTACTGCCAATTTTCTCTACTACCTATCCATCCAGGCTTTCCATTTCATTCAGTTCCCTCGCCCCGTCACCACAACCGTTTGATATGTGTGTGGCATATACATTACTATGCTGGTTGTGTTCCACTGCACATAGCCAGACGGTGATTATGCTCCAGGTTGGTCTTAGTCGAGAGACTTGAGGGGGTTGGCACCGAGCCACATGCTTCGGCGTGAATAGTGTTTGTGCGAATCTGCTGGCGAGAGCACAGCATAATTTTCATGGTCAAAGTAATTTAAAATAATACGTCCTATGTACCGAACCTCCAACCAAAGGCATGAAGGCAACCATTCGAGCGACATTGTACATGGACCGAGAACAGCGTGACGACGATCTCTTTTAGGCCAGCGGAGGTCAGTAAATATATGTTTTTTTGCTGGTGCTAAATTTTAGTACGGATGTAACCCATTGAAGGTTCCCTATGGCATACTCAACGCATGATGCGGGTGAACGGTGTCACTTCCGGTGTTTGAAGGATACGCTCTCCCTCTCTTAAAAAATAGTGCCAAACTCAATCAGGTTAACACCGTCTGTAACAAAAATTTCATTTTCACGTAAAACAATAGTTTTTTTTTATCTGATTAACGAAAAATGCTGCAAATAAAGACAATTTGGCAGGTAGTCCGTGTGTAAATAATTAAAGGTAAGTAAAACTTTTTTTAACTGCAAAGTTTCATAAAAACGACCATTTGGTATTGATATTTTTTACATTATGGTCATTTTAAAAGTTTGTGAGTATGTGACTGTTAAAATGCAAAATTTAATGTAATTGTACAGGATGTTGATGGCAATAAACAGAAGAAAAAATCCCGACTTTGAGTTGCTACATATTTGTAATAGATATAAAGTCTTTATGTCATTTTCTCAACACACTCTGACTGGTAACGTTTTTATTTTATTGGCCCAAATGAAACTAAATGATGAAGTCCGCTCTAACGGAATGCTGGAATGGGTCCTTCGAGTTGTTAATCGCTTCAGATTAGTGCAGCTCTACAATTCTCTACAACGCTGGTGATCAGAACAGGTTCGCGACCTTTCAGCCGCATTCCTTTGTGGTACGTGAAATTAATCATTCGAAAACTCTGCAGTCAACACTCACTGTATATAACCCGAAAAAGAGAAATGTATAATGTTATAACTACACTCTTATTGTACCATATAAAGTTTTATAGCAAGATTGAAAAATCTTCGAACAACAGAAAACATTCTACTGCGGCCTACAGCGAGAATGAAAGTGTTCTTTGTCGTCGGAAGGTTAACCACAGAAGCATCTCTCACAACGTGGAAGAATCTTGTTCTTGTTGCTCTAAATCTGCAGTTTCTATCAATGCGGCACACCGCGAATAAATGCAGCGCAACACGAGGTGCATTTACCCTATTGAGCGTTCCATTTTTTTCTCTTTTTTTCTTCACTACGCGAGTGCGGAAGGCAAACGATTAAAGATCAACAACCACTGACTGTTAGACTCCAGTGAAAGGAACTTGTTCGAAAAGGATTATGGACCTGCGATAGAGTGAGGTATAAGAAACCATTAAGCTGAAAGAGGTTGCGGGACACTACAGCCAACTGCTGACTAAGTTGTTTGCTGCCGATATATGTAAGCAATTTCGCCGCATTTGTGTGCACTTTGCGAGCCGGCTCACATTTGTTTTTTAGTTTTCAAATGTGGAAAAGACAAAACAACATTTGATCGGTATCACTATTTTTTACAGGATTATTGTTCGAACCATTCATTTGATATAAATATTACTAAAACCACATAAAATTAAACCTGTTGGTAAGGTCACAAGGAAGCGAACTTCCACAGACCACATTATAGGTGCTACAACGCTTCACAGCCATTTATCCTGAAACATATCTTGGCTGGCTGCTACGCTCGCGAGACTTTGCACCGTACCCGCAGAATCAGGCATCTTTTGCGAAACAAACCAGACACAACACAAGGTAGAACCGGCGGCGCACACTCCTGTGAACTACATCGTGCCTTTTTGCTCCCTCCCCCCGCGACCAACCAGACAGCGCTTCGGCGCTCCGAAAGGAAGCTGCGGCACACACGCCGACTGCTCGCAGTGGCGGTAATCTTTGCTCAGTTTATTCTGATGAAAACCAAAGAAAAGATAAATAAAAACCCAGACTTGATTCTGGCCGAGTCCTGTCGGTGTACATATATAATATATACTTTCGACCATTATTTTTATGGTCGAATAAGCGAAGGTCCGAAGGGCCTTTGCCTGCGAGGCGAGCGAGATCGAATGGTCGATCGACTTGTCTGCAGCCGGCATCCACTGGCTGCTGCCGGTGTTGGTATGCGTGACCGTGTAAGGTTCAATAGTATTATTTATCTTTCCGTTTATCGTCTCGGCTGCGATCGGGAAAGGCTGGCGTTGGGCCAAGCTGCGGCTGATTTACTTGCTTCTAGGGACGAGTATTCGATTTCAAAACTGGACCGTCGTCGGACCACGTGGTTTTTGTGCTTCATTTTACTGGAACTTTTCGCTTTCACACATTCGGGACCCACGAGACAACTAATATTTTTACGTTTCTTTTCGATTTCAGAACGTTAAATCTACATTTATTGGATATCAGGACGTGGGTAGCAGCTAACAAATGCTGGATTGGTAAGCAAGTGATTTTTTTTGTCATTGGTAATGAGCGACATTTTTTTTATTTCAACTAGAATCGAAAACCTTAACTTCAAATTAAATCAAGTTAAGTAAAGAACATCTCAAATAGGAAAAACTTATCGCGAAATTCGATAACCGATACAAGAAATAAACAATTATCTGGAAGCTTAGAGCGAATTACGACACAATCAAAAAATGGGAAATAAGATTTGCATAATTTATAATACCTAAATTTAGAAATCGTAATCCAAATCTAAAATATAATTGATTTCGGAAAACTGAATAAAATATAGTTCTGATTGAGTACAATGTAAAATAGATTTTAGCAAACTAAAATGTCCCAAATTTAAGCTTTAAACCCGAAATTGACAATCCTAGTCACGAATGTCGATGCCAGAGAATAAAAATAAGACAATTTTCAATGTAAAATAAAAACTTTTTGAATTTATAAAGCAAATAACGAAAAGCGAAAAGAAAACAAGGAGGGAAACAAAAGTAAAAAGCAAGTGTCAGTAGAAATTCGACAGTTTCACAGTCTTTCCAATAATAATATTCGTTCATTTTCCCGATTTTTTTAACTTTTGCGAGGTTGCAGTGAAGAGAAGTCCAACAGTTCAACTGAAATCAGGGCCTGGCAAAATTACTTTCAGCTAAAAATAGTCAGGTGATAGTAACGCTGTTACCCTTTGCTTTTAGTTGAAAGTCATTTGTTCAATTTTCGAGCAATTTGTAAGTCACATGAAATCTATTCGAATGCTCTTGCATTGATTTTAACATCTGAATGGCTGTAAAAAAAGAAATAAATAGAAAACGAAGATAAACAGAGTCACTATTGCACAACGATGTTCGCTTGAAAATGACTCGAGGTGCTGATTGAGAAAAATATATATACACCGTGAAAAAATTTTTTTTTTGAGAAAATATAGGATAAGGAGCGACCTTAGCAGTGGCGCCTATTTTAATCAGTCGAAGAAAACAGCCCCTCAACTCCTGAGTTTTGATCAATATCGATAAAAAAAGCCTTTGATATTATTCAAATTGCCAAACCCCTGGCAAAAAGTTTTTGGACGTAACCGAAGTTACAAAGGTTAGGCCGAACCAACTGCGAGTTGTCGTGAATAGCTTGAAGCAAGCAAACGCGATTTCTGGCTCTTCTCGGGAGACTATCGCGTGTACATTCCTGCCAAGGATGTAGAGGTGTCGACGGTGTGGTTATCGAGGGGAATCTTCCTGTCGATGACATTTTGCATCATGGAGTGGGCTGTTTCAAGAACTCCGTGATGCAAAGTGTAAAGATACTGGATTGTAAGTAGTTGCATTCAGTATCCATCGAAGAGGAGAAGAAGAAATTCTGCACCTCGGATTCCTTTCGGGTGACCTTTGCTGGATCTTCATTGCCGAACTACATCCTTCTAGACAGGGTTCGTCTGTCTGGAAGCCTTTTTATACCGCGGGTCATGTACTGCAAGAACTGCGAGCAGTTGGGTCATACAGTCACCTATTGCTGCAACAAGGCACGTTGCTGTAAGTGCGGAAACAATCATGCTGAGACCGTCTGCGACGAGGACACTGAAAAGTATCTTTATTGCGGGGGCCCTTCGGCATGATCTTTCGGCATGTCCCGCGTACAACCAGCGCGAGGAGAAAATAAAGCGCTCCCTCAAGGAACGATCAAAGCGCACTTTCGCAGATATGATAAAGAGAGCTGAGCCAACCTCGACAGGAAACATTTTTTCCTCTTTGCCCACCGATGAGGGTACATCTGACGATCCCGTCGAAGGGTGTTGTTATGCCCTGCTAGAAGGATATAGGAAGAGGAAAATGAATAACTGTCCTAATCTTTCTTGTAAAGGTCGTGAGATAACCCCTAGCGGAATGATCAATAAAACAACACATAAGAGAAGCGGTAAGAAAGAACCGAAGCAGGTATCCTCCGGTTTCAACTTCAATTCAAACCAGGAGTACCCACAGCTTCCTGGGTCAGAAAAAAAACCCTTGTGCACCCATTTTCCGACCAGAGAATGAAGAAGAAACAGGGTTTATAAAGTTCTCTGCTATTGTGGACTGGATATTTAAAGCATTCAATATATCAAATCCTCTCCAAAATATTCTTCTTGCCCTCCTCCCTACAGTGAAAACCTTTTTGAAGCAACTTGGCCCCTCATTTAAGCTATCACATCTTTCGATGACAAATACGTCAAAGCGACGGAATTTTATCACTGTATTACAGTGGAATTGCAAAAGTACCATCCCCAAATTCGATCTATTTCCACATTTGATAAGCACATACAATTGTGATGCGTTTGCGCTCTGTGAGACTTTTCTTGCTTCAAATGACCATCTCAACTTCCACGATTTTAACATTATTCGTCGAGACCGAAACTCACACGGTGAAGGGGTGTTTCTAGGGATCAAAAAGTGCTATTCCTTTTTCAGAATCGACCCCCCCCCTCGATCTCGAATATTGAAGTTTCTGCCATTCAAACGAATATGAATGGAAAAGACTTTTGCCTTGCTTCGATATAAATTTCTCCATCCGTGCAGATTGAACAGAGACAACATTCTGATATAGCAGAATTGCTTCCCGCACCTTTTTTGATAATGGGAGATTTTAACTCTCCCTGTTCGCAATGGGGGTCGCTGCACGACGACAGCCGAATTTCTTTAATCTGTACCTTAATCGACGACTTCAATATGACACTTTTGAATACTGGGGAAGCGACACGTGTACCTAATCCTCTAGCACGTGAAAGTGTGCTTGACATATCCCATTGCTCGACATCACTAGCGTTAGATTGCCGATGGAAAGTAATCAATCCCCACGGTAGTGATCACCTACCAATCGCTATCTCATTTGCTAATGGTTCAACTCCCCCGGACCCAATCGACATTTCATACGACCTTACTCGTAATATTGATTAGAAGTCTTATCAGACGATTATAGCGGAATCCATCGAGTCTCACGAGGAACTGCCTCCGGAGGAAGAATACGCGTTCATTTTTGACTTGATCATCGACGCCGCGACTCAAGCTCAGACGAAAGTGATACCCGGAGTAACGATTAGACGGCGCCCTCCCTCCAAGTGGTGGGACAAAGAGTGCTCAGACCTGTACGCACGTAGGTCCTTGATGTATTTGGCCTTTCGAGAACAAGGCACTATCGATTTGCTTCGAAAGTACGATGTACTGAATAGACAGATGAAGAGCTTGATAAAAGCAAAAAAACGCGGATCCTGGCGGTGGTTTGTAAACGCGTTGTCGAAGAAAATAGCGATGAGCACTCTTTGGAATACCGCAAGACGCATGCGGAATCGTAACGTTCCGAATGAGTACGAGGAATATTCAGATCGCTGGATATTCGATTTGGCTAAAAAGGTCTGTCCGGATTCTGTATCGGAATAGAAAATTTTTCGCGACGCGTTATTAGTAATTACGGAAGAGCCTCCATTTTCGATGTTACAAAACCTGCCTCTGACCACTTATGAGCCGATTTCTATGCTTTCTTGCCTCCGAAAATTAATGGAGAAAATGACCCTCTTACGGTTAGACAAATGGGTCGAAACAAATGGTTTACTTTCAGATACTCAATTTGGCTTCCGCCGGGGCAAAGGGACAAACTATTGCCTAGCGTTGCTTTCTACTGAAATTCAACTCGCCTTTGCTCGAAAAGAGCAAATGGCTTCTGCATTCTTGGATATTAAGGAGGCTTTTGACTCTGTCTCTGTAGAAGTTTTAACCGAGAAACTTCATTCGCAGGGACTTTAACCAAATTTGAATAATTTTTTGCTCAATTTGTTGTCAGAAAAGCATATGTATTTCTCACATGGCGATTCGACAACTTCCCGAATTAGTTACATGGGTCTTTGCCAGGGCTTATGTTGAAGCCCTCTCTTATACAATTTTTACGTCAATGACATCGATGAATGTCTTGCACGCTAAGGCAACTTGCAGGCGATAGCGTTGTTTCCATTACTGGAAGTGAGGCTAACGATCTGCAAGGACCATTGCAATTAGACAATTTGTCTGAATGGGCTCTTAAGCTAGGTATCGAATTCTCTCCGGAGAAAACTGAACTCGTCGTTTTTTTTAGGAAGCATAACCCAGCTCAGCTGCAACTTCTACTAACGGGTGAAACGATCACTCAGGTTTTAGTCGCTAAATATCTCGGGGTCTGGTTCGACCCTAAATGCCCCTGGGCTTTAGGTATCTGACACGAAAAGGGCAACAGAGGATTAATTTTCTTCGTACGATTTCCGGAACTTGGTGGGGTGCTCACCAAGGAGACCTTCTAAGGTTAAACCAAACAACGCTATTGTCAGCTCTTGAATACTATTGTTTCTGCTTTCGATCCGCCGCGAACACGCACAATGTAATATTAGAAAGAATACAATATCGTTGTTTGCGTATTGCCTTGGGCTGCATGCAGTCGACCCATACGATGAGTCTTGAAGTGCTAGCGGGTATTCTTTCGTTGAAACATCGTTTTCGGAATCTCTCTTACAGGTTGCTAATTCGATGCACAGTTATGAACCCTTTAGTAATTGAAAATTTCGAGAGGTTGGTCGACCTTCAATCTCAATCCAGATTTATGACTCTATATTTTGACTATATTGCTCAAGATATTAACCCTTCTTCATACGTTCCTTTCAATGTCGCACTTTTAGATACTTTTGATAATGCTATACCATCATGAAAGAAGACATTACTGCTATCCCGGATTAATTGCGACCGCAAGAGATCCCTAAGAATTTTTCCAATAATCTTTTTCCAGTTGTGATAAAATGTTTTACACTGACGGATCTAATCTAGATAAGTCCACTGGCTTTGGTGTACGAACTCGATGCTCCTGCTTCTGTGTACGTCGCAGAACTTGCTGCTATTCAGTACTTCCTTGGGATCATCGAAACCCTACCCACTACTTTATCTTCACAGACAGTCTCAGTGCCATTGAGGCTCTGCGATCGATGAAGTCGGTAAAGCACTCCCCATATTTCCTGGGGAAAATACGGTGGTTTTTAAGTGCTTTAACAGATTACTGGGTTACCTCAGCGTAGGTCCCTTCTCATTGTTCCATTCCAGGCAATGAAAAGGCTGACGCTTTAGCTAAGATGGGTTCTATTGATGGCGATATTTATGAAAGACCATTTGCTTATAACGAATTTTATAGCATTTTGCGTCAAAGAACACTCAACAGTTGGCAATCATCATGGAACACAGATGAACTGGGACGGTGGCTACATTCCATTTTTCCTAAGATATCGACGAAAGCATGGTTCAAGGGGTTGGATGTGAGTCGGGATTTCATTTGCGTGATGTCAAGACTCATGTCCAATCACTACACGTTAAACACGCATCTCTTTCGTATAGGGCTTGTGGACAGTAATCACTGCGTTTGTGACGATGGCTACTATGACCAAACGTGAACCGAATTCTGTGGTGTTAGGTCGGAGCCATTCGTCCATTCGTCAGAATACCACTATGCTGGAGACACGAAAACGAAGAGCCAACATCTATGTTTGCGCAAACACTTCAGATCAAACTGCGCCACAAAACTACTACTGCTCTACCAGTTGAAAAACAAACAGATGTTGTAGTGTTAAAATAGTTTTAGGTAAAAATTGTACCTCCCCTTCCCTCACCTTTAATCCCCACTAACTCGTAGTCGGCTGCGAGAAATAAAAAAGTGCCTCCCTTTTTTTCCTGTTAACTAACTTAAGCAGGTATTAGACGAAGCAAACATTTGCTATTTTTGGTACGAATTTTATTTGCACAAAACAAAATCCGTACCAAAAATAGCAAATATTTGCTTCGTCTAATACCTGCTTTAGACATAATAAGAATTGTATTTGGTTCAGTAAAACATAAGATGTATCGTGCCTTGTCAAATAAACTATCTATCTAAACTATGAAAAAAATATTGAAATTGATGCATTTTTTAAAATTCCTCAGTTTATATACAATTCTCAACCTTACACAGAATTGGTTTCTATTCTGCTGTTAACAAAAAGGGATTTTCAGCAATTCTGAGCTAAACAAAGTATTTTTTCTGAAAATAAAAAAAAGATCTTAAGATGCATTTTAATAATTCTCAATTTACATCAGCATTTTTTGGGTTTATTTTGAAGGGGGTCTCCTCATCCGTCGAAAGTATGTTTTTTTTTTTTTAGGTGAAAATGTGCAAGTGACGATAAAATAATGAAAAGAAATAATGTTTTGCATTTATGTAAAGGGTAGTTTGTTATAATAAAAAATAATGTTTTGCATTTATGTAAAGGGTAGTTTGTTATTAAGAAAAAAAATAAAGGGTAGTTTGAACATGAAAAAAAAAAGTTTGATAAAAAACAACAAAACAAAAAGGCGGACCTATTAACAATTTTACGTGCTGCATTGACGTGATAATTTCTTTGTGTCGCTTTTTTTACCTCGAAAAACATGAACAAAAACTACCTCTTTTGAAAGCCTCCCTTAATTTATTTTTTGTAGCCGTTTCTTATGTTGAGAAGCATTTTTCTATGTGTGACTCGAAGGAAACGCGTTTACAGCAATTATTTGTTCTAAATTATTTGCCTTTTTCATATTTTTATAGCATATTTGAACAGCTTGGCTTGATTTCAGACCATTCTTTGCAATTTGTTAGCCTAATAAAGTAAGTCTTCAATAAAAAAGATATTATTGAGCTCCAAAGCCCCTACCCTAATCGGATACCAATAAGAGCGCTCAAATCGCTTCTGCTTAGTATCTATCTTATTACTTTTCTTATCTTTTATCGTTCTCCAATGTTCATGGGATTGATTGCAATCAATATTATTATTGATTATTTTAAATCATAAATTTTATTATAAAATCAGGTTCAACTATCGCAGATATATTCGTTTTGTGTAATGAAAACTCACTCCAAACTGAAGCATGGTAAACCGGTGTGACATCCAAGAGGGTAAACTATTTTGACACCCTCAAAAAAGGAAAAGGATGCCCTCGGTAATTTAATACTGTAGTCGAGCTGCCCAAATGCCTAGGCGCAGTCAGTGTGCTTCACCCGTCCGCTCGTGTCATTTTATACGCCAATTTTTCATGGCAGAGCGTACTTGCAGGTCTTCACCCGATTTAACCGACGGCCGCGTGGTTGCAACTGTCTAACCGCTGCAAACCTTGCCGGTGAATGCACATGCCGTTCCGGCCCCATCCGAAGCATGAATCGAGCGCTTATGCTGCAAGAAGAAAACATAACATGGCGCGTTAGATGCCGAACAAATTGCAGGATGCAAAGCGAAAAGGCAGATGCACTTTTTGACCTTGGAATGCCTTTTCCACTCAAGACGACCGCGTGCGGGTTTTTTTTTCCTTTAGAATTAGGCGACACTTTGCCAGAAAACCGGGTTCCACACTCCGAATAAAGGTGAAGGTCTTACGATGCACATGTCTGCGTGGCACATCGCGACTGTCGGCGACGCCGCAGAACTGCACGCCGAAGGGATTAACGCAAATGAGGTTCACTTCCTCAATGAAGTACTACCTACGATGCATTTTTCTCATTTGTCTTACAGCCATTTAATAGAATATACAAGACTGTTTCCCTTATAGGCCTGTTGAGATTATTTTCAAAGCTCGACAAAAGAATCAGCTGGAAAAAACTTCTGTGGATAATAACCCTTTTGCGGTTTTGCTTTTTAATCCTTCCCGGTAGAAGTTCAAGTTAAATCATAAACTTAATTGGTTAACCACGTTTTCTTTTCAGCACAGTACAAAAAAACTATATTATTGAGACAATTGATCGCAGAAGTAGAGTGATAATTCAAGACAACATTGTATTCATAGATTAAAGCAGAACTAACGTATCATTAGTAACCGAGTACTGGATGCACGAGTCTGAAAAACCGCAATGGAAATCGAAAAATAAATCGCACGAAGCCCCACTTACCGATTATATGGCGGCAGATCGCGGTTTCAGGCTCAAAACGGTGGGTGATGCGGTGGTACAGGATGGTGAAAAATATGCATCCGCTTTTGCAGTCGCCTGCTTCTTCCTCTTCGGCTACCGGCCCCGCAGGGCAAGGGCAAGTTTGCATAAAGGCACGGCACGCAGCGCTTTACATCCCGATGACTTACGAGTACAGAGACGGAGAAAAAGGAAACTTGAATGCCGCGCCTGAGTACATATGTACAAATCTGAATCAGCACGGGAGTTCGACTTTTTCGAAAGGGGTCAGGGTCGACGGTGGACCCTGTTGGAAAACAGGCCGAAACGATGTGCAACACACGCGATGGCACATTCAAGTTTTCTCCAAACTGTTCATTTCACATTTTGCCAGCTACGAGGTTTTTCATTCATCGATTCACTTCCGTCAACATCTAACTCAAAGCAAGAGTCAACTGAGTGATGTTTACTTTTATTGACAGTGACTGCTTTTTCCATTAGCTTATCTTTTTCAAACGAAAATGAAATTTGGTTGCAGGTTTTGAGCATTTCGATCGACGTCTCGAAGACACAAAACCACACGATCGAAATTATACCTTTTCATCGATCATCCTGCAGAAAACATGGATCATAACTTATCTGGAATAGCGTGCATTAAGAGTTGACTTTGCATCCTTTCATTAAAGTTTTTAACAGGTTTATCGTTGAAACGAAATAATCGGGTTTCGATAAAATTTTAACCATTGAGTTTATGTTGGGTGAAGTCGAGACAGGGCGGGCCTCTTGTGGTGTAAATTCCTGCGGGCGCCCTCGATTTGAACACCCACTTTCGCGGTGGTTCCATGGTCACAGAAAATACCGTGTGGGATATTTGCGAGAGCGCTCGTAACAACGCACAAATTGATAATTACACATCTATGCAGTTGTGTAATTGAATGGATTGAAGGAAAAAATACCATGTTTGCCTGTCGAACACATCACGATGTGGTTTGGTGGCAATTACTAGTTCTAAAACAGTTAAAACTCAGCGACGAATGCGACGAAGTTATTTAACCATACACCGTTCCGATGGTTGGTAATACTTGCTAATTAATAAATTTCATTTGAAGCATCTAATAATAATTCCAATTTTAATTTTAGTTACATTTACGTTTCGCGTAAATGCTTCAACTACGCAACTTAATTGCACCAAGAGTTCGT
The DNA here is from genome assembly GCF_029784165.1 of Wyeomyia smithii. Lineage (NCBI taxonomy): Eukaryota > Metazoa > Arthropoda > Insecta > Diptera > Culicidae > Wyeomyia > Wyeomyia smithii. The sequence goes on from NC_073696.1 coordinate 222,913,828, forward strand.
TCTCCATTAGTTTTTAGCCTTTAATATCCTTTAGAAGGGGGTTTTTATGACCTTCAAGAGTAGTTTTCAACGATTATGAGTTTAATCCGGGATCGTTTATGATCTTAAAGAGGCGGTTTTTGAGCGATTCGCAGTATTATTCCGCATCGTATTCTTGATATGATTTTTCTGGCCGTTTACGACTATTAATAGTAAAAAACAATTTTACTTACTTTATCTGTGGATATCAGAAGCATTTTGCAGTAACTTTTGGCTTAATTAATATATATTTTATTTTCCTTAGTCATAGTTTTATTTCTTTCAGCAATATTTAGAAACCCTTCTGCCCTTTAAAATTGTATTTATAGAACTCATAACCTATTATTCTTCTAGTCTTGAAAAGTTCAACGTTTTTTAGCGATACATAATTTGGGACGATTTTCTTTACCTTGCTGGTGGTTTTCAAGTTTCTTCCATATTTATTTGCTCTCTGACTTTTGATAAAAGTTATAAGAATTCTTTTTCAGTGGTTTTCAGTTGTTTTAGGCCTTTCAATATATTTTTAGAATAATTTAGGACCGTTTTATTTGCTGCTTTTGACCTTCGGAAGCATTTCATACGATTCCGAGATTATTTTGAACTATTATTTCACCAGAAGCCAATATTCAGCAATTATTTCAATTTATTTAATTAGTCATTTTAACAAGCAAGAAATCATTTATTCTGTTATTTTGAGCTCTTTTGATTTCTAGACATTATATTACAGTGTTTCTGAGCTTAACTTTGAATCATTGTTTTGTGGGTTCTAATCTTTAGAAGCTTTTTTAAGCCAAGCTTAGGTTAGGAATACTTCTGATAGTCAGAGACGTTTTTGTGATTCTCAGCTTAATTTGGCATCACCATTTAAAATCATTTACTGACGGCCTCTTTTGGCTTCCAAAAGCATTTTCATCAATTCTGAACTGACTTAGGTATCATTTCATGAAGCTCTAGTGCTTAGTAAGTTTAATTTGGTATTAGAGTAAGAAACCTATTTTAAGCAGGTTATGCTGTCTCCTGTGCATTAAGACAAAATATTTAAAATGTATGACCTGAAATAGAAGCATAAGTGTATCAGATTGTTCTATCTCTTCTCCAACAGCCCTTTTTTTTTAAATAATAAAACTGATTCAGCAAACATCACCAATAACCAATCAAAGTTCCCAATCGAGGGACACTATTTCAATCACCCTGAACCAATTTCAAGCAGTTTCGCAGAGGATTTTCTTCAGCACCCAAATGGCCTAAAGGGCTACAATTTTGCTTAACTTTTTTTTCGATTGATGTTGATTAAATGATTTCTCTGTGTTAAACTGCATTTTTTACCAAAAAGTTCTGTGGTTTTTTGTTTTAATTGATGATCATTTTGATTTTCGTTTATGACCATCCCAATCCATATTATTATTTACAGTTATTCTGAGCTATAACAAGCATTTTAACATCATGAAGTTTCTAGCCCCAAGAGATTCTCAACATAATTTTTTGTTTTGACCATTCCTAAGCTTCTCGAGTGTTTTTTAATAATGATTTGAAATAATTCCTATTCTTAAGACTTTCTCAAAATTCAAAATTGGTTTCTGATCTTAATTTAAAATCATTGTTTTGCCCGTATGTTACCTTCAAAAAATTTCAGCTATTTTGAGTATACCTTACCTTCCTCAGCAGGCCGGGGTGACTCGTGCTGTTTTAAGAAGTCGTCTCCATTCCACTCGGTGCTGGGCTGTATGGCGCCATGCTCCCAGGAGCCTTATCAGTCGTAGATCACTTTCAATCTGATCGAACCACCGTGCACGCTGTGCTCTTCTGTTTCTGCTGCCGGATGGGTTACTGAAAAGAATCGTTTTAACCAGGTTGTCATCCGGCATCCTTGTGACGTGTCCAGCCCATAGTAATATGTTAACTTTAACCAGATGCGCAATGGGGGTCTCTCATAGCATCGCGTGCAGCACATGGTTCATGCGTCTACGGCATTCTCCGTCTTCAATCTGTACTCCAAACTAGATAGTTCGCAGCATCTTCCGTTCGAAAACTCTTAGGGCGCTGGGGTCTCTAAGGGCGCTGGGCGTCTCTGACTACGAACTCTACCTTACGAAGCGCAAAGTAGACACGATTTCCCGCTTTAATGCGTGCCCGGATCTCCTTGCTGCTATTGTTGTCAGTGGTCACCAGCGATCCTAAGTACACGAGCTCGTCTACTATCTTAAGCTCATCGCTGTCTACGATGATCCAGGGTGGGAGACTAACATGGTTCTTCTTGGAGCCTTTTCCCTTCATATAGAGTAAATTAACTTATAGTGGGCCCCTTTATTCTCTAACCTATAGTGGACCACATCATTGGTAGCCTTGATCAGCCGCGTCAGTTTATCTCGTGCATGATCTGCAATGGCTGTTCTCGAGCAATTGCTGCCTTGAAGTCGATAAAAATGTTGTACTCACGACATTTTTGCAAAATCTGTCGAATTGAAAATATCTGAACCGTGGATTCGCGGGCTCTCATGAAACCCGGCTGGTACTGCCCCATGAACCTCCTGGTTAAAGGTGTTAGACGTTGGAATAGAACTTGGGAGAGTATTTTATAAGCAGCGTTTATGAACGTAAGGTCACGATAGTTGCAGCAATCCAGCTTGTCACCCTTTTTTAGCTGGTGCAGACGACTCCATCCATCCACTCTCTCGGCAGTTTTCTTTTTTCTCAGATCTTGGAAATGACCCAATGCAGTGCAAGAGTTTCTTTACTATGTGTGTAGAGCTCACCAGGCAGGTCGTCTTTGCCGGAGGCTTTGTTGTTCTTCAGCCCCCCAATCTCCCGCTGAATTTCGTGGAGGTCGGAAGCTGATACCCGGTCATCTACTGCTGGCACTCCCAGGTCCAATCCAGTTCCGCTTCTGTTGGTTGCATCGCCATTGAGATGTTCATCGAAGTGCTACTAATACTTGTCGACCACCTCGCTATCGTTCGTGATGAGATTACCTTCCACATCCTTGCAAAAGTCGGCTCGCGGCACATAGCCTTTACGGGATGGGTTAATCTTTTCGTAGAACTTTCGCGTATCATCAGCAGTTAAAGCTCTTCTAGTTCTTTATTGTCACGATCCTCCTGTTGGTGCTTTTAACGTCTCAAGGTCAGGGTCAAATCGTCCTCAGTGTGTGGAAACAGTGGAGAAAAAATTCACCGCGCATTTCCTTTTCAGTATGTGCTTGCGTGTAGCAAATGCTTCCACCACACTGCTTCCTTCTCCACTCCAAAGTGTCTCAACCAACTTACAGAGAGACAAACACACTTCCAGCTCACCTCAAATCTGATAGAAACAAGAGAGGTGAATCATTCTACAGAGAAAACGCAAAAGTACACTACAGTGTTCACTGGCGAGTAGTCCGGAAAGTGAAAAAAACATACCGGGCAAAAGTGTAGTCCTCGTGTAGCTACACCGCGAAAACAAATACGACCAGAGTAAACCTGACTGGCATGAGCAACGCAGTCTATTTTTTTTCTCCCAATCTCTTTTCCTCTTCTGCCATGCTCTGCTGTGTAATTATTGTGCGTGATGTCCATACGTGTGAGAAAGTACACCATAGTTCATTGTTTCGCAAGAGAGAAATTTCAGATTTCACCACGGTGCCTTCAGGAAGCTCACGAGATAAAAATCGCCCGTCGTTCTCTTTTGGCATGTGCGTTGATTTGCTCTTTAATGTGAGAGCAGTTGTTTTCGCAGTGCAAGATGTTCTCCTGCACTCTAGAGGTTTTCTGAGGAGAAAAGACAAACATGCCTCTGAAGTACCAACGCGGTTTTGGGCCGCTCCTCCTGGAGAACAGGCGCACCGGGTTTTTTGGCTAAGACGCTTACAGCAGCGCAGACTCGCCTTTTAGGAGTCGTTAGGGGAGATTGTGTAGAGCCCACTACGCATCTCTCGGCCCCTCGGGGTACTTATCCATCATATTCGCATCTACCCTCCATATCTGAAGACTGTTTCGCTATCCACAACCTGAGATCCATCCGACTCCTTCCAGCTAGTCTGTGCGTATTGAAACTTGCATCGATGATGTGAGAAGCGTGTTGGTCCCTGTAAGGATCACCTACATTGAACCCTGTCAGGATCATTAGGACTCGCGGTACTATTTTGAGCTAAATTTTTCACCTTTTCTGACTTTGAAGAGCGGTTTCCAGCGATCCTGAACTGAATTAGTGATTATATCAGAACTTTAGAACATGCTTGGATTCGCTTTTTTGCTCTTTGAATGCTCATTAGGCTATATTTTGTTATGGAGGCAGAATTCGAACAGGTCATATGAGCCGTTGAGAGCAAAAGTGGTACATGTGCCATTTTTGCACTTTTTGGGTTTTTTGCATAAATTGATGCAGAACGCAGTAATGTACTAGTATGTCCAAGAAAAACCGAGATCTGACAACCCAAACCAAAGTTATAGCCAAAACTATTTTTGGTAAATAACATAATCACCATTTCGTTGAGAGCAAAAGTGGTACATGTCCAGTCTGTGCATGTTAGATAAATTGTAAGTCGAGGATCTTAGGATATAAAACAATCATGTCTTCAGCAAAGTTGGTCAAGTGATTGAGTACTTTTAGATGAAGATCTGTCTGCTTTGAAAATTTCTCACTACGTGGCGCTAGTGTTTCACCTATTTCAGTATCAAATCGTATACTGTTACCAAATACATATACACTAGCGCCACGAAGAGACAGAATTCCTTAACAAACATCATCATTGAATAGTACTCAATCACTTGGACAACTCTGCTGAAGATATTAATGTTCTAAGTCTTCAAATCAGAGAGCTATAATGCATCATTCATGCTCACACTGGACATGTACCACTTTTACTCTCAACGTTTTCTGGTTGTCATTATCTTTCCCATAGAACCAAAGTGGTACATGTTTTTCCATTGAAGTTTGTGTAAGTTTCTCAACCAGAACTCGTTATGTTTTCATGTACCGTCTTTTGAAACCTTTTCAGCAATGATTTAATGCAGTTATGTTGGAAAAAATTGTTGAAAATAATTAACTATTTGAGTGTTTTCGTTTATCGCGTCTCCTGAAAAATTTACCTAATGGCACATGTACCACTTTTGCTCTCAACGGCTCATATATGAAGCACTTGTAGAGACACTCTATCTTCATGCACGACTTCGATCGTCAATTCATCTCAAATTTTCACCGAACAGATCTTCGAAGTGTCCAAAGTCTATCACCCAGCTATTCCAGCATTTATGTATCTTCAAATGCTGAAATCCAAAAGATTCAAATCGAGAGAGGATGCTGGCCATTGAGAGTGTTGATAAACATGGTTGATTTTCGTTCTTTTGAAAAAGCGTGATTAAATCGAAATAGAAAGCGTGAGAAAATCGTGCGTAAATTTAGAGTAGATGAAAAAACCGAATGTTGATAAAAACGAAAAAAATACTGTTTTTTAAATATATAAGCGTTTTTAAGCGAATCACAGTTTCGAACATTTTCCCCCTTTTCAATCTTTTATAACTTGTTGTAGTTTTTTCAACGATTATGAACCAAATGTAGAATCACTTTTCGTTTCGATTTTTTTTTATCAGCGCTCCTCTCGATTACGAAGTTAATTAGTGATTTTTCCTATTTGAAGCAACGACTTTTAGAGATTTTCAGACAAATTATATTTTGTTTTCCATCGAGAATGCAGTAAAATTAACGCGATCTAATAGCCCTTACTAACACGCAGAGAATCCTGAGAAAGAATCCCCAGGATACCTTTAACTCGGTGATGGAATCGTGAAAGGAATCGCAAACACGATCCGGAGGATTCCCACTCAGGATTCTTATTCAAGAATCCGAGAGCCATATACAGGGCATTCCTGAGGATTCTTTTTTCAGGAATCCTTTTCAAGGACGCTCACGAATCCAATGTGAGGAATCCTAGAGAATCTATGCGAATCGTATGTGTTCGTCCGGGAGGACTAATGACAATTCCAATGCAAACAAGTTCTAACTGATTTTTATTAATTGATGTAGTTTTATTAAATTACCAGTACTCATAGTTGGGAGAAAACTGCATGTAACTATAAATATTGTTGTATGTTTATAACATTTTTTTTCGTTACAAATGAATTTGGCATAGACTGTCATAAATCGCACTCGTAAGCGTATATGAATTACAAATTAACATCTTTTCAATATTGTTATAAGGTATAAGGTCAACTTCCAAGATGGTCACCAACTCAATGCAATTATTTCTCAACCCAACAATAACATTCCTACTTAGGCTCACGGGAAGGAATTAAACTGCGATTATCCCGCGGTGGATTTACACGTGTATGAGTTTGTGTTCGTGCACGATTAAACGATGCGTGTTGAAATGCTCTACTTAATTATGTAATCATTATGTTTATGAGCTGTAATTTTACCGCTTTCGTGACTGCAGCTCGCGACCGCACCGTTTTATTCCGCGTGGTTCCACGATTCCTTCGCACCGGTTTATGTACATTGTTGCCCTGCTACGATGCGCTTTTGTTTCCGCAGATGACATGATGAGCAACCTTCCGGTTGCCCTTGCATACATCGTCATCATCATTAGCATCCCCTTCGTGGAAACATTTTGTTTTTTTTTACTTTTTTGCTAAGAATGTTTAATGTATTCTTATTTATAGTGCGATGCCGTTACAACTATTTTTCTTGCATGTATTTTATGTAATATAAATATACAGTAAATTGTGAAAAAAAAAACCTTTTTTATTACGTTACGCATAGATAAACAATCACAGCAATATTTGTATTCCCCACTCTCAAACACACCGCTCAGAATAAAACGCCAAATCTGCCAATCTCGTCAGTGTCATACCCATTCAAAGAAAAATAAGGTCGGCGCTCGTCAGCTTCCGCCTAACCGGGGGTTCCATATCCGCTTGACAGCCTATCCGCCTATAACCCAAACACACATAGGCTACACAGTAAGCGGCCACACAAATCACTGTCCTCAGTTTTCTGTGCGAATATTTATGCAAAATTAATACCATTTTAGGCATTCGAGGCACGTCCCCCTATTCCAAAGTGCAGCACCGTATATACCAAACCATAATCAACAGGAGAAGACGGTTATTTTTACCAGATTTCCGAAGCACGTACAGCAGTAACCTGCTAGTCAGACTGGAAACGTGTTCCAGCGGCGGGTCCGGTCGGGTCCATGAAATAATCAAACTAGCACATTGGAGCAGCGGAAGCAGCCATTGAAAATGAAAGTGCTGTGCGGCAAGTTCCACTCCACGAAGGAATCAACAGGTGTCAATACATAGTGTACAAACGGAATAATTTATTAATGGTAATTTAAAAGCGTTGATAACTAATGCTATTCAGTAGGAGAAAAAATGGAAAAGGTTCACAGAAAAAGGTGAGAGATTACAGCAGCCGACAAACGACAAACCCCAACTCACCAAAAGGAAAAGAATAAAAATACAACGTTTACGGAGCCTGGTAACTCCACCACCGTTGGCGACATTTGACAGCCAATGGGCGTTGGAGTTTCCGCGTGCCGAACGTTCAATCTCCGATGGACTCACTCAACAATCCACACCGTTCGAGAAGTGCTTCACAGTGCAAAAGTCTCGATTTTTATTTCATGTAGTCTCATGGTAGAAAAACTGTTAAGTCTCAATACGATAGTCTCGTCTGGATATCTCAATTTTTAATAATATAATAGATACTCAACTAAGTTATCGCCATCAGGCAATAGATAGCGCCATTGATATGTTAGTAATTTTATTGTAGTTTCATATACTTTTAGTTGTGTGAAAAAATCTGATTTAGTGCCAAATAATCGTCGTTTTATTAGAAGATTACGGCGGCTGAAGCGCATCGCGAGTTAAAAAAAAAGTTACATCAAGTCATACAACGAGCTGTGGTTTGTTCCATCGATTTCAATACGGTAATTTCGATGTTGAAGACTGCCCACGCGAAGGAAGACCCAAAAAGTTGAAAAATTTTGAAGGAATCACGCAAAGAGAATTTATTAGGAGTTATCAGCTAAGCCGTTTCCAAACGATTGCATGCTTTTTCGAAATAAAGTTCTGTAAAATATTACTTTCTTTTTAGTTTTTTTTTATTCAATAAATATAGTTGACACGGCTCAACAACACTGGTAAACACAGACTTTGCCCTAGACCGCAAACTGACAAAAATGAAAGATTATAACTATTTAACCATTCCTGTAAATTTTGGTGACCCCAGCAAAAATAACTTTTTTAGAAAACGGTTTGTTTGATTGGCATAGTATCTTCGGCAAATTTGTGGATAATAATTTTATCCTTCTGAAAAAATATACCTACACTGGTGCTTATTACGGGAGTCACTTCACTATGAAATCAAAGTGAAGTGAATAAAGCCCTATTACGGGACTCACCCAAGTGACAAACAAATCGCAAAGTGACATCTACCGTGGAATCTGGGTTATTTTTTTTTTGTTCATCTATAATTTATTTGACACGGCACAAATACAATTTAATGTTTAACGGCGCCAATTATATCTGGTAGCTTACTTTCTAAAGTATCTTAATAACTAAAAGCAAATTTTTTATCCTCGCTGCCGACTACGAGCTGAAACTAAATGTAACTTAAAGCTATAATATTTTGCATTAAAAGCACTGGTTTACTGTATGATGGTTTTCATTGCCATAGGTAAGCACATGTTCCGCTGCTGGGCCAAGATATTACGGACTGGCATATTGGGTTGTCTCCCTCGGGCCTTGAGAGTATCGTGCGGGTCTGATTGCTGTTTCCGGATCCGGGGTCTTAACGTGTTCTTGTCGTTAGGCTGGATGCAGGCGGAAGGGGGCAGGACTAAACTGGGGCGTGGATGGATTTCAGGAAAACGTATATAAGGGACATGTAGGATAGGTCACGGCTCGCCAAGACATCACGAACAGGAACAGCCGACTGCCTACCTTCGGCCTGCAGGGAAGCTATTAATTCAGACCTGGCGTCACGGTGTACAGGGCATGACCAAACAACGTGCTCTATGTCATGATAACCTTCACCACAGGCACAGATACCACTTTCCCCGAGCCCAACACGACGGAGATGCGCGTCAAATCTATAGTGATTGGACATAAGCCGGGACATCACGCAAATGAAATCCCGACCTACATCCAACCCCTTGAACCACGCGTTCGTCGACACCTTGGGGATTATGGAATGTAACCACCTTCCCAGTTCCCCTCTGGTCCAAGCATTTTGCCAACTGATGATCGTATTCTGACGTACAAATGAGAAAAATTCATGAAAGGCAATTGGTCTTTCATAAATTCCACCGTTTGTTACGCCCACCTTAGCCAAAGAGTCCGCTTTCTCATTGCCCGGTATCGAGCAGTGAGAAGGGACCCACGCTAAGGTAATCTGATACGATTTTTCGGATAAAGCACTCAGATGCTCCCGTATTTTCCCCAGGAAATACGGAGAGTGCTTAACATCTTTCATCGATCGGAGAGCCTCAATGGAACTGAGACTGTCCGTAAAGATGAAATAATGGTCCGTGGGCATTTTTTCGATAATCCCTAGGGTGTACTGAATTGCAGCCAATTCTGCGACGTAAACAGAAGCAGGATTATCAAGCTTATGGGAGACGGTTAAATTGTTATTGAAAATACCGAAGCCAGTGGACCCATCAAGAAGTGATCCGTCAGTGTAGAACATATTGTCGCAATTGATGTTTCGATATTTATTGGAAAAATTTTGGGGATCTGCTGCACGCGTAAAGGATCCGGGATTCCACGAGTTTCTTCTATCATGGATGTATCGAAAAACACAGTAGAATCAGAAGTATTTGATAAGTCGACACGATTTGGAATATTCGAAGAAGGGTTAATATTATGGGACATGTGATTGAAATACATGTCATAAAACGGGTTTGAGAATTAGGTTCGATTAACCTTTCAAAATTTTCAATCACGGGACGGTTCAAGACCTCACATTTGATTAGAATACGAGAAGACAGGCTCCAGAAGCGGTTTTTCAATGGTAGTACTCCAGCTAAGACCTCCAAACTCATCGTATGGGTCGACTGCATGCAACCCAAGGTGATACGCAAACAACGATATTGTATTCGCTCCAGTTTGATCAAATGTGTGTTTGCTGCGAGGCGGAAGCAGAAACACCCGTATTCAATAACAGACAATATCGTTGTTTGGTAAAGCCTTATAAGGTCTCCTGGGTGGGCTCCCCACCATTGTCCGGTTATTGTACGAAGAAAATTCACTCTTTGTTGACATTTTTTCATCAGATACCTAACGTGACAACCCCAGGTGCCTTTAGAGTCGAACCAGACACCAAGATATTTGTGTACCAAAACCTGAGAAATCGTTTTACCCATTAATTGTGTTTGAAGCTGAGCAGGTTCATGCTTCCTATAAAAAAACTACTATCTCAGTCTTCTCCGGAGAGAATTCGATACCTAGCTATAAAGCCCAAGCAGACAAATTGTCCAAGGTATCTTGCAATGGTCCTTGCAAATCGGCAGCTTTGGCTCCTGTAACAGAGATTACACTGTCGTCTGCAAGTTGTCTTATCGTGCATGAGTTTGCCAGACATACGTCGATGTCATTTACATAAAAGTTGTAAAGAAGGGGGCTTAAACATGAGCCCTGGGGAAGACCCATGTAGCTAATGCGAAAAGTTGCCAAATCGCCGTGCGTAAAATGCATGTGCTTTCGGACAGCAAATTGTGCAAAAAATTGCTCAAAATTGGAGAAAATCCTTGTCGGTGAAGTTTGCCCGATAGAATGTCAATAGAAACGGAATCAAAAGCCCCCTTAATGTCCAGGAACGCAGACGCCATTTGTTCTTTGCGAGCATACGCCAGCTGAATATCTGTTGAAAGCAACGCAAGACAATCATTCGTCCCTTTGGCACGGCGGAAGCCAAATTGAATATCTGATAGTAGACCATTTGATTCGACCCAGTGGTCTAAACGACGGAGTATCATTTTTTCCATCAATTTCCGGATACAGGATAGCATTGCAATCGGCCTAGAAGAGTTGTGATCAGAAGCTGGTTTCCCTGGTTTTTGGATGGCGATCACCTTCACTTGCCTCCAATCCTGCGGTACAATGTTTTGCTCCAGGAACTCATTGAACAAGTTCAACAAGCGCCTCTTGGCATTGCCGGGTAGATTCTTCAACAAGTTGAATTTGATTCTATCTAACCCAGGTGCGTTATTGTTACAGGACAGGAGGGCAACTGAAAATTCTGCCATCGTAAAAGGTGATTCTATCGCGTCGTGACCCGGAGACGTATCGCGAACAAAGTTTCGCGCAGGAACAGAGTCCGGACATACTTTCCTGGCAAAATCAAATATCCACCGACTTGAAGACTCCTCGCTTTCGTTGACCGTTACGCGATTCCGCATTCTTCGGGCTGTGTTCCAAAGAGTGCTCATCGATGTCTCCCTCGACGTGTCGTTCACGAACCGACGCCAATATCCGCGTTTCTTTGCTTTAGCCAGGCTTTTAAGCTTGGTATTAAGCTCCGAATACCGTATATAGTCGTCGGGTATACCTCCCTTCTGGAAGGCCAAAAACGCGTCGGATCTTTGCGTGTAGACACTCTTTGTCCCACCACGGAGTTGGAGGCCGCTCTTTGATCGTTACGCCGGGATATTTCTTCGTTCGGGCTTGCAACGCGGCGTCGAGGATTAAGCCCGCGAGGAGGTTGTATTCTTCAAGTGGTGGGTGATGTTGAATCGACTCGACCGCTTTTGAAATCATTTCCTCGTATAACTTCCAATCGACATTCCGTGTGAGGTCATACGGAATGTTAATTGGTCGCATGCGAGTTGAACCGTTAGTAATTGAAATTAGAATAGGCAGATGATCGCTACCGTGAGGATCGAGGATTACCTTCCATGTGCAATCCAACCGTAGCGACGTCGAACATAAGGATAGATCCAAAGCGCTTGGGCGCACTGGAGGTTTCGGGATACGTGTCATTTCACCGTTGTTCAAAATAGTCATGTCGAAGTCATCGCAAAGGTTATAGATTAAAGAGGAGCGGTTATCATTGTAGGGGGAACCCCAAGCCACACCATGAGAGTTGAAGTCTCCCAAAATCAAACGTGGCAAGGGAAGAAGTTCTATTAAATCAAAGAGCAACCGTTGCCCAACCTGTGCTCTGGGAGGAATATATATTGAGGCAATACAAAGCTCTTTACCTTGTATTGTCATTTGACATGCGACAACTTCGATGCCTGGAATCGAGGGGAGGTTAATACGATAGAAAGAATAGCACTTTTTAATCCCTAAAAGTACTCCTCCATATGGGGTGTCTCGATCAAGGCGAATAATATTAAAATCATGGAAATTGAAATCAATATTTGAAGTAAGCCAAGTTTCACAAAGGGAAAATGCATCGCATTTGTTTCTATTTATTAAAACTTTAAATGAATCCATTTTTGGTAAAATACTTCTACGATTCCACTGTAGGACAGAGATAGAATCCTTCGTATACGCAGATGAATTAGGCATCGAAGGATACAATCGCTACAAGGAGGGGCCATTGGGCATTCAACTGCTTCAAAAATGATCTAACTGTTGGGAGGAATGCTGTAAGAAATATTTTAATTGGATCGGGTACATTGAAAGTTTCAAAAATCCAGTCCACAATGTCAGAAAATTTCACTAATCCAGAGTTTGTTTCATCAACTGGGAGTGCAAAAGGAACAACTGGGGTTTTAGATGTTCCTGGCAGTGCTGGGAACTCCTTCTGGGACTTTAAATTTGCAAGCCCAGGAGGAGTTTGCTTCGGTTTTTCCCCAGCACTGTTTGGTTTGTTTGTAACTTTCATTTCACTTTGGGAAATCTAAGGACCTTTTCGGGGAAGTTTAGGAGAGGAAATATTTTTCCTCTTTCTAGACGCCTCAGGATTGGCATAAGTTGTTCCCGCTGGTGAATCGTCAGAATCGGTTTCATCAGGGGACAACAGATCAAAGGAGTTCGATGTTATGGTAGAAGTGGTCACGGTCTTCTTCAGCATCTCAGCGTAAGATCGCTTTGAACGCTCCTTAAGTGACCGCTTGATTTTATCTCTGCGCTGCATGTACACCGGGCATGTGGAGAGCTCATGCTGATTTGCCCCGCAGTGAATACATTTTTCAGCATTTACACTGCAAGAATCGTCCGCATGAGTTTCTCCACACTTGCTACATCGTGCCTTATTGCAGCAGTAGGCGGCTGTGTGGCCTAGCTGCTTGCAATTGGTGCAATTCATAACACGGGGTACATACAATCGCACAGGCAGACGAACCCGATCGATCGAGACGTGGCTAGGGAGAGCAGATCCGGCAAACGTAACACGAAACGAGTCTGACGGAGTGTACACTTTTGTGCCGTTGACAAGAGACACAGACCGCAATTGCTTGCAATCTATGATCTTTACTTTTACGTCGTGACACAAAGCATTTTTGAAGCAGCCAAAACCGCTTGCCAAGATACACTCGACCGACAGACTCGAATCGGTTATGACACCGTCGATCTCCACGTCTCGTGCGGGTATATAAACGCGATACTCGCGTGTGAAAAGCTCGGAGCGAACAATAGCGTTGGCCTGTTCCAGGTCGCTGACCACGACACGGAGCTTGTTGGGTCTGACCTTGGAGATTTCGGTCACGGCCTTGTACCCCTCCGTCAGGTCTTTCGAAATCTGCAGGATGTTTAACGGTTTCGATTTCGGTCCTGCTTTTGGCCGAAAGAAAACAGTAAAGTTGCCCTGAGATCCGTCCGGGTAAAGCCTGGGGCGAGGGGGGACTGGAGAATTAACAGAGGAAGGGTTGGCAGGAGAGACAGGGTCGGAGGGGTTCGGGGATGGTGGCACGGGAGGCGAGGGAGGCGAGGGATCTACATCCATCGCGCTAAATCTGGCGCACTAGCGCCGACAGAACACGTACCTCTTTACTTCTCCTTTCAGCAGGGTTGGTTGTCCGAACGGTCGCAGCTGCAGCCGTTACAGCCAGCAGCACCAATACAGCAGCTCCAAACAGCCACCAGCAGCGAGCCGGGTGTGCGATCACTCAGCACAGCGACACAACTCGCTGTCAACTGTTGGCTTCTTCTTTTTCCTCCTTTGTGTTGAGATTCTCGTCCACTGCTGTAGCACAAATCACTTAGCAGCCAAATCGGCTTACGCACCAGCAAACAGCCACAATGCGAAACAGTTGCACAAAGGCGGGCGACCTTGAACCTTCACTCGACCAGGCAAACAATGCCAACACTTGCTCGCGCGTCTTTTGTTTTATATTCTATCGGAGCGATCACCAACCACATCCGATACTGATGCGTGTTCGGCACAGAATGAATCTGGGTTATGATGAGTGTCATATGAGTGAAGTGAAAATGGAAAAAGCGACGTTTCGCGTGGAATTATTTCAAGACCATTTTGAACGGTGAAATGATTCCACGAAGATGACATGAGTCTTAAAATTGATTAAATTGTGATCTTATGGTAAATGTTGGATTTATTCTTCAGTAACGAAGCGAATCAGAATTTGATCCGTGCCTCGAAGCGATCAAAGTTTCAGCTTTTGCCCGATGAAAAAATGCACACTAGGTCATGAAATTTTCGATACCGAAAAAACATTTTTTTATGCCAAATGTCTTAAAAATGCAAAAAACGACTTTCTGGGACTGAGAAATTTTTGAGCTGAAAAACAACCTCATTTCACTTGTCCTATTCTCAATTTCACTTCACTGTGAATCCTACTTCACGGAGGTAATTTTTGTCACCTCACTTGAAGTGGAATCGGGAATTGGTCTGAAAAAGTAAATTGAGCGTTAGAGTGGAATAAATATCACCGTGAAGTGACTCCCGTAATAAGCATCACTGTAAAATAAATTGAAAAAATTGTTATTTTGGACAAAATTTGATTTTTTTTTCATTTTTTTATTCCTCCAAGTTCAGCTAACTATTTTTTGAAACCAAATTCATAAAAAGTGAGCTATCGAGATATATAGATAGAGATTTGTATAATCATCTTGCTGTTTTTTTCCGAAAAATTTATTTTTGTCTCACGGTGTACTTATTTTGTGAAAGGACAATGCTGCCCCTGTTTACATAGTTGACGTAAGAGCCAAAATGACCAAAATGCTCTTTTTCGTTGATTCAGCTTCCTTTCCCTAAGAAACATACATTCAGATTGCCGGGGTCGCCATATATTTGCGCAGTCTTTCTCAAATTGTGTGCAAATTTTTGCCTGTGGATCACAATTTTTCAAATTGCGGTAGAATTTTTTCAGATATCAAGAAAAAGTTTTCGGATTTTAGATCTGGCTGTAAACAGAAAGCAAGCACCGAATTTATTATTACATTTTTTTTTTCGAAATGTGCGATCGCCACAAAACCCCGCGTGTATATCAAAGTGGAGCTCAAAAAAGAAGATTACACGAAGAAAAGAATCAAAAACTCTTTAATACCCCGTTCACACTAAACTGCATATTACATGATATCGGGCCATTCGTACTGTCGAGGCCATAGCACCATGTCATATCCATATTTCCTGATATTCCAGTTGTCATTGGATATCACCTCGGCTACTGGTATCGCGGATATCATGTTCGAAAACCAATAAAAACCAGATTTTCAGCAGTTGGCAACACGACCAAAAGACATTTGACGGTGCGAGCCAACTAGCTGAAATCCCTATCCTAATTACATTGCTCTTGTTGTCTTGTTTTTGCCTTGACCTGTTTTTGTTTTCTTCTCTTTTCAATTACCAAAGTAAATGTCAAACCACATCATCTGACTGTAGAGTGAACACCCGAAGTGATACCCAATATCATCTGGCGATATCAAATGATATGTAGCGTAGTCTAAACAAGGCATAATGATCTCGAACGTAACTGGAGAAAGGTCTTTTTCGAAGATGAAGATGATTGAAAATAGGTTGCGTACGACTATGAAGAATGAAAAGCTGTCAAACTTAGCATCGTTAAGTTGAGAGTTCGTTATTCTGAAAGAGTTGAATGTTGATTATTTAATTAATAAGTTCTCTGAAAAAAAAAATCTAACAAATTTTTGGTAATTTTTGAATACGATTTAATCGTACGATAAAAAAACGGTTTTGTTTTTTTTTTCGGGGCCCCCACTGTAAATTGGGCCCCGGGCCTCCACAATGGTAAATCCGGCTTTGCATACACTACAAATGAAAAGAAAACTATTTTGTTCTAAAACTTTTGAGAAATATTGGAAAAACGTTTTGGCGTAACTGTCAATTGGTTGCAAAAACTGGCGTCACTCCATACAAGGTGCAATTGTCTATGTTAAGTCGTTTTACTCGACTGTCTAACTTCTGTCTGTTTGTCTAAGTTAAGTCGTTTAATTCGACAAACATTCCATGGAAAGGGGAAAAGAGGAAAGGGGGATTGAATTCTTGTATTGTATATTAATGTTTTTACAAGCACTCAGCCTCAGGAAGGTCTAAAGTCACCGTGTCCTTTCCCCCTACTAGTGGATATTTGCATTACATGAAATAATTAAAACGTGTGTGTATATTACGGTGGGTAAATTTAATCGATTTGCCAGAACGTTTTTATGGTTCTATTTGGGGCCCCAAACAATCCTGATACAACCGGAAGTGGATTGATCGATAGCTCTCTAACATGCAAAAAGTTTTCCTATACTAATTTTCATACAAATTCATGTACACTAAAGTCGCTTTTTACGCAGGGGATACGAGCCGCGTAAAAAAACCGCGTAAATTCCGGAATCCGCGTAAAAAAACGCGTAAATTCCGGAATCCGCGTAAAAAAAACCAGCGTTAATTCTGCATTCCGAGTGAAGGGAAACCGAAATCCACGCAAAAAAAACACCGCGTAAATTCCGGAATCCGCGTAAAAAAGCCGCGTAAAAAAGCCGCGTAAATTGCGGAATCCGCCTAAAAAAACCCGCGTGAAAAAACCGCGTAAAAAGCGATCTTAGTGTACATGCATATGTAATGCACCAATCAGAGGCACGAGTAATCCATATTCGGCAGGTTTAGCATTGTCTGGGGGCCTAAATTGAACAAAAAAAAAGTTTGTTCTGGCTCTGTGCTGTCAAGTTTGCATTTCTCCAGGTAACGATTACCCACCTTAGCGTAAATGTAAGTTTTTGTGCATGTGTTTGTGTGTGTATGTGTGTTTGTGCGTATTTGTCTAACTTCCGATGGACAATAACTGACGTTTGACCGAAACATGATTGATAAAACTAATTCAACTGCGAGGCAGAGTAGGAAGTACCGTCTGCCGGGGTGAGATTGTGCCAAAAAAGGATACATTTTTGTTCCTTAGCTTTTAATGTACACATTTAGGCAATGAGTTTGATCCAAATCACGTCAATGCACACTTAAATGTTTAGTTAACGACTGCCGCAAATATGGTTAAGTTACAATAAATTATAATTTTGCTAAAATTAAGTGAACTTTGGCCTAAACTCACCCCTTCTATGGGGTGAGATTGTGCCAAAAACAAAAAGTTGAATTTCATACCTGTTAAATGAACAGTAGTGTATCTACGAATAATTCACACGAATAACATGATGAAACAGTAAGTATAGGGATGACCATAAACAACGTGGACTATTAAGGGGCTGTTGGGGGTTGACCAGAAACTACGTTTCATATGAATTATAGAAAAATGCATGACTGGATCAAATCGATATCTGAAGTAACTAGTTATGAGAACATGGCTTATGGACAGTCTCTATATACATAGTGGCGTCTCAAGGTAGCTTAGAAAGGGAAAACGTTAAGACATAAAATCTGCGAAGACTTTTTGTTTCAATTATTATGTGACATTGACCACTATATATTTCATTGGAGATCTCAAACCGCTGGAAACGTACCCACAACCCTCCTTTCTCGCTTTAAAAGTCATCAGTTTATATAGAATAGGTGTACAGAATTTTGTTACATTCCATAAATAATTTACAATGACTGATACATTGTAAATTTCCATCTAACCGTTATTTGCTTACTGTTTTCAAGCTTTTAGTCATTATTTCAAATAATACCAAAGCTAGACAACACACCCTATGTAAACAAAGCAAGTGTTTTGGTGTATACTGATATAATTTTGTCTTGAATGTGAATTCCGCAAACTGTACCGTTCATTATAGCTTGGCACAATCTCACCCCAAAAGGGCTCGAAAAGTGTACAGTTTAGAAAAACATTATTTTCTGAGGCAACACAGGCTCAATGCATGATAATTCGTCAAAACATTGGAGACGACATCCTAACGTACCAACTGAGCAGTAAGTTGATGTGATTTCTTGATCGGGTTGTTTTGCCTGGGGCATTTTTGGATAACGTTATTTCCGCATGTTTTTCACCCTGTACTTTGAAACATTATTTAAGTGAAACAGTTCACTGATATTATCTATATTCCATTTGCAATTGTGAATAAATATGTCACGTTTCATAAAGTATTGAATTTGAGGTATTAGGTTCTATAAATCTCAAGTAATTCAACATACAAACATTTCCCGTTTTGGCTTAATCTCACCCCCGTGGCTTAATCTCACCCCGGCAGACGGTAGTCGAGTTTTTACGCCAAGCTATGCGAACAATCTGCGAGAAAAATGCATGTTTATTCGTTTTCCTGGATTAATAACCATGGGAAGACTCGTATAATCCATGGAACCTCTATTCAAACATCAATCTTCATAAAATTGACAGACTAGTTTGTTAAAATTGTATCTCAATATAATTATTTGGGTTAAAATAACAAAAACGCGGTTTTCAATGATGATGTTTGTTGTTACGTCAACTATGTAAACAGGGGCAGAATGGACGCAACACATTTTGATATCTTCTGTAGTTCAGGTAATTTACAATCGCAGTAACGGAGAGAAATCCATCAAAATGTTGCAACATAGCATAGCAACTTCAATGAACAGTTTTGTTCATTTAAAAAAGTAGAAGATACCGCAGGGGGAGAAATTGAGATCGCGAGGCAATGGAGAAACTGTACCGTGCTGATTGATTGATTTCTTTTGAAGGGACTTCAACCCCAAACGGTCATTCGTCCCTAAACTGTACCGTACGAATGACACACGAAAGTTCTACGAGAAGCTGAACAGTTCCCGCAAAGGGTATGTGCCACAAGCCGACATATGCAAGGACCTGGACGGCAAGCTTCTCACGAACAAAGGTGAGGTGAATGAAAGGTGGAAGCAGTACTACGATGAACACCTTAATGGCGATGTAGCAGAGGTCGACGACGAAGTGGTAGTAGATCTCGTTGTACGCGCAGATGACGACAGATTGCCAGCCCCTGATCTCCAGGAGGTTAGAACCAACTCCCCAGCGAGCTATTGAAACATGGTTGTAAATCACTGGCTAAGGCGCTACACTAGATTATTGCCAAGTTTTGAGGGAGGAGGAGGTAGTAACGGGGGAGTGGAAGTTACAGTGTGCCTCATCACTGGATGGAGGGTGCAGTGTGCAATCACGTTGCTGAATGCCAGCTACAAGGTACTCTCTCAAATTCTGTGCCGTCGACTATCACCATTCGCGAGGGAATTCGTAAAGCAATACCAAGCGGGATTTATGGGTGCCCGCGCCACCACGGAACAAATATTCGCGGTACAGCAGGTTCTACAGAAGTGTCGTGAATATAACGTGCCCACACATCATTTGTTTATCGATTTTAAATCGGCATACAACACAATCGATCGAGATCAAAAATTTGTAGAAATTTGACGGTAAATTGGACGAATGAGAGAAATAAGATGAATATAGGTGCAGCTAGCTGTTGAGATGAATAATGGAGCGATTACCCTATTTCCTTTTTTTTGCATGTGTCCAAATAAAAGGACTGGGGCGTCATGCCCCGAGAGGCGTTATATACGTGCTTACCTTACCTGTCCTATAGAAAACGTCAAAACGAGCTGCGTACACTATGCGCCACTACCGCTCGTGGAGAGCTGGATGGTTTTGGGTATTGTGATGATATGCCCTCAAAAGGTCCTTCCGGAACCGGTTGTAATGAGGATTCGCTGATAAAATAACTTTGTGGAAACTATGTGGTGGCCCTGAAAACATTCAAAATGGCAACTGGGGTCGATTTACGGTCTTTGAATATCATCCCGGGTTTGTAAAAAAATATTTTTGGTGGTATTTGGCAAATTTCTAGTAGCCAAAGGTCACCATCCTAATCTTTTGAAGTCGATTTTCGGTCACTGGGCACTATTTCGATTCCGGGAATGCCCATAGGTGGTATTTGGCTATTTTAGATTATTTTCCAGAGACCAAGGGCCCCGTAAAAATATTCATGTAGGCATGTTTTTAACTTCTTTCTTCGTTTTATTTATCAATTCCTCCTCCGTTTTGCAACAAAATTGTTGGAGTAGATCTTACTCTTAAGGACGCAGCTGGGGGACGTTCGGTGGGTTCAACGAATAGAGTACAACATCGATATTCAGTCGCTCCATCCCCTCTAACGATCGTTTCGAGTAGTGGCCTGATGCCAGATTCGGCCAGAACATCGCGTCTTAGTCATCATAGTATTTCTTGATGAACTACGCAACTTTCGGCAGGCAGTTCGAACTATACATTTTCTCGTTTTCGGTCAGTTTGGAGCGAAAGAAGAGCAGCTTTGACATCCCCTTCTCGCTGATTGTCAGCCACAGTAGAACCTTCGTGTTTCTATTTGGACTGGAACGGGTGAGGCGGTCAACTATGCAAATTGGCGAGAAGACGAGCCGAACAATAAAAGTTATATAGAGCATTGCGTTCAAATAGAATATGTTTCGAAGTATGCATTGACCTGGACGTGGAATAATAGAGAATGCTACGGAACTCCGCTATATTTCATTTGCGAGCAGACCGAATTTACCTGTGTTGCACCATTCAAATAATTTGTAAATTTCATGCGAAAATGTCAAATTAAAATAAAATCAACAACAACATATCAGTTCAATTTTGTAATGCTTTTTTTTTAAGGGGGGGATTTGTTAGTAGCTTAAGTATTTATGATAAATGTTAGTAAGTAATGAGTTTGTGTGTTCAATCACAAATGGTGACTTCTCAACACTGTTAGAAATTTGTAATTTAAATTGTTAGGATTTGTTTGCTTTCGCAATAAGGACTTATCATTCGTAGGGATTTAAACCCACTTGTCAGAAAAGGGGAAGTAAACTTATAACTAACTTAATTGCTAACTTATTGGCTATAAAGAGAGCTTATCGTAGCAATTGAGGATTGCAACGATTTTTGTCGAAAATTGTTAATAATTTTATTTGACATAGCATCTAATGGTTCAACACCAGTAAGTCTATGTAATACGAGTGTACCAAACCAAGGAAGACGCTTCAAAATCATTTTCAGAATTTTTTTCTGAATCCTTTGGAGCGTTTTCTTCCTTGTTGAACAGCAACTTGACCAGATCGGTACAGCATAAAGCATTGCTGGTCTAATATTTGTCCAAAGATTTGTTTGTAAATCAGAAGTTTGTTCTTTAAACAAAGTTTAGAATTCCTGTTAATGAGAGGATATAAACATCTCGTATATTTGATGCACTTGGCTTGTATACTCTCAATGTGCTCTTTGAAAATAAGTTTTTTATCGTAAATTAGTCCCAAGTACTTAACCTTGTCAGACCAACTTAAAATAACCCCAATTCTGTAATGCTCTTTGAAGTGTTATGCAACTTCTTACGACGGTCAGATAATATGATTTCCAGTATCCTTCTGCTAATGGTGCCATAATAATAAAATATATAGTAAAATAAATGTCCCTGGTTTTTTTATTTTTATTTCTAAAAATGTTTTCTCCTTCTTGTTCTTGTCTCATTTTTACTTCTGCCGTAAAACAAGTCCTCCTTACTTTTATTCTTGCTATACGTTATATTGCAACTGATAGTTCAGCCATTCGCTACTGATAAAATTCTGTTGGTCATATTTAACCGCAATTAAAAGTTATTATATCGTTTTTTACTAGTATATTTGCTTCACATGTTGCGCATGGCATGGCAGAACGGTGGAATTACTTTGTAGATTCCTGAAGAAGTGCTCCTTTTAATGTGGATTGTATTTTGTATTCAAAAGATAGACCTTTAGACTGATTAGTCTAACCTCCATTATGTTAACATTATGACATTTTTAATTATAAAAAACTCATTGACTACCACGATAAACCATCCTCTCCACTAAGCAAGTATTAATTCGCAATATCAACAGTGAATACAATACAAACTCTGACTGCAAAAATAGATAAATCCATGGAAGCAAAAGAAATCTAACTTACTGTCTTTTCAAACATAAAAGGAGCTTTTGGTAACACTGATCGTCAAAAGCGAAAAAAAAATTGCCCTAAAGCTGAAGTGACCAGAAGTCCCGCGTTTGAACAAAAATGTCCCGCACGCCTTTGAAATGTCTCGCGGTTTTGACAAAATTGAATCAACGGATGTCCAATTGAGCAGAATCATTTCAAATCGCCTGGAAATTCGCGAAAATTTAATCGACCATGTTTGATTTGAATGAAACTTTGCACACGTATTTGGCTTAGCAAACTGAGCATTTTTCACAGATGGAGAGATTTTTTACACCCATGAGTTACATTCTAAAAGGGCGTATGCCTTTTGGCATAGGTTTTATTCGAGGCATTGTAGTCCAGAAACCGTTGGTTGTATAGAAAAACTGTCTGAGAATGAGATGTAGGGAATTAAAAATGCACCATAAAAAATATACACTGTACAAAAAAAATTTTTTTTGACCAAAAAAAAATTAAAAATAAACATTGACTTTCAATTTAAATAAAAAGAGTTGATTTTTTTTTATTTTAAAGAAACTTGACGTTAACACGCAACTTTTAAAAAAAAGTCCAGGATGGAGAAATGAAAAATTATTTTTTTATGGTAGATTTTTTTTTTTATGAAAATTCTAATTCAAACATTTTTCAAAATATTTGTATTCTGATGATTTTAAAAGATGCAAAGAGTCATTTTGATTCAAAAAGCTCTTGGTAGTAAACATTCTAAAGGCATTTGTTTGCGAGTTATTTCTAATTTAAGCTCGAAAAATTATAATTATTTAGGAAAATACACGTTTTTCTTGATTTGTCCATGGTTCTCCAGCAAAAACCATTCGTTCATTGGAAGCTTGATCAAAAATATACAATTCATTCTTTGACAACAAAACGATTGGGCGAACGGTTCTCAAGAAAAGAGTTAAATGTTCTAAGTGATATAAATATATATAAGAATCAAATATTTATTTTCGAGTTTTATTATCTTAGGAACATATTTTTTTATGACATAGATACTTTACAGAAGTAGTTTCACCTTATATTTTATATACATTATAAGTAAATGATTCGTCATCTTTTGAAAACAGCTTCGTTTGTATCTTATTTTCTGAAATCGTAACAAAAGAGTAATACTTTTGTGTGGCAGCTATTATTATAGATTTTTTGAAAATATTGCTCCATCCTGTTACTCCTTGTTCATATTCTTCATATGATACCCAACTAAATGACATTTTTGATGAATTTTTATTACTTTCCTGATTAGACCAATCATATAATTCTTTTGCGCTTGTAATGGGATGTTCATGTTCTTTAGCTAAACTTGCATTTCCTGCCATTCGTTTTAATATGCCACCAATTGCATCGCATGGGCCTTTACCATGAGAAGTCGCAAAAAAATGCCACTCTGCATCGACGTTATATTTTGTTTTGAACTTGCAAAGACTTGCAAAGTTTTTTCTATTTTGATATTGTGAGGCAGCTCCATCAGACATTAATCAACTCTATTGTTATTTTCAAAAAACTCAATAATTTGGCAATGAACACCTGAACCGCAACAGTATCACGATGGAGTACTTCCGATATTATGATGAAGCTGATAAGTGTTCCAGATTCTGAATAGTAAACAACGAAGGGATGAATGGTGGCTTGACTATCATTCCAATAACTACACGAATCACAAATTGATAAAGACGTATTAAAATGAGCTTGACTGTTCAATATTTTTAATTTTGCAATAACGTTTTCGTTTAATTTGCGTAAGCCTGATGAGCACTGATGATCAGGAAAGGATTTACAGCATTTGGGCTTGGTGTATTCCATTTTCACTTTATTCATCTTCACAAAATGCAAACTGTTACTAACACATCTGGAGTAGTGCAATCGTATTTATATATGAAAACAGATGTTATAGGTAACCCAGTAGTTATTGGTTGCGTACTTTACAAACAGTTATTATTAGTAAACAAGTAGGTAGTGTTGCACGTCAAACATTTTTTTTTTATAAAACATTCGGCAAAAGGGAACGTGTTTAGCGCTTGAGTTATTTATCCAATCGTTTTGTTGTCAAAGAATGAATTGTATATTTTTGATCAAGCATTCCAATGAACGTATGGTTTTTGCTGGAGAACCATGGACAAATTAAGAAAAACGTGTATTTTCCGAAATATTAATAATTTTTCGAGCTTAAATTTAAATTAACTCGAAAACCGATGCCTTTAGAATGTTTACTACCAAGAGCTTTTTGATTCAAAATGACTCTCTGCATCTTTCAAAATCATCAGAATACAAATATTTTGAAAAGTGTTTGAATTAGAATTTTTATAAAAAAATTAATCTATCATAAAAAAATTATTTTTCATTTCTCCATCCTGGACTTTTTTTTAAAAGTTGCGTGTTAACGTCAAGTTTCTTTAAAATAAAAAAAAAATTAACTTTTTATTTTAAATTGAAATTCAATGTTTATTTTTAATTTTTTTTTGGTCAAACAGTGTATATTTTTTAATATTTTTTTGGTGCATTTCTAATTCCCTACAACTCATTCTCATACAGTTTTTCTATACAACCAACGGTTTCTGGGCTACAATGCTTCGAATAAAACCTATGCCAAAAGGCATACGCCCTTTTAGAATGCAACTCATGGGTGTAAAAAATCTCTCCATCTGTGAAAAATGCTTAGTTTGCTAAGCCAAATACGTGTGCAAAGTTTCATTCAAATCAAAAATGGTCGATATTCGACCATAGGTCATTTCGCGCGATCTTGCTCAATTATTTATACTGGGACACTCATCAATATGCCTCTTTATGTCAATAACTGCCAATTTAAAGGAACGTAAGTGCGGAAAAAAACCATCAAGTGGGAAAACAAACACTCGACAGGGATGTTACATTGAGATTGATCTGTAAAAAATGAAATTTTGTGATAACGTTCTATGGAAAACATATTACGAACAGATAACAGATCTTTACAAAATATTAAAAATAAATTTTGAGGAAAAAAAGAAGATAATTTGCATGGTATGATTTTGTTTACAGTCTCTCAAACTTCAATTCTGACTATCTATTTCTAAATTTTATACACCAGGCTCTGTTGCCGTTGTGGTTTTTTTGTGCATTGTGATGCAAGCATATTCCATCGTGTCTTATTCGGGTAGAGATTACTAAGTCCACTACAATTCTATCGACAAAAAATATTAATAAGAACACTTTTTTATTTTATGAATGAAAATTACGCGCTTATCGTGTAGTGTGAAATCCCAAAATTTCACAAGTGTCGTTTTTCGAATCAGTTGAGAGGATTCCCCCATGACCTTAGATAACACCAGCACGGTGCACAGTGGGGAATCGCTGGCCATCAGCCAAGAAAAATTTTTTTCGTTAACTGTTTCATAATATTTTTCCTTTATTGCTATTACATTCAAGTGTCTTAATCCAAAATTTGGGCGCAATATCATGAAATCTGAATTTTTTATGACTTTTCAAAGCTTGACGAACTGACGTTTTTTGTCTTTTTTTTGAAAAAAAAAAGTAAATTACTTTGAAACGCTCTGTAGCTTCAATGATAGCTTGGATTTTTTTGTCGTCAAAGGGAAAGTTGTTGTAAATATTGTGCAAAACAAACCCTTTTCATAAGATATTGTAAAGTTTGGTTATAGTAGGCCTGACACCTAAAAAATTTAAAAAAAACGTGATTTTTTGTAGAAAAGTATCTTAAAAGTTTAGTTGCCGCAGTTTGCAACGGTTGTGACTACATTCAAAATTTAGGTAAAAACGTAAGCTTTCAAATGCATACTGTCCGCTGTAGCGCAAAACTGCGCAAATTATCACTTTAGTGAAAAAAGCGATAGCAGATTTTTTATTTTTGAAGTTGAAATTTCATAAGATATTGTAAAGTTTGGTTATAGTAGGCCTGACACCTAAAAAATTTAAAAAAAACGTGATTTTTTGTAGAAAAGTATCTTAAAAGTTTAGTTGCCGCAGTTTGCAACGGTTGTGACTACATTCAAAATTTAGGTAAAAACGTAAGCTTTCAAATGCATACTGTCCGCTGTAGCGCAAAACTGCGCAAATTATCACTTTAGTGAAAAAAGCGATAGCAGATTTTTTATTTTTGAAGTTGAAATTTCATCCAAGAATAATTTTATTCATAACCATGATACCCCAATAATGAAAATTTATGATATCGTACTCAATCCGTAAGGATAAAATATAAATGTGGACAAAAATCACAAAATTTTGTCAATGAAAAGTTATAAAATAAGTGTTAAACAAAAAAACAGTAAACAAATCTGTATGAAATTTTAATTATGTCAAATTTTATCACTTCCTGCAAATTTAAAACAATATTAAAAAAATTCAGCACTTTTCAATTAATGAACATGAAATTCGCTAAACTGATTGAAGTGTCAAATACTAGCAGCAAATTCATACCATCAAACTCCGGCTAACAATAGCCTGTTTGAAGATTGCTTTTGCTTTGCACTCGTTTGCATACAAAAGTAAAGCACACATTTTGCTTTATGAGAAAAAAACAAAGAACAGTCGTCGCCCTCCGCACCATTTCGTATTCATTTAGAACGATGTATCATTCCAGTGTCTTGGTTTTCGAATTCATAAATTCGTTGAATTTTATTATGGAGCCTTCAACTTCAGCGGCACCACCTAATTCAATGTCTAGCAAGTTGTCAATTCATGGTATTATACATATATTTAAATGTCCTCTTTCAACCATAGAAACCGGATTAGGAAGATAACATATAAATGAACTAATGAAACATCGAAAATCACAAATGAAAATTGCAGCGAAAGACATTTTCCTGCTGATAAGTATAATGAACTTCAAATTTTCTGGAAACAATTCAACACATGATTTAAGCGATCACAGCGGGAGATGATGATGATGACGACTTTTTCAATTTGTAATTAGTTCGTATTACTTATGTTGTTTTAGTTCATTTAAAAAAAAAAAATATAAATATATATATATATATATATATATATATATATATATATATATATATATATATATATATATATATATATATATATATATATATATATATATATATATATATATATATATATATATATATATATATATATATATATGTAGGTTGTGGTGAGACTCAGGCATTGGGCCGCCGAATTCTCACAAAAGCCACATTATCCGGAAGCAGCTCTGACGGAGCGAATAGTGCCGCTCCCACCACCCAAATGCACTAATTCGCCCATTGGGATTGATGCCAGTAAGTTCCCAATTACGGTAACTGGTCGCAACGCCATATGATAAGAGTCGGATTTCGTTTTCGTACCACGATTCTGGGCTGGCACCTGCGCCGAGCTCCCTTAGTAAGGTCGTGTGACAACGGCTTGAAACGGCGAGACAACAACCGGTGCAGGGGTCTCCGTCCCGTAAAACCTGGCAGGCCTTCCAGTACGTTTCAAATTCATTGCCCGGTGGGAACCGGGCAGGAGTGGGATCAGATGTCCTTTCCTGACTTGCGCCGGTCGGGGGTGTCATAGTTGCTCATAAGGCGCTATGGCAGCCGCCCCTAGCCATGGCCTCACTGCTTCGGCATAGACTACCATGGGACCAGATAGGCGACCACTCCAGTATGGATAAGGATAGCGGCTGGAAGGGGGACCCACTTAACAAAAATGAACAAAAATAATGAAGATCAACAATTGGGCGCAGATGGGTTGAAAAACCCGTTTGCACGAGGAGGCATCCAGAGGTCTCCGCCGAGAAAGGCGGAGATGGATGCAGTAAAGGACGCCTGCGAAGACGGCAAAGGCAGTACGCCTACCGGATCGACGCAAGACATCGCAGTGGCTGGTCCACTGTTGATAAAGGCGGTCGGAAGACAGCGAGACACGCTACCGAAGGTAGTAGCGCTGTCGGAGCAGCTCGATGCCATAATCGAGTTTGCGAAAAGTCGCACCAACACGACGAAGTACCTGAAGCAGGCTCTCTACATGCTTCGGTCCTCCGTCGATGCTGCGAAGAAGGAGCACGTCGAGCTCAAGGCAAGAGCGGTGGCTGCAGAGAAGAATGCAACGGAGGTGACCGGAAGGGCGACGAAGTCGGTCCAAACGGACACCTGCATGTTTGCAGCGGTTTGCGCCTCCGGGTCAGCCGCAAAAAGAGCAAGGCAGTCTCCGGGGGAAGCCCCCGAGAACAGCAAGAAACGGTTGGTTGTGCTAAGCCCGCGAGATAGCACACCAACGGCCTCCAAGTCCGCCGAAAAGTCTGCCGAAGTGGCAGCTACGGGAAACCCTTGGGTTACCGTGGGAGGAAGGAAGCGCCAAAAAGACAGCAAGCGCAACGACGAGAAGGCGACAAATCGTCCAAAAACGGGAAAGAAGGCGCGAAGCAGGGGCGACGCCCTCATACTCAAGACGGATGGGTCCAAGTACTCCGAAGTCTTGAAGAAAATGAGAGGCGAAACCCAGCTCAAGGATCTGGGAGCGGATGTGCGGACCATCCGTCGTTCTCGCACCGGCGAGATGATCCTTGAGCTCCGTAAGGATGCTAAAAACAAGGGCGCTGCCTACAAGACGGTAGCCGAGCAGGTCCTCGGGAAAGATGTGCAAATTCGGGCACTCACCTCAGAGGTGACTCTCCAGCTCAAAAACCTGGATGAAATCACCGAGAGGTGCGATATTGCACAGGCCCTCAAGGAGAAGTGCGGAGTGGAAGTAGCCACTGAGGTAATTCGCCTCCGAAAGGGTCCAGCGGGGACCCAGGTGGCCACTTTCCGGCTTGCATCGGCCGATGCAACTCTGGCCCTGAAGACAGCCAAACTTAAGGTTGGCTGGTCAGTATGTCCCCTGAGCATACTCCAGTAGCCGGACGTTTGCTTCAGGTGTTTCGAGGGAGGACACAAGTCCTGGACCTGCAAGGGGCCCGATAGGAGCCAGTTATGTAGGCGTTGTGGTGGTGCTGGCCATAAAGCTAAAGACTGCGGGGAGCCTCCCAAGTGCTTGGTATGTACTGGAAAACGGGACGCCGAGCACTTTATGGGAGGCCCACGGTGCCCAGCCGGTAAGGCGGCCACGAAACCACGGGCGTGAGGGTGACACAATTGAACCTGAACCATTGCTATGCGGCACAGCAGCTGCTATACCAAGCAGCGTCTGAGTCGCGGTCGGACATCGCAATCGTATCGGACCCCTACTGCATTCCTCCCGGAAACGGTAATTGGGTTGCAGATAAGTCCAGTACGGCGGCCATATGCACGACCAGCAAGTTCCCGGTTCAGGAGGTTGTGTCAACCTCGAATGAAGGATACGCGGTTGCCAAGGTGGACGGAGTGTTCTACTGCAGTTGTTATGCTCCGCCGCGTTGGTCTATCGAAAGGTTCACCCAGATGGTCGATTTGTTATCTATGGAGCTGACGGGACTAACACCCTTAGTAGTGGCGGGCGACTTCAACGCTTGGGCTGTTGAGTGGGGAAGCCGCCGCACGAACCAGAGGGGTCAGATCTTGTTGGAAGCTTTGGCAAAGCTCAACCTAGATCTGGCCAACGTTGGAACCAAGTGTACATTCAGCAGAAATGGTGCGGAGTCGATCATCGACGTGACGTTCTCCAGCCCAGGACTGATCGTGAACTGGAGGGTAGACGATGGCTACACCTATAGTGACCACCAGTCGGTCTGCTATAGCGTAGTCCAGAACGTGAGGCGGCAGGCGACGGGTAGAGCCAATACTCCGACCGTCCGCGGGTGGAAGACATCGCATTTCGATGCCGAGGTATTTGCAGAAGCAATGAGAAGAGAGCGCGAGGGGGGCAGTTGGCTCCGCCCGAGTGCTGACCAATTAGTTGCCACATTATCGCGGGCGTGCGACGCCACCATGCCTAGGACCCGCCAACCTAGGAATGGTAAGTCACCGGTATACTGGTGGACCGACGCGATAGCGGACCTCCGTAGCGCGTGCCTCCGTGCAAGACGGATGTTGCAACGTGCACGTACCGATGCACAGAGGGTAGAGCGCCGTGTAGTATTCGGATCTGCAAGATCGGCGCTTAAAAGTGCGATAAAGGCGAGCAAAAGGGCCTGCTTCGATAGGCTATGCGCGAGTGCCAATACGAATCCGTGGGGCAACGCCTACAGAGTCGTAATGGCGAAGACCAAAGGCGTGTTGGCGCCTGCAGAGCGATCACCAGCGATGCTGGAGCGTATCATCGAGGGACTCTTCCCACGACACGAGCCAAATCCTTGGCCTCCGGTTGCTGAGTCTCACGTCCGACGTTCCAGTATCTCAGACACAGACCAGGGATGGTCGGCCAACCTGCCGGGCATCCAATCCGTGAGAGACGGCAGCCGTGCAGAGGTTGTGGAGGAGGTAAGGGTTACGAATGAGGAACTCATCGTGATCGCCAACTCCCTAAAGGTGAGCAAGGCACCGGGACCGGATGGAATCCCGAACTTGGCCATCAGGACGGCCATGAAAGTGGCCCCCGATCTATTTCGAGCAGTCATGCAGAAGTGCCTGGATGACTGCCTTTTTCCGGACAGGTGGAAGCGACAGAGATTGGTGCTGTTGCCGAAGGCTGGGAAACCGCCAGGGGACCCATCGGCATACAGACCTATCTGTCTGCTGGACACTACGGGCAAGGTGCTTGAGAGGATTATCCTCAACAGACTGGTGAAGTACACAGAGGGTGTAAACGGTCTGGCAAGTAACCAGTTCGGCTTCCGGAAAGGTAGATCCACGCTGGATGCTATTCTCTCTGTCACCAAGACGGCAGAGGTAGCACTCCAGCGTAAGAGTTGGGGCATTCGCTATTGCGCAATCGTCACGCTTGACGTGAAGAATGCATTCAATAGCGCCAGTTGGGACTCCATAGCGCTCGCGCTTAGGAGCATCCACGTACCGGTGTCGTTGTACAAGATTTTGGAAAATTATTTCCAGAATCGGGTACTAGTTTACAACACGGAGGAGGGTCAGAAGTGCGTCCCAATCACCGCAGGGGTACCGCAAGGTTCCATCCTGGGCCCGGTGTTGTGGAATGTCATGTATGACGGGGTGTTGAAACTAAAGTTCCCTGTAGGGGTTGTGATCGTCGGTTTCGCAGACGACATCACGCTAGAGGTCTACGGCGAGTCGATCGAAGAGGTCGAGTTGATGGCCGCGCACTGCATACGCAAGGTCGAGGACTGGATGCACTCTAGGAAACTGGAGTTAGCGCACCATAAAACGGAGGTTACGGTTGTGAACAACCGCAAATTAGAGCAACAGGCGGTGGTCAGAGTCGGTGACTGCACCATTACCTCAAGGCGTTCCTTGAAGCTCTTGGGGGTTATGGTTGACGATAAGCTCACATTTAAGAGTCACGTCGACTATGCCTGTAAGAGGGCTTCAACGGCCGCTGCAGGACTATCTCGAATGATGTCCAATAGCTCAGCGGTATATGGCAGCAAGCGTAAACTTCTTGCCAGCGTGGTTTCGTCCATACTTAGGTATGGTGGGCCAGCGTGGTCCAAAGCGTTAGGTACCAACAGTCATCGTCGAAAACTGGAAAGTACCTACAGGCTCATGTGCCTGAGGGTTGTGAGCGCGTACCGTACAGTGTCATACGACGCAATCTGCGTCCTGTCCGGCATGATGCCTATCAGCATAGCCATTAAGGAGGACGTAGAATGCTTCGATCAACGTGACACAAGGGGTATACGAGGCACCAGAAGGTCATTCTCGATGATCAGATGGCAGCAGGAATGGTCCAATTCCGCAAAGGGTAGATGGACGCATCGACTTATTCCGGACGTATCCGGATGGGTCGGGAGGCGCCATGGAGAAGTTAACTTCCACTTGACACAGATTCTGTCAGGTCATGGTTGCTCCAGGCAGTATCTACACAGATTCGGGCATGCGGGGTCCCCCATGTGTCCCGAGTGCGCGGATGCGGAAGAAACTGCTGAGCATGTCTTCTTCGTGTGCCCTCGTTTTGTGCATGCGCGGAGCGACATGATGGTAGTGAGCGGGCCAGACACCACTCCGGACAACCTAGTTCGGAGGATGTGTAAAGACCCAAACATTTGGAGGGCGGTTTGTACAGCCGCCTCTCAAATAGTTTTAGAATTGCAAAACAGGCGACAGGTTGACCACCGACACGCCAGTGTTAGCTAACGGCCAGTCTCCAGGTTAGTTAGCTAAGTTAGCAAAGAGATCTATAGAACCAAGAGGGTGCACAGAGCACAAAAGCCGCTCCCCGAAGCAATACCTAGCGGTGGTCCCGGGGAGTATTATGGGCTGGAGACTGGAGGGGTTTTAGTGGGTCCGGTCACTGATTCAAACCAACCCCACACTCCCTGAGGTTGGTCACCTCAGGGGTTTGGATGCAAATTTCCCCTCCACCTGAAACAAAAAAAAAAAAAAAAAAAAATATATATATATATATATATATATATATATATATATATATATATATATATATATATATATATATATATATACATATATATATATATATATATATATATATATATATATATATATATATATATATATATATATATATATATATATATATATATATATATATATATATATATATATATATATATATATATACATATATATATATATATATATATATATATATATATATATATATATATATATATATATATATATATATATATATATATATATATATATATATATATATATATATATATATATATATATTTAGGCAAGATTTGTTTAGTTTGAGGGGTTGTCCATGAATTACGTATTTTTTTCAATGGGGAGGATGCCCAGTGGCACTACTTGTGGTCAAAGATCATATAACTCTATAAAAAAGGAAAAAAATGCCAAAAAATATTAAAAATTGGGTTTCGTGCTTTATGGATGCCAAATTCGTTTTCAGCGCCCCAAAATTATGTAAATACCAAGTTTTTGTCGCATTTATCGGCACTTTTTTTGCTTGGCCAGCCTTTGTATGGAGTCGCCCCACTGTGCGGTGCCCCGCTGGACCATTATTATAAAAAAAATTGTCCATCAAATCCAAATATGAGGGTCATTTCTTGAGGTCATTTCAGACCTCTGGTTAAAATTTTAAAAAAATCTACCGACCGGATCTCAAGAAATCTCGATTTTCTAGTGTTAGTTATTTCAAAATAATCCGTATTCGATTCATGCAATATCATCGAAATTTATTCAAAAACTTGCTCAAATCATTTTATGCCAATATATACTTGTTGGTGTTGTTACAATTAGGAAAATTTACAACTGACTTAACTCTCCAAATTGAATTGTTTCATACAAACTCACACACAAACACGCACTTACATACACACACAAATATTCACACACGTATACATATATATTACACACAAATTTTGAAAATTATGTATTATATTTTCCTAATTAGTTGGCGAATGGTTGGACACGTGTCACTTGAGATCCTATTGTGGTCATTCACCTCTGTCCAGCAACTCCTATCCCAACCTCCACATGGTGCCAACCGGGATACAAGTAACCTTAGCGGAGATCGGGTAACCAACCCCGGTGGAAACTTTGGTCGTATGCTGACTGGGAAGTGGGAACGTACGCGACTGTTTCCCCATGTTAGGGGCGGCGTACAACAGCGTCTGATCCGGAGGGGGCGGCTGAATCATGAAACGCGGTGTCTCGCCAGCTATATCAAAGACGGCAGCCCCGTCGCGAGACTAGGTATCGCAGTCCTAGTAAGGCAGCATACTTAATTTCAAATACTACGAACAATCCAGATATAAATACGGAACGGAATAATCGGCATGGACCTAGGCGAACGAAAAAGGACAACGATTATTGGAAACTCGGTACTTGGAATGTAAGGAGTCTACTCGAACCGGCACGCGCAAGTATCCTGGCTAGAGAGTTGCGGAAGGTGAATGCGGAGGTTGCAGCTATCCAAGAGGTGCGGTGGCCGAAATCGGGAGAACGCGAATTCCGAGCAGTAGATCCTATTGCGGACACTTTATTTAAGTACCACATCTACTATAGCGGCGGCGTGAAAGCAGGAAGAGGAGTCGGTTTCGTGCTAATTGGAAAACAGATGAAGCGTGTCATTAGATGGAGGCCGATCAGTGACCGTATATGCGTGTTGAGAATTAAGGGCAAATTCTTCAACTACAGCCTAATAAAAATATGTACGCACCGACCGACGAGAATCCCGATGACGAAAAGGAGGAGTTCTATGAGCTCCTGGAAAAGACATACAATGAGTGCCCAGGACACGATATAAAGATTGTCATCGGAGATGCAAATGCACAGGTCGGGCAGAAAGACTTCTTCCGCTCCGAAACTGGTAGGGAAAGCTTCCACTCTACTACGAATGACAATGGCCTGAGGCTTGTTATTTTCGCTGCAGCCAGGGGGATGGCTATATGTAGCACTTATTTTGCACGCCGGAACATACGTAAGCACACCTGGATGCACCCGAATGGAGAGCTTTGCCCTCAAATTGACCACGTTCTGATTGATGGACGGCACTTTTCAGACGTTACAGACGTGAGGTCGTTCAGAGGACCGAACGTTGACTCGGATCACTATCTCGTAGTAGCCAAAATCAGCGCCCGGCTGTCCAACGTGTTGAAATCCAAGGCAACGAGGAGGATGCAGTTGAACATCCAGCGGCTATCAACTGAAGGAGTGGCTGCAGAGTACTCGCAGAAAGTTGATGAACGGATTGAGGAAAGATTTGAAGGGAACCTGAATGAACAGTGGAGGCACATTCACAGTTCGATCAGCACTACAGCGCGAGAAGTGTTGGGTACAACTGCGGCAGCTGCGCCCAATGAGTGGTTTGACGCTGAGTGCCAGCGAGTGACGGAAGAGAAGAACCGCGCCAGGGGTCACATGTTGGCCACGGTTGTGACTCGTCAGATCATGGGTAGATATCGAGATGCAAGAGCCGCTGAAAAGAGACTTCATCGCCGGAAGAAACGACAGCATTGGGAGCGTATTCTTGCGGAGGCGGAAGGTTGCTCTCCAGGCACGATGCGAGGAGCTTCTACAAGAAGGTCAACGGAATCAGGAATCGAAACGTGTCAGCCCCTGTCATGTGCAACGATAGGGAGGGGAACCTGATAACCGATAAAACAGAGGTGGCCAGGCGTTGGAAGGAACACTTCAGTGTGCTGTTGAACGGTGAGGGAAACAGTGGAGTCAAAAGGAGTAGGATGACTATTGAGAATGATGGTCAAGCTGTGGATCCACCATCCATGGACGAGGTGAAGAAAGCAGTGAAAGAGCTGAGAAACTGCAAGGCAGCCGGAAAGGACGACATTCCCGCCGAACTCTTCAAAGTCGGGAGCGAACAGCTGTATCGTGTCATCCATCGGATCATGCTAAGAGTGTGGTCTGATGAAGAATTGCCCTCGGACTGGTTGGAGGGTCTCATATGCCCGATCTACAAAAAAGGCCATCGCCTGGACTGTAGCAATTATCGGGGCATAACTCTTCTCAATACCGTGTACAAAATTCTCTCCCGCATCCTGTTCCACAGACTGAGGCCGTTGCAGGAGACCATTGTTGGCGAGTACCAATGCGGTTTTCGAGGGGGACGCTCCACGACGGACCAAATATTTACCTTGCGGCAAATCCTCGATAAATTTCGAGAATACAACTTGCAGACGCACCATCTGTTCATAGACTTCAGGGCAGCGTACGATTCAGTCAAGAGAAATGAGTTATGGCAGATTATGATTGAACATGGCTTCCCAACAAAGCTGATTAGGCTGATTCGTGCCACCCTTGAAGGTTCTACATCAAGCGTCAGGATAGCCGGTGAGATATCGGACTCGTTCGTGGCTGGCAGAGTGCGTGGTAGTCCGTCGGATGTTGGTGCTGCAGTGATGCTAGATGGGAAAACATTTGAAGTAGTCGACGGATTTATTTACCTGGGAACATTAGTGACATGTAACAACGAGGTTAGCCGTGAGATAAAGAGGCGGATAGCAGCCGCAAACAGGGCCTTTTACGGACTACGTAACCAGCTAAGGTCCCGCAGTCTGCAAATCCGTACTAAACTTGCACTCTATAAAACACTGATTCTTCCGGTGGCTCTTTACGGCCATGAATCATGGACGCTGAAAGAGGCTGATCGGCGAGCTCTTGGTGTTTTTGAGCGTAGAATTTTGCGTTCAATCCTTGGCGGCAAACTAGAAAATGGTGTTTGGCGCAGACGCATGAACCATGAAGTGTACCAGGCATACAAATCGGCGGATATAGTCAGGAGGATAAAACACGGCAGGCTTCAGTGGGCTGGGCATGTAGCGAGAATGCCGAATGAGCGTCAAGCGAAGGCTTTATTTAGCAGGAATCCCGATAGAGGTCGTCGACTTCGGGGTAGACCCCGCACTCGTTGGATGTGTGCTGTCGACGAGGATGCACGCGAATAGGTGTTAGGGGCGATTGGAGGATAGCAGCCCAAGACCGAGGGACATGGCGACGTATTCTGGATTCGGCACTGGATCGATAATCGGTCTGTCGCCTTAAAAGTAAAGTAAAGTAAGTAAGTATTTTTCTAATTAGAAAGAGTGATTTAAAATATATATATACAATAAGTGAATTTAACCTCCTTTTCCTAGCTTGTGTATCGAATAATACGATTTTTGTAAACAATTGCATTTCGCACGAAGTAAAACCAATTGGTAATTACGCATTTTTAATATTTCTCGAATGTTTCAGAACAAAAAAGTTTCGTTGAATGTGTGTATTATTGTATTTATTTTAGAACTAGAAAGTCGAATCAACAAAAAAGTACATTTTGGACATATTGGCTTTTACGTCAACCATGCAAGAAAGACTAAGACATGTGATTACTTTTATACTCAATCAAGGCACTCAATAAGCGATCGTTGTGAATCTGGAGTTTTGTTCAGTTGCCAAATCACGTTGAAATGAACAGGCTCGGAAACTTGTTCATTGTGATGGCCAAGACCTCTTCCAGTGTCTCTGTAGAACTCTGGTACAGGGTACTTACTTAGCCCTGGAAAGATAATCTTATTTTGACGTGAAATTGATGCATAAATTTCAAATCATTTAAAATGCAGGTTTTTGTTAAAATTCAATAATGAGTGATCATTATGGCGGTAACACATCGATACATAACAAATAGCAGAATTCAGTTTTTTGAAAAACGTGAACTTATTCGCACTATTTGAAAACGAAGAGGGTAATGTCTCTAAAGCGAGGAGTCAAATTGACGCAGACTATCTTTCTAGAGTTAGTGATGTGGTATTTTAAAAAGAACGGAAGTTGTAGCTTTTCTCAGCTGCTGGCAAAATCAGAAATTGTCTCTTTGAACCCATGCTCGAGACAAAAAGAAAATAATTTATTATACACTGTTCTTTCACTATCCAGAACCTGGAAATCGCACTAATTATTAAAAATTTGATAAAGAAGTAAAAGCCCAACATTTAGCAGCGCATGTCTCACTAATAGAGAAAATATAATACATAATTTTCAAAATTTGTGTGTTTATATGTATAAGTAGTGTGTATATGTATATGTATAATTTGTGTGTTTATATGTATAAGTGTGTGAATATTTATGTGTGTATGTGATCGTTTGTGTGTGGATTTGTAATAAATCACAATGATTCATTTTTCCACATTCACTTCACAGAGAGTAACATTTAAATTAAACGAGAGCTACTAAGCCATACAAATAACATACTTAAGTCAATTTGGAGTGTTAAGTCAGTAGTGAATTATCATAATTGTAACAACACCAACAAGTATATTTTGGTATAAAATGATTTTGGCAAGTTTATGGATAAATTTCGATTATATTGCATGAATCGAATAAGAATTATTTTGTAATTTATTAACTAACACACTAAAATTGAGATTTCTCGAGATCCCGTCGGTGGATTTTTTTAAAAATTTTACCAGAGGTGTAAAATGACCTCAAGAATTGACCCCTATACTTGGATTTGATGGACAATTTTTTTTTATAATAATGGTCCAGCGGGGCACCGTGACCAGTTTTATTTCTGCTCATCGAGCTAAATACGGCGCTCTGATCATTATAGAACAACACTTCTGTCGTGAATGATGCATTTGCAAAAAGTAATAATTTTGTTGTTTTTCTTTGTTGCTATAGCAAATGCAAACAAAAAGTATTTTATTCCAAGTATACGTGTAAGTATATTCTAATTGCCAATACATCAGTTTATTTCAACTGCAGTTTATTATTCCTTCAGGCCAACTGGTTCAAGGCGAACGAGTTTTGCAACTCGCTTCAGATGCGTTTAACTGTCATCAAATCCAAGAAAAAAAATAGAGACGTTGCCAAATATGTCAAAACAACGGATAAATATTCCGACCTATGCATCTTTTGGATTGGTGCAACGGATTTAGCCGAAGAAGGCACTTTTATTTGGGCTGGAACGGGAGAGGCGGTTACCTACACAAATATGGCGAGAAGGCGAGCCGAATAACGTTGGCAAAAACGAACACTGTGTGCAAATAGATTATATACCGAAGGACGGTTTAATTTGGACGTGGAATGATAAGGATTGTCGCGGAGATTCACAATATTTCATTTGCGAGAATATCGAGTGTAGCTGTGTGGCACCGTTTAAATAATTTGTTAGTAGGTGTAGGCCTACCTACTACAGAAAAGGTCATGAGCTTTTTCTACAACATAGGACAACGATTCTAATCAACTTTTTTTATTTAGCTGAAACATTGCACAAATAGTCTAAGAATGTGATTTTGTGCTTTGTGAAAAGTGCTTGTGCAAAATAATATTGATAAATACGAAAATTTTTAAAACCAGAACGGTTTGTTCGATGGATGTAACGTCTTCGATAAAGTTGTGTGAATAGTTTTATCCTTCTGAATATACACCGTATTTTTGTTTTGTTTATCAGGAGTGTTGGATATTTTAATAAGCCCACTTTTTAAAAATTTAATCTTTTTATACGATAACTACACAGCGTTGGCTAAGCATTAAAACTTGCTCGAACTTGGGGAAAATAGAAGATAGAGATGATAAAATTCAAGATTTTTTTGTTTAATTTTTCCATTATTATTTTATGTCAAGTGACCAGGCAAATGCTCCAAAATGAATAAAATGACTTATTTTGGGGTGAAACTGAAACCGGACAACCCCCCGCCGTTGCGATGCCCCTCTTTTTTGTTCAAACATCATATTCCGCATTTTTAAAAAACCTCAGATTTTACAGTCCGTAAGAGCTACAAACAATGTTACATGTTTTTTTTTTTAATTTCAAGTTGAGCAAAAGCGTGCCGAATGACCTGGAAATACGCAAAAATTTGTTCGGCCAGTTTTGATTTGATTGTATCTTTGCACACGTATTTGGATGGGCAAACTGAGCATTTTTCGCTTATGAAGAGATTTTTTGGGATATTTTCTTAAAGAACGTACGCATTTTGGCATAGTTTTTATTCAAAGCATTGTAGCTCGCAAGCCGTTGCATACTGGAAAAAAATGAACCCAAATTATCACTAATTAGAAGCCGCTGAACTGGCAATCTGAAATTTAGCTTTTTTATGTAAAATTGGTCAATAAATCGATTGGTGATAGTCTCATCCTGTGCAGGGCACGGGAAAAGATCTATATTTCCAAATATACGCAAAAATAGGGTGAAAAGGGGCAAAATAGACCACTTTCCGTGCCCTGCACAAAATCAAACTATCACCAATTTGTTGACCAATTTTACATAAGAAATGCTATATTTCAGGTTGCCAGTCTAGCGGCGATTATTTAGTGGAATAATTGGAACGTACTCCCAGACAAATTGAACAGGTATTTCAACCAGTTTTTCCAGAAAACAGCCCAAAATGATCGGGATGATGCACAGCTGCCAAGAATCGACTTCAGACGCCGTTTTTGAATTTGAGATGGAAATTTCCACTTTCTGGAAAGCATCCGAACAAGACCGAATACCACCCAATATGAATGTTTCCAAACCAAAATGACGCTCAAAGGCCAGAAATTGTCTAAAAATGCCATTTTGAAATCCAAGATGGCGACTACTGGTTTTGAAAGCCGCGGTCAAAAAATTAACACTAAGAAAAAAAAAACGAAAATTCGATTAAAAGCTTATTTGCATGACTATTGCCACCCCTTTGGCATCGTGCCATGTTTCAAGGGGTAACATCTCAACATATGTGTAAACGAGATAGCATATCACCGCTTCTTTTCATACATCTTTATCCTACTGCTGACAGCGGGCACAAATTAATTTGAGCCCAGGACATGAGTTCATTGTCATTCACTGTTACTCGGTATAGGGATACCAGAGGCTCGGCTTTTACCGCTGTCTGCAACATTTTCAATTTCTAGAATTGAACTCCCTGATTTTCCCTGAAATATAACGTTAATTTCCCTGATATTTTCAGTATTCAACACAAAACAGTGCTACGAAAACAGTAACAGCAACAACAGCAACTTTGAAATCACAGTGGAAACAATATTCGATCGGATATGAAAACAAACAGTAAAGGTTTTGCACTAGCCTTCTATGCTGTGTTGAACTAGTCAACAGTGTATTATTTGATATTGACTATTCATGATCACCAGTGTAACACAGACCTATTTCGATGTATTTTGGCAGTGCGAGTTTCTTGATTTTCTTGAAATATGTTCCCGGTTTTGACAAAGAGAGAATTCGCGTTGACGGTGTTGCTGATATTTGTTTGGTTTTTGCGTGCGAAAAAGAAGGAGGGAAACATTTTTGCTTTTGTCATCACGCACATTTTGACAATTACATATGAGAATTCACGTAGGTGCGAACAGCCTTCAAAATCTCTTTCAACGCGAATAAACCGAATAAGCGGGTATAACGTAAACTTCACTTAAATAAAGATCGTAGTAGAGTACGGATGTGAAAATTACAGTCCACTGATTTTTTACTTTTGCGACCACCGAATTTCCCACAAATCATGCGGAAAAACGATCGTTCTTGCGCAAACGAGCCGTTTGAAAAAAAAACGCCACTCGTTCAAAAAAAATTTCCCTGAAAATTCTTCAGTTTTTCCTAATACATATTTCCTAATTTCTCTGATCGAAAATTGAATTACCTGACATTCCCTGATTTTCCAGGTTTTCGCCACCCTACGTTTTGTGAGAGAAAAAAACGCCTGCCTTCTTCAATTACATAATTTTAGGGCATCAAATAGTGCTAGTTGCCGATGATTTTTGTTTCTTGTTATTTCGCACAAAATTCCAGCCATTTTTGGAACTTTTGTACTCCTTCACATCCGCCAGATATCCGGGTAAAACCAGGTACGAGATGACCAGTACTGTTTCGCCTTTTCTTTTTTTTCATGATCGGCACCTAGCATCCGCATGATATCGTTACGGTTTTGAAATGAAAATGATGGCAAAATGTTTGGAAGAGATCTTTCATAAATTTCCGGTTAGCTTGGCGTGTGTACAAGAGCGAAAAAAGCATCAGCAACAAAAACAAATTGTTCCAAAATCAGATCGGTTGCAATACTTTAGTGTCGGCTC
This sequence comes from Wyeomyia smithii, assembly GCF_029784165.1. NCBI lineage: Eukaryota > Metazoa > Arthropoda > Insecta > Diptera > Culicidae > Wyeomyia > Wyeomyia smithii. The sequence goes on from NC_073696.1 coordinate 222,955,564, forward strand.
TGCTTGGGGAGTAAGGTAGTGATTGGTTGCTCGGTGTGATTTAGACAATCCATGTTATTTACTAACTTTTTCAATAATGTCTCAATCAATGGGACACCGCCGCTAATTTTTGCTAATAAATCACACCAGTGAGCGCAACTGTGTGTGTATTGCCATCTATTAAAAAATTGCTGAAATTATCGATCTTTTCATTCACACCAGAACTAGATGTCGTTGCTTGGCTAAGAGTATTAAAGCGGTTCATCGTCAGATGAAAATGTTAAAACTTGATAGTAAAGAGCCAGAACAAAATTTTATTGCTTCCATTTGAGCCCTCAAAAATCCTAAACTTATCGGAAATCAATTACTGGTGACTCCACTTATCGTATTGCATTTTAAATTTGTATGAAGATTTCTAAGAGATAACTTGCTTTTTGCAACCTTGAACCACATTAATGAGTATTGTGTTCATCCCAGGGGGGTGCTATGGAGGTTATGTTTAATGAGTCAACATCTCTGGCGAAAATTGAAAAACAAGAAGAAGAGGGATAAACATTGTTTGTCAACATCGGGTGTAAATTGTTGCAATTAATCAAATTATATGAGATGTTCATCCGTAGGCGGGTAGTTTTTTATCACTATAGTAACAATCGGTGCCATTTGCATTCTCTTCCCGTACAATAGTCCAGAGCTCCTACAAAAACTTAACATCCAGCAGCCTCAGCTTTACACGAATGTTACCTTGTTTTGGACGGCTCCTTCACCTGCAAAACATTCATTATACTTGGTAATTCAATAATAAAACAACAAGTTTGCACAATACCTGCAGTTTTTGATTAGCAAGCGAAAAAAATCAGCTAAATTTAATTAAGTTGTTTCGCTGTCTAAACCTTTTTGCGATAAACACAAAAAAAAAACAAAACGTCAAACAAGTTCTGTTTTGGGCTTTATTTCAAATAAAGCCCCGATATGTAGTCTACTGTCAAACGTGTAGGCACAGACAGACGTCCAAGCAAGAACAACATTGATCAAATTTTCCGTGTAAATTCTCAAAGTAAATTGCGTTATAAATCTTTTGTACACTAACGCCGCCCGGTGACCTTATCGCTACAATACATTTTTTTTTCGCTGGTGTACGAGGCTAGCGGTACTGGTAGCGCTATCTGGTTACGGATTGCTACTACAAAAAACCTTACACAAGTTGGAACTCAGCTTGGACGTCTGACCAATTTTACATAAGAAATGCTATATTGAAGGTATCCAGCCCAGCGGCTTTTAATTAGTGGAAATTTGGATTCATTTTTGCCAGTGTGCGTTGGTCGAAAATTGACATCGCCAACCAGCGTTGCCGGTGCTATCAATGTTTTGACTGGCTGTCGTGTGTGCCAAAAAGAGAAGCACACATTTTCATTTGTCAAGTCTCTGTATGTGATCTTGTGTAGGTGTGAAGAGATTCATTTGCCTTCGCCATGTCAATGACAGCAGTCGCCAACCGTTGGGAACAGTTGGCGGCAAAAATAGAAATAATTCTATTTTTTACAACAACAACAAGCGACGGTCGACCGCTGTGCTCTGATTTGTCGAAAAGGAACGGAACGGTAACGGTCAACCGCTACAACGGTTAGTCTGAAACAGGCTTAAGGCAGATGGATAATCAAAGTGTTCTAACAAAAGACAGTACTGGAGGTGTGTTTTCGAAAAATGTTAGATAAAGCGACATGAGAACGACATATAAACATAAAAAGAGCTTATATTTGGAAATTGTCATTTTTCTTGTGGACAAAATAAAGTACGCATTATAGTGATTCAACGTTCAAACTGATTTTTCTTTATTTTAGTATTTAGTTTGGCCACCTTTAGCTTCAATCACGGATTGCAGGCGTCGAGGCATACTTTCAACGAGGTTGTTAATATGTTGGGAGTCGATATTTGTCCAAGCTTTTTCCAAAGCTTCAAACAGTTTGTCGCGGCTGGTGACATCTTCCTTGTCGACATTTTGATCCAAAATCGACCACAAATTTTCTATCGGATTTAAGTCCGGGCTTTGTGAAGGACATTCCAATAGCTTGATACGTGAAGCACGGAAATACGCACTGGTTTTGTGGGCGGTATGCTTAGGATCATTGTCTTGTTGAAAAGTGAACTTCTTCTCTAAGCCAACCTTTCGAGCCGACTCTGTAACATTTCTCTTTAAAATGCTGATGTAATAGTCTGCCGTCATTATGCCATCAATTTTCTCATTATTACCAACACCCGACCAAGCAAAGCACCCCCACACCATGATACTGCCACCTCCGTGCTTGACCGTCTTCTGAATATTTTTAACAGCAAGTTTCTCACCAGGTTTCGTCCAAACTCGTGCTCGTTGTTTGATCCTGCAAAAATAAGCCTCAACCAAAAATGTATGCTGAATACGAAGTAAACAAACCTGTTAACCCATGTTAAAACCCATTTCCTGTAGTCTTCTGCGCACAGTTCGTTCAGAGATATTTAAATCAGCATTTTCACGAATCACTCGGCTGGTAGCGAAAGGATTTTTTGCCATTTCTCGAGAAATTCGGCGATCATCGCTAGTTGTAGTTTTCCGCTTCCTTCCTCTACCGGTCCGATCGGCTACGCTTCCCAGTTCTTCATGCTTTTTGCATATTTTTCGTGCTCCTGCTTCACTTAAATCGTATTTTCGAGCAATTTCTCTATAAAAAAAAGACCTTCCTGACGGTTGTTAACTATAAGTTTACGAATATCTACGGAAATTTGCTTTTTCCCCATCTTATCCGATTGTACCGCGCACTAATAATGATAAACAAATAATCAAACACATTGTTTCGCCGTTTCTCTGCAGCAAAAGGAATCTTATTGGACTTACGAGGAGTAGGACACAATAAAAAATAAATTACCTGAGCTGAGAATTAGTAAACTGATGATGATATAAAGAATACGTACTTTATTTTGACCAAGCGAAAATAGAGCTTAATTACAATTATGCTGAAGTGTGAATTTAATATGCAATTCTTTGACAAAATTATTATACCAATCGTTAGTATATTAGAAATACTACAACTTATCCGAATTCATCGAGGTAATATACCTTATATTTAAAAAAATACAGGGAGTTCAACATATGGATAGTGGGTGCGTACTTATTTTTGTCCAGTACTGTACCTAAGTTGTATTGAATGAAAAGTATATTCGAAACATTTTTAATTAAACACTTTAATAGAATAAACCAGCTGTTTGCAGCGTTGTTTAGCTCGACCTAACAACTAGATACCTGACTAACCAACAATCATCCGACAAGATATCAATCGGCAATAAATGGTCGTTCCGGGAAGCACTAGCCGAACATGAAAGAAAATTTAAACAATCTTCGCACAAGAAGTCCGCCAAACCGCAAGTGCTGTTAATAAATTTATCCCGTCGCGCAGCTCCGGGCCTCATCGCATCACACAGTTATGTGATACCTTGCATATCAGACTGGTGAAACCTACCAAGAAATAGTCCCTACGCCAAATGATACAAGCAGCCAATCTACCGATTCTCTAAGAAAGTTCTCCGACACGAACTCAAGTCGAGCAAGTGTGCCGTAGAGATTCTAGTCAGTCACAGTTAGAGCCCCAGTCGGCCTAAAGGAGATAAATTATGCTAAAATGTATTTATTCACGGTAAACGAATGTAAGAAAACTGAGCCCCTACACAGTACTCGGTTGATCTTGATACAAACAGAAGCACCTATAAGTTGTTGGGCCTTGGTCAGTCGAAGGTAAAAATGAAAAAAAAACAGAGTCAAGAGAGACTGTAGGCGAAAAAGGGTGAAAAAATTGCAACCTTCGGTATCGATGATGGCCGGAAGGTTCGCTGCCAGAAAAGAACACGAATGAAGGGAGCATTTATATTCTATTATGTGCCGTTAATCTTTCTCAAAATGATTAATTCTAGTCGGATCGAAATCTACTGCCAGCATGGGATCTGGCTAGAAGAATGCATCTTTTTGCCTTTCTCCTAGAAAGGTATAGCAATCACTTGCAAAACCGAAAGTATAAAAGTGCTCCAAAGGGCCGAATGGCATAGATCACTCGACTCAGCTCGACGAGCTGAGCATTTTCTGTATGTGTGTGTGTATGTGTGTGTGTGTGTGTGTGTATGTGCAGATTTGTATTCTCACTCACTTTTCTCAAATATGGCTTGACCGATTTTCATGAAATTAATTGCAAATGGAAGGTCTTGTTGCCCTATAAGACCCTATTGAATTTTATTGTAATCGGATTTTTAGTTTAGAAGTTATGTTTAAAAATGTGAAAATCATGAAACATTTCTATCTCAGAAACTACACAACCGATTTGAACAAAATTGGTCTCAATAGAACGGGCTACTTAGAAAACTCTTATGTTTTGAATTTCATAAAGATTGAACTTGTGGTTCAAATGTTATGTAAAGAAACGTGTTCTGAAGACTGTTTAATCTCACTCATGTTTCTCAGAGATGGCTGTACCGACTTTCATAAAATCAGTGTCAAATGGAAGGTCTAATTGCCCCATAAGACCCTATTGATTTGTTTTGCAATCGGACTATTACTTTGCCTGTTATGTTTAAAAATGTGAAATCCAGCTATGCAAAGGAACATATTCCGAAGACTACTTGGACTCACTAACTTTTCTCAGAGATGGCCGACCCGATTTCCACAAAATTAGTGTCAAATGAATGGTCTAGCTGCCTCAGAAGACCCTTTCGAATTTTACTGTAATAGAACTGTAACTTCATTTGTAACGTGCCGACTTGTGAAAATCACGAAACATCATTATCTCAGAAACTACACAACCGATTTGATTATTATTATCAGATGAGCGGGCTAGTTAAGGGTAAACTGATGAATTATGATTGAACACGTGGTTTCAAATTTTGGCTGCCCTACACGTTCCCATTTCATTTGATTATAATCGAACTTAAGCAACCATTATGTATTAAATTGTTAATAAAACAACGAAAGTCTATTATCTCAAAGATTACATGACTTATTTGAATATAACTAGTGTCATACGAACGAGTCATCTCTCAAACTTACAAATAACAAACTTCATAACAATTTGATATGTGGCTCAAAAGTTATGGAAAGAATAGAAATTCAAAGACTATTTAAAACTATACCTGCTTTGATCGATATATGTGGTCTCAACATAATTCAAATGTACTGTCGTACTATTTGAACGTTCCAAGTTCATTGATTCCTTGCGGTTTGTTTGAAGTCTGCAAATGCACGACGAATCGGTCATAGGATATGATCAAGATCAAATAACAAATCGTTTGAAATGATTGGTTTTATCGAAATGACAACATCCTCGTCTTTTGGCTTCTGTACATCACCTTAATTCTGAATATATTCATATTGGGTGGTATTCTGTCATTATCAGGAGACTTTCTGGCATCAATCTGACACCGGAAATACCCATATTGGGAGGTATTTTTGGTTGTTTTCCAGAAACTAAAAGTGGTCGTCTTCAAATTCAAAATAGTGTCCAGGGTCAATGTTTGGTTTCCATGCATCATCCCGTTTACGGAAATATCCATAATGAGTATTATTCGGTCATTTCCGACTGTTGCCTATAAGTTGCCATTTAGCAATTCAAAATGGTGCCTGAGGTCAATTGTTAGCTCCTTGCATCATTCTGGTTCCAGAGATACTCATATTGGATAGTATTTGTTTATTCTAGGCTGTTTTTCACAAACCGGTAGTCGCCATCTTGGATTTCAAAATAATATTTAGGATACTGGTTAAAGAAAAACTCATATTGGGTGATATTTGGTCACTTTGGACTGTTTTTCAGAAGCCGAAAGTCGTCATTTTGGACTTTAAAATTGCCTGTGAAATCAATTTCTGTCATCTGGGCGTCATTCTGGTTCCGAAAACATTCATATTGAATGGTATTTGGTCATTTCCGGCTGTTTGCCAGACACCGGAAGTCACCATCTTAAAATTCAAGATTGTGTCTGTGATCAATTTTTAGCTTCTGTGCATCTTTCTGGTTCCAGAAATACTAATATTTAACGGGAATCGTCCATTTCAGGCTGTTTTCCAGAAACCGGAAGTTGCCATCTTACAGTTCAAAATGCTGTCTGAGGTCGATTTGTGGCTCCAGTGCATCATTACGGTTCCGGAAATACCCATATTGGGTGGTATTTGGTCATTTGCCGCTGTTTTTCCGACACCGGAAGTCGCCATTTTGGATTTCATAATGGCATTTGGAGACAATTTCTGGATTTTGAACGGCTTACTGGTTAGAGAAAAACTCATATTGGGTGGTATTTGGTCATTTTCTGCTGTTTTCAGAAACCGGAAGTCGCCATCTTAGAATTCAAAATGCTAACTGTGGTCGATTTTAGCTCCTGTGTATTATTCCGGATCCAGATATCATTATATTGGGTAGAAATCGGCCATTTTCGGCTGTTTTTCAGAAACCGGAAGTTGCCATCTTACAAGCCAAAATGTTGTCTGAGGTCGATTATGGAACATATTTGTTACCACTAAAAACATTCTCCTGCCAATATGGTTCCATTTAGTTGATTAGTTCGCGAGATGTGCAGAAATTTGTGAAGAAACATGTACTTCCAGAAGAGGGAGGGGCGTCAAACCATTATGGACATATTTGTTACCTCTAAAAACATTCACATACCAAATTTGGTTGTATTTTCTTGATTGGTTCTTGAGCTGTGCGAAATTTGTGTTTCATTTTCATTGGATCCCTTCCTTATAGAAGAGGGAGTCGGGTTTCAAACCATTATGTACATATTTGTTACCACTAAAAACATTTACCTGCCAAATTTTGTTCCATTTGGTTGATTAGTTCTCGAGATGTGCACAAATTTGTGTTTCATCCAACTATTATGGACATATTAGTTACCCCTCAAAACATCCACATGCCAAATTCGGTTTCATTTGCTTGGTTTGTTCTTGAGATGTGCAGAAGTTTATGTTTCATTTGTATGGGACCCCTCCCTTCCAGAAGAGGGAGGGGTCTCAAACTATCATAGGAACCTTTATCGGCACCAAAAACCCCTACATGCAAATTTTCACGTCGATCGGTTCGGTAGTTTTCGGGCCTATATGGATCAGACAGACAGACAGACTTGACTGCATTTTTATATGGAAAGATTACAACATCAATATTTTAGAACCTAAAGAGTGAATATACATTCATTGGATTGAAGCGTTCATGTAAATCTATTTTTACAAATAAAAAATTGAATGAGAAAGGCTGGGTCTGACCGCTAGGTGGATTAATTTAGGTTTTTTAGATTATCGTGGTTTGGGTACGGTTGAGTTTCTGTAACATGAATAACCAATAACTTGAGGCATTATTGAAGAAATTGATAAACAACATGGAGTCTAAAACATACCAAGCAACCAACCTTATTTCCCAAGCAGAGCCGACACTAAAGTATACAACCAATTTGACTTTAAAACGTTTTATGTTTGTTATTGTTGTTTTACTCGCTCTAGTACACACGCCACGCTTACCGGAAAGTTATGAAATGGTATCAAAAATTTTACTATCATTTTCATTCCGGTATCATACGGACACTAAGTGCTGATCGTGTAAAGGAAAAAAAGGCAAACCGTACCGTTCATCTCGTTCCAGGTTTCGCCCGGATATCTGGTGGCTGTTAAGGAGTACATGCTAGCTACAAAAGTGCCCGAAATGGCTGGAAATTCTGCCAGAAATAACCAGAGAACAAGAATCATCACCAAATGGCAATCCGAAATAATGACAAAGCCACCAAGAAAAAAAATCGGGTTAGACCAAATCGATGTTTCATGTCAGCAATATCAATCAAACCGCAATACTATCTATAGGAAGGATGACCGAAGAGGCTCGAGAGAAAAGTAACTAAATAACTAACTATACCGCGAACATTTTACTCGCAAAAATAGTCGACAAAATAGTAATCATGAAAAATTCAATCATCTTAGTTTTTCCACAGATCCAGTAGTTAACATTTATTTTGAAAAGGTGAAAAGTAATTGTAAAAAACTTCTAGATGAAGTCATATTTCTATTGAAGAAAACAATTGTTGAATCAGGGAGAGCTGATGATGAATCTGAACACAATTATAAAAATGAAGAGAAAGAAGAGGAAGATGATGATTGCTTTGATTTGTAATTAGTTTGTATTACTTATGTTTTTTTTTTAATTTTAGTAAAAAAATCATTTATATTTAAGCAAAATTTGGTTTATTTTAAAGGTCGTCCAAAAACAACGCAATCTTTTTCAGTGAGGAGGACGCCCATCGACGTTGCTTGTGGGTTAAGATCATATAATACTATTTAATAAAAAAATTAAGAAAAAAGTGTCAAAAAATCAATAAAAATTGGATTACGTGCTTTATGGACGGCCCTAAATAAAAAATGGATGCTAGATTCGTGTTCAGTACCCCAAAGTTCTGTAAATACCATCACGGTGCTCCCACAGACCGTTATTATAAAAAAAATGCACCAAAGAATCTGAGTACACCATTCGATTCGTTATGACGTCCAGAATTTTTGGTCAAAATTTCAAAACCATCGTACGGTACATTTTTGAGTAATGCCCTTTTGAAGGTCGTAAAGTCCAATAAGTGATATAAAAACGACGAAATACTTATTGTAAAGCACGTTTTTCAACCACTATTTTATGAAATAACTTCCAAAATAGTTTCTGCACTTTCCATGGGCTATATTTCAAGACACTAACAATTGGTGGAAAGATTTTTTGAAAATCCCACAGTGCACAGTGGTCTAAACTCGAAAAATCGTGATCGTTCTTCGTGATTCGTGATTTGGATGTGAAAAATTGATTTTATGTACTCAATGTCTTCAGCAAAATTGTTTCATAGAACTAGGCCTTACTTCTGGCGTTTTTAGTTTTTCGATCAATCCACCTAACAGTTAAATAAAAAAAATATTTTTTTCCAATTTCCAATATACCAGATTTCTTCTTTCAGCAAAGTTGTGGAAAATTTTATATGATAAACAATTGCTGAATACTGCGATGTCCTATCTGTACGTTGTACACGACAAAATAGAGTTTTTTGTGGAACACCCCTCCTTAAAATCAGTTTTTTGGCTATAATTTTGTCTGTAATTGTCAAAACAAAGCAACAAAGCAATTCAACTGAGCTTCTCTCAAGACTTTGTAAAACTTATTGTTTTAACAATCATGGAAAAAGTTATAGACAAAAAACTGATTTTGAAGAGGGGTGTTCTACAAAAAATTCTATTTTGCCGTGTCCAACGTAATGATAGAATATTGCAGTGTTCAGCAATTGTTCATCATTTAAAATTTGCTACAACTTTGCTGAAGGAAGCTATCTGGTATATTGAAAATAAGGCCTTGTTCTGTGAAACAATTTTGCTAAAGATATTGAGTACATAAAATCAATTTTTCACAGTCAAATCTAAAACGATCACGATTTTCTGGTTTAGACCACTGTGCACTGTGGGCATAGGCGTAGCCAGAGGGGGGCAGGGGGGGGCGTTGCCCCCCCCCCCCTAGTTTTTGACATTTGTGCAGAATTTTGTTTTCAATAACTCTAACACTGCCCATAATTCAAAAATTGGCTAATATGCCATTTTACAAAAATCGAGAAAACAGCTCCTCGTGGTGGTAAACACCCTAAACAAGGTCCATACGGAAGCCGATTGTCAAAAAATGCATTTGGGTATGCAACAAATGTGAAACAATTTTGGCTAATATCCAAAATAATTGAGAAGTTGGCTAATATCCAATATGTCTCTACCTGAGACATGTTCACAAACCAGTGTATTATTACTGTACTTTGTTTCGTCTAACTTTCGAAAGTGTGTTGTAGCCTGGTGGTTATTATTGACAGGTAAGCGATCGTAAGGCCCTTGCATCAAATTTGACTTTTTACGAAGAATATTTGATGCAACAAGAAGTTATTTGTTGTGTTGCGAAACCCAATGATCAAAACGCGTGACTGTTTCCTTCTGTCATAAATCTTTATATTCTTAAAATGATATTTAACTGTTTAGTTAGAAATAATATTAAAGAGATAATTCAGTGAGTTCAGAAAGGGGATTGTGAGATTAACATGAATGATAATATTTTCGTTATATTGTTATAATGTTGCACGAAACAATTGTCTCGTCGCCCTTTTCGTCCTCACTTGTGCTTCCGTGTTGTTTTATTAAATTTAAAACCATTTTGAACACCAACGAGCACGATATAATTCACATCGTATGGATATTAGCCAAATTGCACACCGATTTGTCAACTGACTATTCGTTTATAATTGAAAAAACGGCTACTGCGTTAAAAATACGTGGCGAATGGAATTTTCCTGCAGATTTCTTTGTATCAACTCAACGGCAAGGTTCCAGCATATATAAAGGGTGATATCCTCAATAAAAAAGTTGTCATGGAGAGTCAAAAGAGAGTACAGACAAAAAACTTAAAAAGGCGTTTTTCTCGATTTGATGCCTATGGCATATTAGCCAATTTTTGAATTATGGGCAGAATAGCACAAAACGACATCTTTAGACCATAGAAACATCTGTGTAAAGTATGAGCCGAATAAATAATAATTGATTGAAATGCTTGCCCTATGTTGCGTGGAACTGCACAGGTTTTTCAGTTGATCCACCAAGGACATTGCAGCGTCAAAAGTACCGGGCAGATCCGACTGCATCAACTAGTATTGGAGTATTGGAACCGAGCTATGACAATTCCTCACTTTGATTCTCTTGTAACCTCACTAGAAATACGGTTCGGTGAAGATAGTGCACCTGCCTACGCGTTGTTCTTGCTGCATCGCGCTAACGTAATACGCTCGGGTGAAAACCTGGCTGAGGTCAAGAATGGTTAAACAGCGGAATGCTCTCTGCTTACTGAGTGTTCATCGGCAGATGGTTAACAACAATCGTGAAAAGACACATGAACCGCTTCCGGAACGTTGACGTTTGATGCCCGAAGATTTTATTGAGAATCTTGACTGTGTCTTCAAACTTCACGTCCTTGAGAAGCTTTGACAGGATGTAGTTGAGATAGCGGCTTTGTGAATGAATGTCCAGCTTCCGGAGAAGTAGACGTACCTTCGCCGCATCTTTCAGCTGGCCTGCATCGTTCTCGAAGAGGTCCTGGTGGCGGTTAAACCACCGTTCGAACGTAACTCCGTTTTCTTAGTCGAAGACAAACTCGGTAATGTTCGATGAGAGGGACTCCAAAATCTGCTCTGGGGTTTGATACTTATGCTGCTGGGCCGCCATTTGCTGTAAAAGTTGGGCCATCTTGAGAACCATATCTTGAATTCCCGGTTGCGGCTGCTGAACAACTCTAACGTCTGCCATGCTCGTGGATTCTTGAGAACCTCGTCGCTAAAATGATATGGATTAAATGAACTAAAGAGTTTTTACTAAAACCATCTATTCATATTCGAGGTTGGACAAAGAATAATCAAATTTTCCACTCTGATGTCAAGGACAGCTTTTCACTGGTTGCCTTGATGTAACAATCACTAAACACTAGTACACTAAAGTCGCTTTTTACGTGCCGCGTATATTTAGGATTACGCATGAAAAAAATCCGCGTAAATTCTGCAATCCGAGTAAAGGAAAACCGAAATCCGCGCAAAAAAATATCGCGTAACATCCGGAATCCGCGTAAATTCCGAAATCCGTGTAAAAAAAACGCATAAATTCTGGAATCCGCGTAAAAAAGCCGCGTTAATTCCGAAATCCGCGTAAAAAGCGACCTTAGTGTATTTATTTCTATTAATCAAAATACCATTTTTTTACTTCTAAAATTTTGAAGAACTTGCCCCCCCCCCCCCTATTCGAAATTCTGGCCACGCCCATGACTATGGGATTTTCAAAAAATCTTTCCACAGGATCACTAAAAATCGCGATGTCTAATTTTTTCAAGTAAGTATTAAAAACTTCAAGAGTTTCAAGAGTTGATTATCAAATTTTTATTGAAATTGAGTAATTTAAAACAATATGTTGAAAATCTATGTTCTGGGGCACTGAAAAATCTGAAAAAAATCACAAGCATTTTTGACGAAATTTCGAGACTTCCCTGAAAATTTCGAGGTGGTGTTATTTTTTGTTCGAAAGATATGGGTTTTCAAAGTTGGTGCCGCAACGCATTTTCGAGCGAGAATGACTAAAAGTAATAGCACGGGCGATCTTACCCCGCTAATGCGTTCTGTATGGTTGTCCCCTTATTAAATTTTGCATTATTCTTTTAGTAAAATGTATAGGTGGCTTGCGACTTGTTAGGGGCATAAAGTATACTGCCTTCATCATTAAGTTGAATAAAAGATTAAGCACAGACTAACAGACATAACACGTGGAACAAATTTTCAATAAAATCATCGTTTGGATGATTCCAGTACTTTACGTTAGTAACACTAGCACCATCTGCTGTCGTGTTCGCGCTGCGTCATGTATTTCGACATGAGCACCAGCGTTACTGCATGTGTCAAATGGGGAACTACAAAATATGTATGAGATTGCATGACAGCGCCCCAGACGACGTTTTAGCGCGATGACTGTAATTCGATTGAAAATTTGGAATGAACGTTTTTTGTGGCGATGGAGCCAGGTTCCAGTGTTACGTCTGTTAGTCTGTGGATTAAGTATATTCTAACTATTTGGCGACTAAAAATCATTTCTATCAAACTAATTTTACAAAACTTACAGAATTTTTGCATATAACTGAAACTGGGATTGCCAATACAGTCGCCGTTCGATAACTGCAAGACTTTTAACTGCAACGCTTTTTAACTGCAAGACCGATAACTGCAACAACTTTGCAGTTATCGGACCGCAATCCATCAAATCTGATGTCAAAGTCATATTTGACATTGAAGTGACAGATCTCGCGGGGGGATTTTAAATGCATTCAAAAATGAAAATTGTTGAATCTACAGAAACATTATAAAAGGACTCTTTCATTTCTCTCGATTATTTTTCGATTTCGTTCACTTGTTGTCCCTTCATTCTTGATGGGAGATTATAGATCTCCGCTATTAATCAATGGAGCAAAATCACCATGGCAAACCACATACATTCCGTAACGAGGGGTAAGACAGTGAGTAAATTTGAGGTTTTCCGAGTTTTTCTGAGAAAACCTGAAAAATAAAGAGCAAATCTGAGTAACTCTCGTGTCTCTGAATATCCATCCTTAATTTTTTTCCCACCGCAAATATACACATGAATGTTGCTCTCAAGGCAAACAAAGATGTGAATCATCTGAGAATTTCGGAGTAATATTGAGTAAATTAGAGTAACTGCCGAGTAAAAGAGTAACTCAGAAAAAGGTGAGAAACTTTGAGTTTTTCTGAGAAAACGTGAAAAATAAAGAGCAAATCTGAGTAACTCTCGTGTCTCTGAAATCCCATCCTTAAACCACAGACTAACAGACATAACACGTCGAACAAATTTTCAATAAATTCATCGTTCGGATGATTCCAGTACTTTACGTTAGTAACACTAGCACCATCTGCTGTCATGTTCGCGCTGCGTCATGTATTTCGACATCAGCGCCAGCGTTACTGCATGTGTCAAATGGGGAACCACAAAATATGTATGAGACTGCATGACAGCGCCCCAGACAGCGTTATCGCGTGATGATTGTTATTCGATTGGAAATTTGAAATGATCGTTTTTTGTGGCGATGGAGCTAGGTTCCAGTGTTACGTCTGTTAGTCTGTGCTTAAACCTTTTCCCCACCGCGAATATAAATATGAATGTTACTCGGTCTCACCGCTCATATATTTGTCTTGTTCCCAAGGTAATCGAAGATGTGAATCATCTGGATATTTCGGAGTAATATTGAGTAAAATAGAGTTACTCCAAGCATAAGAGTAACTCAGATAAAAGCTGTCTCGCCCCTCGTTCCGTAATTATTATAAGAGCGAAAAAATATCCCTTGAGCATTGTTTGGCTAGCTTTCACTACTCAGCGAGGCTTAGGGATACCATCTGGTCAGAGGTACAAATCAGGACATCTATTTTTTTGGCACAAATTTGTTCCAATTTTTTTTATTCTAGTTTAAACTGGTGGTATGTGATTTGCACTTCAAAATGCTATTCAGTTGTTATTTTTTTAACACGTATCTCGAACGATACAATTTTATCAAGTAACTTTGAAGTTTAAGGAATTTGTATTTCGCCAAAGAATTCAGCACACGTAAACTGTTCAAAATTAAATATAAAAATTGTCAAATGTTTAACACTATTCACTTTACTCTGGCTTAACCAATGAAATAATTTACGCAGTGAGCGTTGCGTGGTCAGGTATCGAGATTTATCTGAATTATCCACATTATTGAACATGTATCAAGATAGACAGGTTTAATGTCTAATCTCCCTGATATTTCAAAAATAATGCAAATTTTTCCTGATTTTGGGACCGATTACAGGAAACAAGGCGAGCAATTTGCCTCGCCTAGAGTCACTGACGAGCAAAATGTTGAATTAGGAAACGCTAGTGAAACTTGGCTGGTGACAGCTGAGTGAAGCAGTTTTGCAGACGAGCTACTCGTCCGAGATCCAGCCGACTCACCAGGGTTAGGGACCATCCACATACCACATGGACAGATTATTAACGATTTTGACCCCCCCCCCTCCCCCTCCGTGGACAACTGTCCATGTAAATTCTAAAAAAATTGTATGGACCGTGGACATTAGCCAACCACCCCCACCCCTCCAAGCTGTCCACGTGGTGTGTGGATTGCCCCTTAGGCGAATAACTCGCTGCTCACTTCGTTGACTGTAGTAGGCCCCTTTATTTTCTTTAGCCCACAAAATGGTCATCACTTCAAATTTTACAATTTTGCCTCATAAAATGTTACTTTAAGAATTTTATCGGAGAGAAATGTCCTTTTGTTTCTATTTTTACCAGCGACGAAATCGAGCTGGCAATCAGAAATGAAAAACAAAAAATACTAGAAAATACTTTGTTTTCAATGAATTTTCTTGCTTCTAGCCACAATCGATTGGGTAATCACAGTTTGTGTTGTTTCGGTAAACTTCGGGTTCGCGCGACCAGTTTTAGTGCGCTCCAAGAACAGAGTTGCCATTTTCACAGATTTTTCTGTAAAATCACAGATTTTTTTCCTTTTTCAAATCACAGAATCTGTGATCACAGATGACAGATATTTTTGGAAAATCACAGATTTTCACAGATTTTTCCCATAAATGCCGGAAATAACATATTACCTACATTCTACAGGTTAAACTCAATAATTCGAAGGTACAATTTTCCGGAAGCTCGAATAATCTTTCGTAGAAAATAGTTTGACTATCCGGAGTCATTCCTTTCGCAAATTTCGAATTCGTTTACAATTCCGGCATTTTCCTTTTTATCGATTCCATCTAGGAATGCTAGATTTTCGCGCTATATGCTGCAAATGAAGTGTGCAGAGAGGTGAACTGATTGAATCACCTCATTATGATTGAATTTACGATATTTTGACGTTTACCGTATCCAACGTATGGATGAGTTTCTTTTGACTACATCATGACCACTTTCTCTGATGCGCAGCTTATCTGGTTGCAATAAAGCAAAGCCTTGGTGCTACATTCCGATTCGGAACTCGACCTTCTGTTTATTATACACATACTTCGCAGCCAACTGTTAAGTTACAGGACAATTGCGGGGCTAGCACTACGACCCTACTGACACTAACAGTCTTTCCCGAGCCGAGACTCGAAGCCACGATGTCTGGCTTGTTAGACCAGCATCGTACCTCGAGATCAGCTGGGAGGTCATCTAGTCTCAATACCAACCTGAAAAACACTTAGTGGAGGAACAAGTTGACTGTTCCAATGCAATTTTAAAAGCTCGAAAAAAATCGAAAATCGAAAAAAATCGAGTAGAGAAAAATTTAATGTTAATAAGAAGCATTTCAATCAATCTCGTTGCGTTTTTAAATAAATAATCATACTCCAGATATGATCACAGATTTTTTTCGCTGGTCACAGATTTTCACAGATTTTTGTTGTCAAAACACAGATTTCGAAACGGCAACTCTGTCCAAGAACCGTGGTTCATTTTCGTGAGCTGGTCATTCGCTCTTTTCTAAGAACCGGTTCATTTGAACGACTCGTAAGCCGCTCGCCCATCTCCACTTCCTCCAATGAAAAGTTGGTTCATTTTTAAAACACATTGACTTTCTGGAATGCTGGCATGCTAAATATATAAGCCGTCGAGTTTCAGCGTGAAAACAGCTTTCCACTGTGTTATCAGAAAAATGCCTTATTCACACTGTCAGTACCTAATAGCGCAAAGATGCGATCGGCATCATATTCGATATTAAATTAAACAACAAATTGTCCGTCTGGGGATAAATTAAATACCTAATTGAAGAGTTGAAAGAATCTCGTTCATTCATTACACTTCATTTTAAATGTTGGAACGATTATAAATTTGACTTCATCTCCATGCCGTACTGAATTTTCTTTTCCTTAAGCAATGTTCAACACCCAACAGCTTTTGTTATCTGCTTCCAAACGACATTAAAACGCATAGTCAAAACTCAAGCCAATCAAATCTCAATTCAAGTCTTAATTGGATTGTTTAGCTATATCAGTTTTTTTCTAAGCAAAACGGAAGGATCGAAGCAAGCTGTGATCAAGAACGGACGTGAAAATGTTTCTCGTCGGAATTTTTCATCGTTTTTTCAAGTTTTTATAAGTTATATATTTTCTATCTGGAAAAGGAATGTGTCTACGTTTATTGAATGAAGGCCGCTGTTGTTTCGGTGTGAATTCCGAGTGTTTGATTTGAATCGCGATGAAGTGTTCCGAGTACGGTTGAGGATAGTGCAATAATGTCGACGTATTTTATTTAGCCTTCCCGTCGCGTAATCGTTATATTTTAAGTGCAAAGGGTGGAGTAAAAGGTAATACGAAATGTGGCGGTTTCGTATTATCGGTGAGAGTGACGTCAATGTTGAAATCCGTGAAAGATTCGTGCAATTTTGTGGCTAATTTGTGAGAGCTGCATTTCTTTTTCGGTGGCGGAGCACGTTTCCCGCTAGCCCTTGCCTTGTCATAAGTGTGTGTGAGTAAGTGCAAGGTGAACAAGGAAAAGCGAGAGAAGTGCGAGTGCAGGATGACCGTTGCTCTTGCGTGCGGCACTTTCTCGCAATAGCATGATGGTTCAGAGAGGACGCGGGAATTCAAGGATAAGTATTAGTGTTAGTGACGTTTTGCCTGTGTTTTTTGTTTGATTTGCATGGCAAAAGGGAAGCAATGTTTTTTTTTGTTTTTTTTTTCTCTGCTTTCATTTTGAGCAGTTTTATGCCCTTGGTTTATGATTTTTCTAGCTTTTGAGTAAATACTGAAACACATAGACAATTTTTAATTTAATTAAGTAGAAATTTGTCGGTCAGCATGGCAAATAAATTTTGATTGCGATTGTTTTGGCATTTTGTTGAATCTAATTAGTGCTCGGTCTTGTTAGATATGCATATTTGCATTTTTTAAATTTTCTAGCTATGAATGCATGGAACTTTGCCAGTTTTTCGTACTCAGTAGGTATCTTCGCTCCATTATTCAAGAAGTAAGTGGTAATCAACGCGAAATACCGTGTCTCCGCGTATGCGTCGGTAAGAGGGAATAGAGCGGTCGCGCAAAACTTTCCGGGGTAAACGTGTTTTCGGCCCAGGTGAGCTTTGCTCAACTATGGATTTTCGGTGTGTTGTGACTGCCGAGGTGTACCAAACCATTTATTCACAGACTGTCCACCCGTAGGTTCTATTTCAGCACGCAGTGATTCGGAGTAGGTTCCGTTCGTTCGATAAATATCGTAAATAATTAATCGCGACAAAACATCGTAATTAATCGCCACCAAATATCGCAATTATTTGCAATTAATATCAGGATTATACGCAACTCGTCTGTCAACGCACACATCCTTCTTTTTCTTTCTTTTTTCGTTCGTTTCAAACGGCGATGGCCAAGCAAATCGGCCGTTTTTGAAGTTCTCTTGCTGACCGCTTGCAGTATGTGTTGAGGGCCTATATATTTACTTTTTTCTTGTTTTCGGTTAATGCATATCTGGTTGCTTCGTAACATAGTGTAGTCAGCTGAGATAAATCAATGAGAGATACGTTTCGGTAGTTGCATAATGACTTCATAAACAGATTTTCGAATATTTGAGTCTGTCTTGATTAGGTTATAGGTCCGGTATCCTTGCGTGCGCATTATTTTTGCGGTGTTACATCATCAACCGGAATGAGTTCGGATCGCGTTATGATTTCCGTAAAAGATATAATGAACTCGTACGCGCGATATTTGGTATTATGAACCCGGTATTAGAACTCAGCGCATCGTTTACCAAAACGAAATCTGCTGCAAACCTTACCCTTTTCTCCAACATCCCAGTGATTTCTCGTGGAAGTGCAGAGGTGTTCTCGGCTTCCAATAAAGCGAGTATCACGTCAACATATTCCTATACATCCTCCTCCTTCTTTGACCTGCATTCGGATGCGGCCGGCGCTGGTATTGCCTAATATAAAGATTAAGGTCACCAGTTTTGACGTTGACTAACGTCTATATCGAAGTTAGGCCCCTGAATTTAAAAATCTAGTAATTCAACCAAGGAAAACCAGAGAAAAGTGGTCAGGTTTTGAGCGCTTATTTTGCAGTCATCTATAATCAGGTTTTCGAGGTTTTGGCATCAATCGATCAGAAATTCTTTTACGGTTAAATTTATGTAACAAAAACAAACTATTGTTTGAGATACACTATTGAAAAATTGGTAATTAATATCGATTGTCTAAATCATACCGCGCAGCCAATCACTACCTCTCTTCCCAAGCACAGTCGACACTAACGGATACAATCGATCTGACTTTGTTGTTATTGTTGTCACTTTCTGTTTCCGATGTTTATGCTGCTGCTAGCGGAAAAAACCTTGCAAATATGCATCTTTTTGTTGGTGTTAATTTTACGACAGCGGCCGGCGCCTCATCATTCTGATTCCAAAACCGCACCAGTGACATGCGGACGCTAGGTGATAGCAGCTGAAAGGAGGAAATACAAAATAGTACCGGTCATCTCGTGCCGGTTTCATCCGTAATGCTGGTGGCTTTAGTAGTAAATGGCTACTGCAAAACACGTAAATGGCTGGAATTCTGGACGGACTAACCAGGAAACTATAATCGGCAACTGGCACCTTTTGGTGCCTCGAAATTTTGGTACAGAAGCGGCTAATTGAATTTTCTGTTTTACCAAATGCTGCTGCTAGCGGAAAAAACCTTGCAAAAATGCATGTTTGTGTTGGTGTTAATATTATGACAGCGGCCGGCGCAGCTTTCAAGAAACATTTGTCTCTGCCATTCCATCATCTATGTAGCCCATCCCTCTTTCTAATTATCTGACGAAGCCTTTGTATAAAACGTATCGTTCGAACATTTCACCCCATCAGTTTCATTATTAAACCGTACCGGGTACATACGGACGCTCGGTGTTAGCAGCTAAAAGGAGGAAAAACAAAATAGTACCGGTCATCTCGTGCCGGTTTGACCCGTGATGCTGGTGGCTACTGCAAAGTACTAAAATGGCTGGAATTCTGGACGGAAACCAGTAAACAAGAAATCGGCAACTGGCACCTTTTGGTGCCTCGCAGTTTTATAATAGAAGCGGTTAGTTGAATTTTATGTTTTACAACTGCTGTTGCTAGCGGAAAAAAACCTTGCAAAAATGCATGTTTATGTTGATGTTAATTTCACTACAGCGCTAGGTGTTAGCAGCTGAAAGGAGGAAAGACAAAATAGTACCGGTCATCTCGTGCCGGTTTCACCCGTTATGCTGGTGGCTGTTAGTAATAAATGGCTACTGCAAAATACTAAAATGGCTGGAATACTGGACGAGAATAATCGGAAACTGGTACCTTTTGGAGCCTCGAAATTTTGTTACAGAAGTTTTGTAAAAGAAGCGTTGCAATTCCCTCTACTATTTGCTTCAATGGAATATTTTTTTTTTTTTTAAGAATACGGTAGTCAACCTCATGCGGTCGTG
The DNA here is from genome assembly GCF_029784165.1 of Wyeomyia smithii. Taxonomy (NCBI): domain Eukaryota; kingdom Metazoa; phylum Arthropoda; class Insecta; order Diptera; family Culicidae; genus Wyeomyia; species Wyeomyia smithii. Next base: position 222,975,565 of record NC_073696.1, read on the forward strand.
TCTTGAATACCACCCTCCTACTTTTTACACATTGAGGATGAATGTTAATCCCAAGCATCATCTATTGGTTCTCTGTGTAATTACAGCTGATCTGGCAATAACGGAGTAGCAACCGCGGGCGGTCAATCATGCTCATGCTCATGCTCATTAGTTTTTTTCTAAGCAAAACGAGATTTTCATAAGTTTGCTATCCTGCAATGAAAAGTTCCGTAATTTGACAACACACAAACGTTTCGGGATGCTGGCTTTCAAAAAATGTGCAAACAGCTTTCCGCGAAGTCATTGCAAGCCACACGTACAACTTCGTTCGGCATTTCGTCCCAAATATTCACCAAACGTTTTCTAAATGTGTCCAAACACAAATGCCTAACGTCGTTCCCCTCTAAGAATAGTGATGGGTGCCATATCATAATAGCAACATTTCTTGCCTCCAAAAACCTCAACGTGTTAAATTTGGTTAAAATTACATTATTATTTTCTGAGTTATGCAGAAATTTGTGTTCAATTGATATAGGAGCTCTCCCTTCAAGAAGCGGGAGGGGTGTCGATCTACCACAAAAATATTTGTTGCTCCCGTTAGCCACCACACCACACGCCAAATTGGGTTCTATGTGCATGATTAGTTCTCGAGTTATATATATATATATATATATATATATATATATATATATATATATATATATATATATATATATATATATATATATATATATATATATATATATATATATATATATATATATATATATATATATATATATATATATATATATATATATATATATATATATATATATATATATATATATATATATATATATATATATATATATATATATGTTTTGTGGGAACTCTCCCTTCTTGAGCAGAGATCAAACTATCATGGAAATATTGCTTGGTGCTTCTCAGTTATACAGATTTTTGTGTTTCGTTTGTATGAGAGCCATCCCTTCCAAAGAACGGAAGGGTGTCAATCTATTACAGAAATATTTCTTGCTCCTAAAAACCTCCACATGCTAAATTTGGTTCCATTTGCATGATTTGATTAGTTCTTAAGTTGTCTAGAAAATTGTGTTTCATTTGTTTGAGACCTCTCCCTGCCAGAGAATAGAGGGGCCTCAAACTATCATAGGAATCCTTCCCGGCCCCAAAAACCCCTACATACAAACTTTCACGTCGATCGGCTTTTTATATGTTTAGATTTATTATGATTATTTTTTTTAGGATAATCGACTTTCTGGGACTTTCGAGCTGAGACTGAGATTAAAAAAAAAATGGAGCAGTTTAAATATGTCATGCATTTTAGGTAATTAATATTTGGATTACGAACATTTCATGTACTTCTCGTTGATTCAAGAATGCAGGTGATCCGCCAAATATTTTGGTTCGAAAGTTTTCCTCCGAGCTAAAGATCTGACGGTCATCACGGAGTTCTTGTGAAAGCTTCGCGGAGCACTAAGTGCTCCGCGGAGTACCATTTGGAGACCCCTGCAAGTATTAACAGAGACTAACATACGTAACACTGGAACTTGAACCTGGAATCTGAACGATCATTTTCATAAGTATTTTGTTTTCAGTGCAAACAGGAATGTTTTCCCCGAAAAAATAACATGTTTTGAGCGCTAAAAATTGCATTAATTTTTTTTTTCAGCAAAGCTAAACTTCGTGTATCAAAAACGACCGTTCAATGACCGGGGAACGGTAAAGTAGCGTTTTCACTGATGACGCGTTAACTATTACTGAATCTTGTGTCTTTGAAAATACGAAATGATGGCTCGAAATCGGCCAGCTAGAGGGTGAGGTGGTTTATCGCATGTCTTAAACCAAAGTTCAGAAAAAAAGTCTACAAGGCATACGCATTATTACTATCTGCAAAAAAAAAGATAACATCATGATCCATATAGTGTCTAATTAAACAAATCGTGCCGGAGTTTCTTATTTTGTTAGTATTCCTCCGTAAACTTATTTGTAACATGTTGCGTTCTATCTTTTTTAACAACTGGTCATTTTGATACCTGAAAGCTCAAACAGTTTGTTATTTATACAGATGAGACTGAATCCCATCACTCGGTATTACAGAAGCTATACGCTGTTCACGAACTCAGTGTTCACCATCCTGAAAGACATTTACTATTCACTTCATAATTTTGTCAATATGCCTTTATTTCATAACATTTTTTAATAGTTACATTCGTGCCTTCTACAGTACGACCGACTCTTGTGGAGCATCTATGTTTCGAAGGAAAATAAAACGAAAACGAACCATGTTGCACTTGCCACCACATCCAACTAATCGAGAGCTATGTAAAACTCCGCTCATTAAACAGAATCATTGAGGAAATATGCATATTATCTTAGTAACATCATTACTTGTGTGAACAATGGTTTTATGCATTGAGTTTCGTCTAGTTTACGACGACTTATTTTGTGTTGTATTCGTCGCATTATGCATTGCAGGCTGATCAGCTATAAAAATGTATTCTACCGAATAACTTATTAATTCTATTGATAATCACATATATGATGTTGATCGTCTGCAAGTAAAAGCAAAGAAAATAAATGACCAACGGGAAATGTTCACCTTTTGGAAGCTTACTAGTTGCACCAACGAAAGCTAACTAGCTCTACACATCGCCTGATCGGGAGCGAACGAATCGAACGGATCGCACTGCATTCGGTTTTGATTCTCATTGACCGTTCCGACGATCTCGTCTACCCGGTGCTTCGGTTGTGACTCGAACGCCTGTGGAGACCAGAGACGAACCTCGTGATCAATCCCACTGGTTGCCAGCATGCACACGTAAGGATGGGGCTGAATACAGTTCACGATCATCTCATCAGCTTGGTAGATCGAAGCGATCATACCACTGTCTCTCTCCCAAATGAAGAAATTTCCATCGTCGGATCTACAAGATTATAAATTTGGAATCAGTTTCAGATAAAACTCATATTGCGAAGGAAAACTAAATGCTGCACTAACCCAGCCACAATGTAGTTAGAGTCACCAAAATAATTAGCTTCCTTGATATCCGTCTTTGTATTGCAATGCCCCACAAAGCGATCCTCATAATCTAACGCAGACGCTCGCCAAATCTAAAATCACAATAGATGAAAATTATGGAAATCGTCATGGACACAATCATACCAATTCATTGTCCGAAAACTGATCCGTTTCGGATTCAACCGTTCGTTCCCGTTGTCTCTGCCGTTGCTTCTCCATCTCTGTCTCGATGTCCTTTTCCAGCATCAGCACGCCGTGATTTTTCGCGTACGAAGGAAACCTTTGCACTAACTCGACTAAACAAGCCGAAGCATTTGTGAGTTGCCCTAGCTTAAGCAGAGCCCGGGCCAGTCGGAAGTGAGCTTTAACATAGTGCGGATCGAGTCGCAGCGCTCGATGACAGTCACGGACGGCGGCATAGACATCACCATACCTAGAAACGAAATAAGCCAATCTTTAGAAACATGTAAAACGTATAACACTTCTAACTGGGTACCAGTTTCTTTTCATCAACGCTGTAGCTCTATTCAAATAGAGAATTGAGCAATCCTTTTCCTGTGCTTTCCGAATGGCTACCGTGTATTGCTGAATCGCTTGCTGGTACCGTTCCTTTTCCAAGTTGGCATTGCCTTCCTTTTTCATCTTTTCTACATCTGGTGGAAGTTTGTGTTTGACTCTCTCGCCGTTGGTGGTCGTACCGTTCGTTCCGTTGATGGGTTCCGTTAGTTTCGGTAATTGTAGGAACTGCAATCAAATATTTTATACAGTAGGACAAATTTGAAAAATCTTCGTTTACCCACCATCGGTTCCTTGGGTCGGTTTAAATCATACAGGTAAATCTGCTCCGATCCCATATTCACCAGCAGCTCACCTCCGTCCGGACTAAAGGTCAGATAAGTAATTGCTTTCTGATTTAAAAACGAATACACCGTGTCCTTGTTTTTTCTCAAATGTCCGGGACAGTAGTACTGTACGCAGCCATCCCGTGGAACATTGTCGGTATTACTCGCATTCGGCTTTAGATCCGTGTTGGCAGTGAGCTTTGGGAGGAAAAAAAAAACAAAGAAATATTTATTATATATTTGATAAGGTGGTTTTCTCTCTGAGTTAAGCAAAAAATATCGATTGTATAACAATTCCTCGAAAACTATTCCCCAGAAAATAAAACGCCGAAGCTTTTTCCCCAGAAAACAAAATCCCAGAATGTACCAATCACCAGAAAACTGCTACCCAGAAAGTACTAATCCCCAGAAAGTTATTATCCGGAATGAACCAATGCCCAGAAAACTATTTCCCAGAAAATACCGTTTTCTAGAAAACTGTTATCCAAAAACGAAGAAATATGCATTTTTATTTTTTAAACATGGAAAATCTGTTAAAACTGAGTTTTTGTATATCTGAAATGTATAACGATTCTATCATTTGAATCAACTTGTTGTCAACATTTGTTTTCAACATTCATGGAGTAAATAAGTAAGCGCTTGACACCAGGCCATAGTTAAAAAATCAGAGAACTTTCAGTAATCGTTTTTCGCTGAATGAACATCACAAGTCGATCACAAAAACACAGTAGCGAATTGATTTCCGAGGCTCCTTGACCAAAAATCTAAAGACCCCTTCTAATCTTAATCCGGTTAATCTAGTTCACATGGGGGGCAGCCCCCTTGCAGAAATTTTCTCTGTGGAGGTTCGTTCGTTTACCTGGGTTGATGCAACATCCACTAGTATATATTAAACGAGCGGAAGGATACCCGGTTACAATTCCGGAGCCTGTTGAGTATACGTTTGCATTGACATGCACACCGGAAACGGTAGCGCCTTTGTAATCATGGCAACATGAATCCTTTCCTTCGAGAAGCCAACAAGAGATATCGGAAGAGTTTTCTTTTCTGTTTAACAGTCATACTAGCCATAGAAGTCTTTCATAGAGAGATTAGTGGGACAGGCTAGTAGAGCATGGCATTAAATTGCTGTGTCGATATTCTCTTCTTGGACCTTAAAAATCGAAGACTGGGGCACGCAAACTCTCAACAGCTTGTACCGAATCCGCAGAAAGTCTCCAAGGTTTAGAGTCTCTAGTCGATAGATCAATGTAGGTAAGGAAAGTCGGCAAATTAGATCCGTAACTTCGGGATAAGGATTGGCTCCGAAGACTCGGATGACTCGGGCTACGGGACTGCCGGGTCGCGGGTCTGCGGTCGTGCTCCCGCTTCGCGCGGGTGTCGCGCCGTGTGCCTGCCGGTGCTTCTGCCTCAACGCACTCCGGGGCGTCCGGCCGTGTGGTGGTGTGAGTCGCCCGTTCATCCGCCTCGCGCAGGCGTGCGATGCGCTCGCTCGCCCGCCGCGCCCGGGTTCATACGCTTCCCGGCTTGGGCTGCAGTTATCGATAAACAGTCAATTCAGAACTGGCACCGCTGAGGGAAACCTGACTTTCGAATTAAAACAAAGTGGCGAAATACCGATCGTTAAAAGTGTTGTTTTGCAAAAACCTAAAGCTTGATATGTTGAAGCAAGGATTCGCTACCGTTTTTAATTTAGCCTGTGCCTCTTGAAGGGTACTTACCCCACTGTTCCCCTCGATAAATCCGGAACAAATGTCCCCTAATGTCCCAAAAACTATGATGAATTTGTGATCATTTGAAAAAGGTTCGATCAAATTCGATTTAGATCTTGCGGAATGGCAGGTAAAAGAATTTTCATATTTTCATATATATATAACATATATAAATTTCATATTTTCGGTACGCAAGTGTTAATTAAAAATGTCAAATAATTTAGAATGTTAACAATATAATCACTGAATACTATTTTTTTTTCTTGTTACGGTGATGCTGGAGAATAGTTTCTGGGCATTGGTGCATTCTGGAAAACGGTTTTCTGGTAACTAGTACTTTCAGGGGTTTAGAGTTCTGGTAACTAGTATATTCTGGGATTTGGTATTCTGGAGAATGGTTCATTCTGGGGAAAATCCTTCGACACTTTATTTTCTGGGGAATGGTTTTCTAGGAAAAGTCGGACAACCAAAAATATCATGTAGATTTCTGTGGCAAAGTTACTTGTGAACGCAATTCAAATGTGTTATGTAATTGGGCTCAATCTTCAATATTTTTCTATTATATATTATGCGACCAGATTTCAAACTTCTACATCTGATGAAAGGTATCTCTATCCTTGGTTTAACCAAAGAATCAATCTAATGATGTTGGAAATACATCACCAATATAGCACCTAATAGAAACAACAGAGTAGTTAATTCTAACAAACCTTCATCAGCGACATCATCCTGCGGTCGTAAATCCGAGCGTAGCAATCGTTCGCTCCAATCGCCATCAGCTCTGGTCTCTGCGGGTTGATCGCGATGCACTTAACCTCCGGCATCTCGTTGATATGATTGCGCAAGTTTATCAGAACGTTGGCATCGTCGGCCCGGCAGGTGTGTTGCGATCGCATATCATGCTGCAAAACTTTTCCATCTTCCGCGGAGGACCAGAAAAGATGCGCATGCTTCGACGATGTGGCCAAACGCTTAACACGCTGCGCGTGGCAGCTGCATGTCCGTATAGGGAAATCGTTGCCCCGGTTGATATCGAACACGAAGGTCCGGTAGTCGCCGGCACCTGTCACCAGTTTGTGGTTGTTTCGCTTGTGTAGAAATTTAACCGAAAAAATATTTCCATCATGAGGCGTAGCCAGATCGTACAATCGTTTATGGTTGAATGGATCCCAGAGCATTACATGATAATCATCCGAAGCGGATGCCAATATTCGACCGTCTTCACTCCATTCTAGACAATTCACGCAGCCGTTGTGTCCTTTCAGTTCCGCTTCCAGCTCAATTTTGTCAACAAACTGCGGAGCTGTTTTCAGTCGATTTTTTACGATCTGCTCTATATCACTATAGTTCCGATCTACCAGAATCTGCGTCACATTAGTGACATTCGGATAATGGTATTTCCGCTTCATATAGAGGCTTTTAATAAGCCGGTCACTTTAATTTCTGAAACGGTTCAAATAAAAAATTGCGACTAATAAATTTGATTGAGATGTATTAGCTTCAGATTGATTTCTATATCAATTCCCAATCTAGCTATATATCGATCCGCGAATATCAAACACAATAATTATCACTCATTTCTATCTAATCCTTATCAACATTTGAACAGCAAGCAATGATCGTAAAGTCTTGAATGGAATAAATTTTCTTCACTTTCATTTACAATATATTTCCCAACTTAAAACACAGAAATACATTTCGAGCAACTTGCAACTCAAAAATAATCAATCGGTTCGGAATGTCAAATGAAATCTAACAATTTCGCGTTTAGATTCTGTACTCAAAGTAGCACTTCGTTTTGGTAATACAATACCTACCAAATCTTCTTTTGATTGCACAAAGTTGAATTTGATACTTTTAATATTTTGTTCAAAATAAAATTATTACAATATTTCAACGATGGCACAGAAAAATACGAATCATTTTATTGGTAGCCGAGTCGGAAAGGAAAACAAATTCTTCTATCGGTGATTTTACTGACAGCTCTTGCTAACAAATTGGGGGAAGGAAACTTACCAGCACAGTGGTATCGAATGCGGGAATGCGTCATAAATATTGTGCATTTAAACAAAAATTATCAAAACGTCGCTGATGAACTAGCAGCCAGGCTAACTTCCGATGTTTATTTTTGTTGTTCTCGCAACACTGCAACCATCTCAGCCGCCACGGCGCTGTCAGTCCCGAGGGAATGTCTTTTCCTATCCCTCGCTGTACATTTGACAGAGTAAAACATCGAAGGTACGAAAACGTCAAACCTGATACGAAAACGTCAAACCTGATACAAAAACGTTAATATCGGTCGGATTGTTTTCATTACTTTGCTGTTTCGGTTGGGGCTTAGCCCTTGCGCTTCTTGAGTAGACACCGTGGACCTGGTTATTATCCAAAAAAGTGATAAAACTCTATAAAAAACTCTTTATAACTTATATATGAGCTTTCCGTTCGAAAATAAAGGAGCGACAAGATTTTTGTATCTCTTCTTCTTCTTCTTCTTTTGTGAATATACAGGTATTCACTGTTTGGACTCGGTGATTTTTTTGCATCTCTAGCAAACACAAGCAAGAAAACAGAAAAGAGCAAAAACATCAGATTTGACGTTTCTATGTTGTACTCGATGTTATAACCCATTGCACATTCCCTCGGTCAGTCCGGCTTACAAAAACAAATACATTGAAATCATTCCCGCAGTTCATGTTGTGTGAACACGCAGCTGTTCTATGTATTTGTAAAGTCGGAAGTAAGTTCGGAAGTCGGAAGTACGACTTTAATTTAGTACTGACGCCACAATATTGTGAGTTTCACTGAAACTTATTCGCCGCACTATGCTCCGCAATAAGGCAATCCACGGGTGACGTTTTTTTGCTTGTACGTTTGTTATTGTTGCTGTTTTTCAAGCTGCAAAATCAAAACACGACCAAAACCGAAATCTTAATGTCGGCAATAATATCAAAAGTGATTTTATATTGTTGTATTTAGGATTGGCACTCGCGATACTAGAGCTACCGATCGGATAACATTTGTTTTTCACGCTTCTGGATCCGGATTGCATCCAAGTTGAGACCGATCGAACGGATCTAACATACATAAAGCTGTCATAAGTTGAAAACAGACTGAAATCAGCTGATCGCAACTGTCTCGTGGATTGCCTTATTCTAACACCAAACGCTCTTCTTGGTTGCCGAATCGATTTTATTTTCTTCGGAACACTGTAAGCAACAGCCACAACTAAATCTTCCTGTTTGAAGACAGCTTAGAACACATTTTTAGCGAATTTCTTTATTCCACCAGCTCACCTCGTTTTGACCTGGAAGCGCACTAGCTGCTGTCAAAACCTTTCTTTATTCGCTCGATTTTGACCCAGTTTTGACCTGCCGTGCTGCCCGAAGCGCACTGTAAAATTTGCCAGCTTCAACCGACCACCGCACGTGCTAAGTTCGTAAACAATTATCTGGCATCTCTTTCTTACTTGCGTATTAAATGGCGATGACGTTTTATTGTTCCTCGGCAGTTTTGCCCGCACACAGTGGAATAAAGAAATTCGCTTTTTGTATCTATGCCCCAAGTGGGCAGCAGTGAGAACAAAATACCACATACTACACAAACAGAAAAAATTGATAGATTTTCACAGATCTGAAGGAACAAGAGCTAAAGCAAATAACAAGTTTTTTGAACGAAATAAAAGTAACGGTTTAAATATAGTTAAAGACAATACATAATCGACCAACCATCGCGCAAAAGCACAAACACAATAAAACAACAAACGGCGAGATGGGCCTACCTAGGCCTGAAGCCAAGAGAGAAGCAGAAGCAAATAAAAAAAAATCTTCCTGTTTTGGTAACTCTTTCCAAAATCAGGTTTACACAATAATCTAATATAGACGGATATCATAATTCTCAAAACAGAAACCACAGAGTATATGATCCGATAGACTTTCCTCTGGTGATTAGTAATCCTGTTTAGTCTCCACTGTCTCCAGCAGTGATTTCTTCAAGGGTTTCCCGATACTTTAACAATGATGGTTGATGAATATAAAAATAGCATACATCTGGCAACTCAGCGCGGCCTTTGATTCCAATTTTGGGCAACCCGTTAAAAAATTTTGACAGATACATTTCTACGCATGTATCAACTAAATCGGGTACGTGTGTGATCGACCTACTAATCAACTAATTTCGTCGAATCGGATATGTTGACTGATTTCTTCGCCTAATAAATCGAAAAAGTAAATTGGTTAACATAGGGTGCAGATTTGGTCGTTTGATTAATCAGTCATTATTTTTTTACATTATCACGTGTCATTGTGAACGATCAATCAATCCTCAGGCGGAAAAGATTCTCGTGGTGTTTACATAAATACTGTCGATTTACTAAAAAGTCTCTCTAGAAACCTAAATAAAATGACTAGTAGATGGACTGTATGGCGGAATAAGAAAGAATATGAATTATTATTTGAATAGTTCAACAAGCTCAGAGGAAAGCAATCGCAAGGAAAAGGCGATATTAAACCCAGCTCCAGAACAACGAAAAGGAAAATCCTGCCATGACTAATATACTGTAAGCTTACTTTTAAAGAATCTTTTTTTTATAGAATACTCGGAGCAGATTCTACAACAAAACGACGATAACGATATTGGAACTAGAGAAGTGAACCTTAATAGCAGAGATAACGAAGACATCGGAAGAGATAGTATAGCACCGCTGAAATATAGACTTGCCTGGTTTGTATCGGATTATCGTCTCAGTGTTGCAGCGACTAGAGCTCTGTTGAAAATTTTACGTGATAAAGGGTTCGACGTTCCCATGAGCCGGATGACGCGATTAGAAACACCAAATACTGTATTACTTCCAGTTTTCATATCGCAGATGAAATTCGCAAGCTTAGTAGTAAGTTGCTTTGGTATTACAGTGAGTGTATTTTTAAAATCTTACTATCTAAATTTTTTAGACAACATCACTTTTGTAACGGATAAGTAATTCGCGGCGCTGGTGAGTCAGGCAAAGGCAAGAGCGTACTCGCAGCGAAGCAGGAACGCGAAGAAAAAGAAGCCGGAAACTGCTAAAGACGCCTCAGCCAGACAAAGCTTGGCAGTTGTCGTTGATGAACCTTCCAACGTAAAAGCACGTAGAGTGGATGCGGCTATGGCTTTGACTAATCAGCAAGATTCAACATATTCTGAGAATGAAATCGATTCTCCAGCTTTTTCTCCCTTAAGAACAAATTAATAGAGAACTAAGAGAAATAAATTTAAATACGGAATATTTATTCAATTTTTTTTAAGATTACCGATTAATCGTCCTACACTGAAAAAAAACTCACACGCTCATACCAAATGTTCTTTACACACGAATGTCAATAAACGAATCCATATCAATTTATCATGTCGACCCGTATCAATTATTTATGGAATCCACGGTATTTTGACGTGTTTTGACATTTGACGTGTTTTGGCATTTTAATCTGAATGTTAGGAGTTCGATTTTAGTATGCATGACATAGCAAAACGAAATGGAAAACACTTGAAATTGTGCTGCGTGTAAAAACATATGACAGTCAAGTGTGAAGCACTTCAGCTTAGAGTAGAGTTTTTTAAAAGGTAAAAAATGGCCGACTGCAACGAAATCTATCAACGTAAGATCCTCAAAAAGTATGGTTTCCCCAGCAACATTTGTGATATTATAATACGTAAGTAGATTTATTCGCAAATATTTTATTCATAGTGTAGTATATAACATTAGTTTCTATTTTTTTGCAGAGCATAAAAAAAACGTGAGTGATTTCTCAGAAATTGCAGGTTTTTTGACCGAGTTGCAGTTGGCTCGGATCGTGGAGAGCGAGAACCAAACCACGATTATTTTGCAGGTGGGTGCGCTTTATTTCTAAAACTTTATTTTAAAACATGTCGCAATGTAAGTTGCTATTGGGATTTAAAAAATTCAACTTGGGCCCATCGACTTGTTTTCCGCTTCGTTTTTCATATCCGTTAGGTTGCTCGTGATCCAAAAATGAAATAAAGAGACACTAAGCACTAAGAATTTAATTGATTGTCAAACTGGTCTAAAACTTCTATAATTTTTCTAAATGTATTTTCCTCTCTACAGGACAACGATCACGTAAACACATCAGCAACAGAACCATCAGTGGATCAGAAAGACTTCCTTGAAGAAGTAGACTCTGTTGGTTCTACAGACGATTGTGGTTCGAGCGAATTAAAAGTAAATGCATTTTTAAAGAGTTTTTGGTTTATCTCGAGTGATTGTATGTTTGCTATCAGACTGGAAAGAATTCTTAGTGTAGGTACACTGCGTTATTTCGTTTTCGTAACTGAGTTTTCTATCGCATACAGGCTGAGACACAAATCTAAGCTCAAAAAACAAGACGTCGTGCCAAGACTTTGCTTTTTCATGCTTCTCGACTTTTAATTTCTAAGTCCCAGCCACGGAGCTAACCAATTCCTTGAGAATATTCAATTCGCGTCTAATCAAGGATTTTGTGATCCAACAAAAGGGCTATATTGCTCATAAAAGTGTAGTTTAACGTTGTATCGCATAGCACACTAAATCCTTAAAATCCATCGCATAAGTACACTGAATACATCAAGGCGATACAATGTTGAATTCACTTCTATGAGCAAAGTTGCGCTTGTGTTTATTCTAATGTAGTGCGCAATAAAAAGCACTCACCTTTCAATTGAGCATATAAACAATTTCCGCCATAAAAGGCTGTCAACGATCAACCGCATCTGAACAAAATATAAATACATAGACAAAACATAACTGTAAAAGTGAACGTTTGAGGTGCAACATCGAAAAAAATTCGGCTCAAGAAAGAGAAATTAGAAATTTATTGCTGCTTGTTTGTGTTGTGGTTGCCAAGGACGTCGTAGGACGGATCATTGCCGCTTTGCAGATTTGTGTAAGTCATCTCTTTCGGCCTGCCATTATCCAATTTGTTGAAGAGCTTCCTAAGGCAGTGGCGATTACCCAGCAGAAACTCGGGTTGGATAGCAGCATAGCTGCCAATCGAGTATGTTTTAAAGCCTAGTTAGAGAAATCATGCATACGGATACTTAGTAGGTGTTTAAATACAACTGCGTCAGATGATTTATTTGCGTTCTAATAGTGGTACGGATTCCGATTGTTTGGCAGCATTTACTCGTTCGAAATATATCCATATATAATATATCGTGTATGTAACTGCAAACTAACAAGAACAAATTGTTACAGAGTATTATCCAGGGTAGTGCGTCACCCTTGCTGTTTCTGGACTTTATTCTACGAATTTTAAGAAAGCATCCCCGAATATTTGCGATGAAAGCTATGTTGTTTCTTGTGTCGAAAAGGTAAGAATCTTGATATACTCAATATACCGTTCAAACTGTTCAAAGCGATAAATTGAAAAAGTTAATTGATTTTCGTTAAAATAATTTCGTTGCAGATAGATGTACATCAACAACCACTTGATAGAGATACTGCCTTACATTTTAATGATTTCAGTCCGAACGTTTTGGAAAAAAATTTAAATTGCTCATTGCATCGGTAAACAGCTTTTAAACCTGAAAGACAGAGGGGTCGAGCTTTCAGAACCACGACAGTCCGAGCTAGCAGGAGTTGTTGCAGAGTGGCATTTGGCAAATCGCTCCAAATGCACTGCCAATGATATGCTAAACTATGCGCGAACCATAACATTTCTGTTCACGAGCGAAAAACAGGTATAAAAAACTATATCTATGTTACCTAATTCTAATAAAAAAATGTTATTTATTATAAGATTCTTCGTTCTTTGAAAGCTACATTTGAAAGAAAATCCAAACCTAAGCCCAATGTATATAAAATGTCTCAAAATGCTGCTTTTAATTTTCTATGTTCAATGCCACACGAGACCCATTTTTCTACCTCAAATTGTCATATAGAATGCAACTAAAAATCCAATTGAAATTATATTTATTTTTCCATAGCACTAATTATATATTCAAAACAATGCTCTTAAATATCAAATAGATGACACATGAAAACCTAGTGTCTTATTATTAAAGTTCAAGTGCGGCATTATGACTGAACCGTAAGTGTATTCCACGTGGATATGAAATGTTTCATCTATTAGCACAGATGTAAGTGGAATCCACTTCACAAGAACGTGTCGATTTTTTATAGTGTATTTAGTTTGATTGAATTAGGATCAAGAACGGACGTGAAAATGTTTCTCGTCGGAATTTTTCATCGTTTTTTTAAAGTTTTTATAAGATTTATTTTCTATCCGGAAAAGGGATGTGTCTACGTTTATTGAATGAAGGCCGCTGTTGTTTCGGTGTGAATTCCGAGTTTTTATTTGAATCGCGATGAAGTGTTCCGAGGGTTGTCGTGTACGGTTGAGGATAGTGCAATCACAGACTAACAGACGTAACACTGGAACCTAGCTCCATCGCCACAAAAAACGATCATTTCAAATTTCCAATCGAATAACAATCATCACGCGATAACGCCGTCTGGGGCGCTGTCATGCAGTCTCATACATATTTTGTGGTTCCCCATTTGACACATGCAGTAACGCTGGCGCTGATGTCGAAATACATGACGCAGCGCGAACATGACAGCAGATGGTGCTAGTGTTACTAACGTAAAGTACTGGAATCATCCGAACGATGAATTTATTGGAAATTTGTTCGAAGTGTTATGTCTGTTAGTCTGTGGTGCAATAATGTCGACGTATTTTATTTAGCCTTCCCGTCGCGTAATCGTTATATTTTAAGTGCAAAGGGTGGAGTAAAAGGTAATACGAAATGTGGCGGCTCCGTATTATCGGTGAGAGTGACGTCAATGTTGAAATCCGTGAAAGATTCGTGCAATTCTGTGGCTAATTTGTGAGAGCTGCATTTCTTTTTCGGTGGCGGAGCACGTTTCCCGCTAGCCCTTGCCTTGCCATAAGTGTGTGTGAGTAAGTGCAAGGTTGCTCTTGCGTGCGGCACGTTCTCGCACCAGCATGATGGTTCAGAGAGGACGCGAGAATTAAAGGATAAGTATTAGTGTTGGTGACGTTTTGCCTGTGTTTTTTTTTTGTTTGATTTGCATGGCAAAAGGGAACCAATGTTTTTTTTTCTGCTTTTCACAATTCCTTTTGTGGGGATGCTACATTTCTGTATACTGAACATCGAAAATGTTTTACAGATTTCCAGTATTAAAGTCTGTATAAAAATTTGTAAATTTCGTAGAAAATCGTAGGAATCTTTATGGCTTTACAAATCTGCAAACCGTAAACTGTATGGATGAGAAATTTATTATTCACAGATAAATTTAAATTTACATATGTGGCATCTCTGATTGTTATCGCGGTTTTTTAGATGCCGGTTTTGAAATTTTCTCACTCAATCGTTTACAGTAGGTACAGTGCGTACTGGGGCCGATGCTGTTCGGGTGACTGCGTCGAAACAGTTCAGGATGTGTTTTAACGCGCGTCAGTTTTCATTGTTGTTTTTTCTCCTCGCGTAATAAAGGACACATTTCGCGCCGCGTCCTTTGCAGTGTGGCGTCGGCCTAACATCGGCCTGTATTTTTAAGGGCGCGTTTGCAGTTCTGTATGTACATATACTTGTGTGGGAATTTTGTTTTGCACAGATTGGTCTGTGTTTGTGGCATCCCTGCTTGTGACCGCGGCTTCGTGGAAGCCGGTTTTGAATTTATTCAATCTACCGATTGGGCCGATGCGGCACTAATTGCGTCGAAACAGTTGCGCGTCAGTCTTCATTGTTGATATTATTTCCTCAGGTGAACGGAGACGCTGTTACGAACATTTTGAGCAGTTTTATGCCCTTGTTTTATGATTTTTCTAGCTTTTGAGTAAATACTGGAACACATAGACAATTTTAAATTTAATTAAGTAGAAATCTTGTCGGTCAGCATGACAAATAAATTTTGATTGCGATTGTTTTGGCATTTTGTTAAATCTAATTAGTACTCGGTCTTGTTAGATATGCATATTTGCATTTTTAAATTTTCTAGCTATGAATGCATGAAACTTTGCCAGTTTTTCATACTCAGTAGGTATCTTCGCTTTATTATTCAAGAAGTAAGTGGTAATCAACGCGAAATACCGTGTCTCCGCGCGTAGCGTCGGTAAGAGGGAATAGAGCGGTCGCGCATAACTTTCCGGGGTAAACGTGTTTTCGGCCCAGGTGAGCTTTGCTCAAATATAGATTTTCAGTGTGTTGTGACTTCCGAGGTGTACCAAACCATTTATTCGCAGACTGTCCACTAGAGATGGTCGGGTATGGGAAATTTGTTACCCGTGCCCGACCCGTACCCGACTAATCGAAAATTTTCAAACCCGTACCCGACCCGAACCCGTAGTCTGGTTTGTTTAAAAAACCCGTACCCGACCCGAACCCGAAAAATATCTATTCCAACTACCCGTACCCGACCCGTACCCGAAAGAAAACAACGCCGAAATTGCTTGAACCCGACCCGTACCCGACCCGTCCTGGATTTTTTTTTTTTACAAAATACCTGGGTACCTCGCACGTTATAAGCACTAATTGTCATATGTGGTTTCTCGAGATGATGGCCGGAGATAGACAAAAACCGAGTGTGAATGTGAACGCATGTTAATGAACCCAGAGTTCCAGGCGGATGATCCACTATAAGGAAGAGGTCCACTATGAAAAGTGCATGTCTGGTAAAGTTAAAAAAGCGACGAGTTTTATGTGAAAATCGCAGCAACCTGAAATCTTAATATTATAATAAAGTCAAAGTTAATATTGTTTATAACTTAAGAAAAATTTAATAATTCATTTGCATTTGCCAAAAACCTGTAATTTTTTAGTACAGATTCGGTGTCATCGATTCAATCTAAAAATCGGTATAACACAGATTTTTCTGTACATCCCTGGTCACAGTGCAAACAAAGACTATGCTATCGCTGTCAAATCTCATATACATATTTGCTTCGTACCAAACACAGTAGAGAATCGATGGCCATCCGCCTGAATTTTTTTTACGTCAGCTGTTTCATAATATTTTTCCTTTATTGCTATAATATTCAAGTGCCTAAACCCAAAATGTGGGTGAAATATCATGAGATCTGTTTTTTTATAACTTTTCGAAGTTTGGCATACTGACGTTTTTTGACATGTGTTTAAAAAAAATTCATTACTTTGAAACAGCTTCAATGATAGCTTGGATTTTTTTGGTGTCAAAGAAAAAGTTGATTCGTAGTTAGTTTGTATGTATTACCTATTTAGTTTTAATTAAAAAAAAATTTTTTTTCGCAAAATTTGGTTGATTTGAGGTGTTGTGCAAAAGCTACGTAATTTGTTTCTGTGAGGAGAAGGCCCTGTGGCTAAGGGTAAAAGTGCCAAAATCATTAATAATTAGGTCACCTGCTTTATGGACGGCCCCAAATAAAAAATGGAATGGAGATTGGTGTTCAGCACCCCAAAATTAAGTAAATACCATATTTCTGTCGCATTTATCCACACTTTTTTTACTTAACCAGCCCTTGTATTTAGTTGCCTTACTGTGCAATGCTCCGCGGTTTTCCTCACAAATATGAAAAAAGCCTGGCAAAAATTCCATTTAACTCAAAATGGTTGCAGGAAGAACTATTGACTTTCACATTAGAAAGAGATAGCATGATGTCATTCCCTTGGTGCAAACACTGCCGACAACTGTCAGAATAGGTATTGGCCGATCTCTCGTTGAGTGAGAATGGGCAATTTCTTGTTCGATCTTTTCGATTATCGACACTAAGAAAACACCTAGGTTTGAAATGTTAAAAATTATGAGAAATAATGCACGAAAATCAAATTACCCGTACCCGACCCGTACCCGACCAATTGAGAATTTTTCAAACCCGTACCCGACCCGAACCCGAAGCCTTGGTTTTTAAATTACCCGTACCCGACCCGAACCCGTAAAATATTTTTTTGCGCTACCCGAAACCCGACCCGAACCCGTCGGGTACGGGTTTCGGGTAAAAATACCCCTACCCGACCATCTCTACTGTCCACCCGTAGGTTCTATTCCAGCACGCAGTGATTCAGACTAGGTTCCGTTCGTTCGATAAATATCGTAAATAATTAATCGCGACAAAACATTGTAATTAATCGCCACCAAATATCGCAATTATTTGCAATTAATATCAGGATTACACGCGACTCGTCTGTCAACGCACACATCTTTTTTTTTCTTTTTCTTTTTTTTTCGTTCGATTTGAACGGCGATGGCCAAGCAAATAGGCCGTTTTTGAAGCTCTCTTGCTGACCGCTTGCAGTATGTGTTGATGGTCTATATATTTACTTTTTTCTTGTTTTTGGTTAATGCATATCTGGTTGCTTCGTAACATTGTGTAGTCAGCTGAGATAAATCAATGAGAGATACGTTTCGGTAGTTGCATAATGACTTCATAAACATATTTTCTAATATTGGAGTCTGTCTTGATTAGATTATAGGTCCGGTATCCTCGCGTGCGCTTTATTTTTGCGGTGTTACATCATCAACCGGAATAAGTTCGGATCGCGTTATGATTTCCGTAGAAGATATAATGAACTCGTACGCGCGATATTTGTTATTATGAACCCGGTATTAGAACTCAGCGCATCGTTTACCAGAACGAAACCTGCTGCAAACCTTACCCTTTCCTCCAACATCCCAGTGATTTCTCGTGGAAGTGCAGAGGTGTTCTCGGCTTCCAATAAAGCGAGTATCACGTCAACATATTCCCATACACACTCCTTCTTTGACCTGCATTCGGATGCGGCCGGCGCTGGTATTGCCTAATATAAAGATCAAGGTCACCAGTTTTTACACATTGAGGATAAATGTTAATCCCAAGCATTATCCATTGGTTCTCTGTGTAATTACAGCTGATCTGGCAATAACGGAGTAGCAACCGCGGGCGGTCAATCATGCTCATGCTCATGCTCATGCTCATGTATTTAGTTTGATTGAATTAGTTTCGTTTCCCAACTTATCAACCGATGTAATCTGGTTTCGTAAGATGTCGAAATTAATGTTGCAATTAATAAACCTCTTACGTTTGGTTCAACCAATATTGTCGCCAAACTAATCTACCTATTACGTCTGGTTTCGTACACAGGTTTAACGAAATCCGTTTACTGATCAACCGATTTAGTTGGTTCACGTCGACGCTATAGCTGACAGCGATGCCATCCCCGTGCTTTTTATCTTGTAACGTAACTCCGGGAATGGTGTAGTACCGCCACGAAAACGAATTCGACATAAGTGTCAATGAGCACTTTGATGCATAGTTTTTTGTTGTTGCACTTTCAAACTGTGCAGTCCATTTTGGTGAGAAGTGCCCAATAATATTATCGAAATATTTTTCATGAAGAAAAACGGTGTCTAGCCCCCAGGCAAGCAGCTGAGTTTTTAATCGGGCACTTTAGTGTGTAATGATGATGATTATGAAATAAGAGGAGCTGCCAGAATGTTTATTTGCCTTCAGGTTCTACCGGTTCTACTTACACTCAGGGTGTTTCGGTTGTTTCTAGTTTAAATTGTAACATTGGCATCGCTGATGACGACGATGGGTGATGTGTCAAGTCTTCAAAACAGAAATCCAGAAAATTGCTCATAGCTAAATTTACGCGATTGATAAAATATGTTTTTGTTTTAAAACATTGCGTTTGAGACGATCCGAAGATCAGCAGTTGGAGGCGGAAAAATGGCCAACGCACGGGAATTGTTTAGTCTACCGGCCGGGCCTGTCGATCTATGCTTCGACAAAAATGAATTCATGAAGGTAGGAAACTGCTTATCTTTTCTGATAAGGTATAACGGTAGGTTTCGATTCTTTTGCGTCCTAGAAAACATTTTCCGTGGATGAATTTCTGCACGAAAACCGCAATGCCGGTAGTTTGGAGATTATACGGGACGATTTGGGACTATACCTAAAAGTGCTTCGATCGGCCATGATAGAGCTAATTAATCAGGATTATGCAGATTTTGTGGATCTATCCGCAAATCTGATTGGACTAGATCAGCAAATCGATAGCATCGTGAGTCCAATCGAGAAACTAAAGGAAGAAGTCCTATCGGTGAGGGCGGCTTTGGAAGGAGCAATGAAAGATATTTCCGACTGCCTGGAGCAGAAGAAGACTTTGCGGGGATTCAAAAAAAGTCTGCAGAGTCTGGCGAAGGTTCGGGCAGCGCTGCTGAAATTAGAAAGTCTGTTGAAACCGGTTGACGATAACGAACGGGAGATTAGTCCGACATTGCTGGAGCGTGCGGCTCTAGAAGCAATCCAGCTGCAATTTAATGTGAAATTTTGCGGAGAGTTTTTAAATCAAGAACAGTTAGATAGCGCCGACCATTGGAAGAACAGTTTGCTGTCGCAAATGCAAACTTATTTTTTGAAAATGCTAGAAGACAAGGACGTGGAAGGCTTGGAGCGATGCCTTCGAATCTATTGCACATTGGACGAGTGTCGAACAGCCGAAGAAGTTTTCAAAGCAGAGATTGTCTCGCCTTACATGAATCGTGTTGTTTCTGAGAGTAATCTACAAAACTCCCCCCAAGGCCTAACAGGAATCTACAATCAGATTCTAGATTTCGTTTCGCTCAATATGAAACTGCTGCTAGATTTGACGAAGAAAAACGGGAAAGTCAAAGGTTACAATTTTGTGGTGAACAGCTTTTGGACTGAAGTGGAACGCCGCATGGAAACGAACATGTCGTCGATTTTTGCACCAGGAAATCCAGAATCCTTTTATCAGAAGTATCAATGCACTTTAGAATTCCTGGAACGGATCGAGTTAATATTGGAAGATCCTGATGAAGTGGCAAACTTCAAAGCCCACCCTCAATACAAGAGTTTTCAAGTTCGATGGAATTTACCAGTTTACTTTCAAATTCGCTTTCAAGAAATCGGTTCAAATTTGGAAAAAGTCTGCACCCGAGAACTGGATGCAACAAAATTCTTCAACCAGCAGATCAGTGCCAGCCAGTTCAATTTGCTGCAGTTTTCGATTGCTCTTACATGCATTTCAAACTGTTGGCAGGAAGGAATTTATCTACCGCAGTTGTTCCATCGGTTTATCAAGCTAACTCTACAATTGCTGTCTAGAATTACAATTTGGATCGACATAGCCATCATGATAGAGCCGACACTACCGTCAACAGAACAACAGCAAGAATCAGTTTCACTGAGACTGAAACTTCTAGCCACACTTTATTCGGATGTTAGCAACTTATCCCGAAAAATCCCACAAATAGTTAACCTAATTCATGATCGAGCCCCCAACCATCTTGCCTTGAGTTCCGCACAGTTGGACGATCTATTTTTCGATAACAAGTCAGCCCTAGCGACAAAACAGAATCGTCTCCAAACAATAATCGTTCAAGAGCTGGTACAAGCCAGCATCCCCTTCGTCAAACAGGTTAGCGACATTCCACGGTTGTATAGGAAAACCAACCGAGATGTACCAAGTCGTTGCTGTCAATATATGGAACAACTCCTTCAACCGGGAAAGTCCTTTCGAGAGCGCTATCAATCGATGGTAGGTGACGAACGACTGAAGGAACTCTTAGTAAATGTTTACAGCAATTTGACCACAAGGTGAGTAAATAAAGTAAATAAACCAACAAAACCCATTGATGGTTGTTTGCGATTTTGTCTTAGTTACTTTCAAGCAGTAGAGGAAGCGCTAATATCAGTCCAGAAAACTGAAGAATCTTTACGCCGACTTAAAAACCTTCGCGATCGCAACTTCACCAATCAAACCAACACCACCAGCAGCAGCAGCACTACAAGCACAATGACCGATGACGACAAAATTCGGCTGCAATTGCAAGTAGACGTGATATACTACGTGCAGGAAATTGAGCGTATCGGACTAGCTCGAGGAGAAATCGAAAAACTACCGGAACTCGTTCAAATGGTAGAGGAAGCTACCAAAATTAGAGTAAGCTCTCAGCAGCAATCATTAGTGCAATCGTGAAAAAAGTACCAGTTCTAACCGGGGAGTTCTTTTAACCGTTCAGCTTAAGTATTGCCAAGAACAGAAGAGACTATCCGCATGGATTTTCATTTCGATTCCAAGCTTATGTTTGTAAAATAGAGTTAGGAAAATAACTAAATAGTTCTGGCATACGAAAACAGACAAATAAAATAAAACAAAATGAAATAACCAGAACCTTTCGCATCTAAGATCCTTCCGCCTCGGCATCCTCTCGCATCATCTGCTCGATCAGTCGTTTCCTTTCCTCCGCTTGGCGCAGCTGTCGTAAAACTAAACTTTCGAAATCTCTCTCGGTGACTGTACTCGAACCTCCGGTACGAGAATTTTTGTTCTTAGGCGCATCTCCTATCCACTCCAGGCTGCAGGCATTGTCTAGTCGTCCTTTCTCATAGCTCACTGCCATTTCTGCTGCTTCCTGCGTTTTAAACTCCACTAAAGCGCTACCGTTCTTTTTCGGGCTCATCACTAGCACATTGATGTCGCCGTATTTACTGAGAAACTTATTTAAAACTGCTTCCGAGTAGCCACCGTTTGTCAGGTCGTCGCTGGCCGCTTTCCAACGAATCTTTATTCTATGCTTTGACGGATCCCAGCTCGATTTGGCAAAGCTTTGCATTGCTTTCTCTTCTCGCAGCTGTTGCCGCATCAACTCTTGCTCCTCTTCGATCAACTTTGAGCCTTCTTTGCGAAGCCGCTCGAACTCTTCCTGGAACAGTTCCTCCGGGGTCTTGTTGACTTTATAAAATCCCCCTGTTGCTTGTTCCTTTGCTCGCCTTTCCCGCTCTTCCAGATCATTTTTGAGCTTTTGTCTTTTGCTGTCCAGCTGTTTCGTCCGTAGCTGAGCGGCTTTTTTAGCACTCAGCAGTTTATCGTACGCCGCCCGAGCTGACTTATCGATCAGGATTTCCAACGCTTTCGACAGTTCTTGGAACAGCTCGGCAGCCTTTGGATTGTCGGGATTCTTGTCCGGATGGCATTGCAAAGCTTTTTTGCGGTACGCTTTACGTATCTACAAACATAATCGTTAGAAGGGTGTTGATGAATATTTTTTCGCACGATGAAAAAGTTTTTAATAGTTACCTCGGCTTCAGTGGCACTGATCTCGATATCCAGCAGACCGTACAAATCCGTTTCGCTAAACTTTTTAACGTCAACCATGATGGTTTGGAAGTATTACCTTTTACTAAGTACAATCTTACGCTTCGAAACGTTTTTAATTAGGATTTAAAGTAAAAGTAAACAGCTCTCCTCTTCGATTTGAACTAGTAAACATTGTATGGGCGATATGTGTATCGATATTAAAGCCGAAATTTCGCCAAACATGTGAAAAGGGTCTATGTGCCATTTTCGCGTTGACAGTGTGGTTGTTGTTTGGATGATTTTTGCATGCGAAAAAGAAGGAAGGAAATATTTTATGCCTTGTTCAGAATACACCTGATATCGCCAGATGATATCGAATATCACCTTAGATGTTCAGTGAGATGATATAGTTTGACATTTGCTTTATATAGTTTGACAATTGAAAAGAGAAGAAAGCAAAAACAGGTCAAAGCAAAACCAAGATAACAAGAGCAATGCAATTAGGATAGGGATGTCAGCTAGTTGGCTCGCATCAACGCGAACACTCATATGCAATTATCAAAATGTGCGGGATGACAGGAGCAAAAATATTTCCTTTCTTCTTTTTCGCATGCAACGCTATAAATTTGGTTTTTATTAGTTTTCGAACATGATAACCGCGATATCATGTAGCCGAGGTGAAATCCGATGACAGCTCGATTGTATGGGATAGCAGGTGATATGGAATAGCATGATTAGGTGATATGCGGTGTAGTTTGAACTAGAGATACTCGAGAAAAAACGCCAATAGAGCTTTCTACGCCAGATCTCACCAATACAGGGTTAGTCGTGTATCCTTATAAAATCGATTTGTTTTCAACCAAAAAATCAGCTGATATTCAATTTCGAAAAATATTTCAATTATGAATCCTAGTTCATTAGTGTTACCTGTTTTAACAAACTTTGTTTTAGTGAAAAAACAGAAGAAATAAAACTAAAAATCGGCTCACAACTTGAATAAAAGCTCTGGGTAGGAGGAAATATTTTGTTACCACCAGCGTGTTGATTATTTGCAACCAAAAATAAAACTTGTATTAGTGAAATCGACCACTAATACTAGCGCAGATAGGAAGGTCCATTGGGTTGTTTAGCTATACAGTCGTCGTCCGCTAACTGCAACATGTTTACATTGCAGTTATCGAATGCCGTTCGATAACTGCAACACTTGACACATGCCAAAATTTAGAGGGGGGTCCGTCACTACCATTTTTGTTTTCAATGATGTCGGAATGTATTTTTTAATGGAATAGTGACAAAAAATAGCAGAAAACTAAAATAGGAAAGCTTTTTGATTAATCAATTTGATAGACATATTTCCGCATCATAATTTATTACGGTTTAGTAACTACTTTACATAACCAATATGTAGGCGAGGATAAAATTCATCACTACAGAAGACCATTTTACGAGACGTTTCTGAACTCAATTCATGAATAAAATTTTTACAGAAAGCTCGGAACCGCTGACATAACACATGTAAAAGCAACATCAATGTCAGCAGGATCCGTGACACCTGTCAGTTCCTTAAATGGTCTATTCAACGCTAGGTCACAAAACATTGTTTGTGAACTATTATGCACTGCCTCACTGAGTAGTGAAAGCTAGCCAAACAATGCACGAGGAATTTTTTTTTCTCTCTTATAATATATAAGAGTTATATTATAATTATAACGGAAAGTGAACCACATAACATTGTGATTTTAAGTGTGCACTCGTAGAGCATAATTGTTGTATTATGCAGTGTTATTAATAGTGCATTATACATTTATGGGTGAAATGAGCGAAAAACGTTACGTCTTTTAAAAGAAAGAGTTACTGAAAACATGCAGACTTACCTTTTTTTTTAAATTTTCAACACTCGGGATTCTGAAATCGAAACACTGTCTTCACAAACTAACAAAAAGGCAATGGAAGAGATCAACCGATTCTTTGTATCGATTTTTGGATCATTTTTTCATGAATACACGCTCGACCATTTTCAATTCATATCGAATATCACTTTAGGTGTTCACACTACAGTGAGATGATATGATTTGACAAATGCTTTGGAGAAGAAAACAAAAACAGGTCAAAGCAAAAACAAGACAACAAGAGTAATGCAATTCAATAGCGCGGCTCAGACCCTGCTTTCAAGCCTCATATTTGACATGGTGATGGGCCAGGGTATGCAGAACATATCTGGGGTGGTGCCGTTGATGTGTTTTTCCATGTTTCATATACAATTTTTCGAATTACTTTTTGAATTACTTTTGGCGGTACAAACAGAGTGATCACGCTCATTCCAAGGCCCTACATTGTGTTTTATTGCCCTTGCCCTCGCGATGAGAAATTAAGATCCAGGTACGTGCTCTCTTACTACATTGCAGCACAACGCCTATCTTAAGTAAACTAGTGTACCGTACAGTGCCCATTTACCGTGAGGGTTCCATTCACCGCTCACTTTTCATTTGGAAGTTGTTTTTTTACATAACAAAAAATCGGCTAACTCTTATTTAGTTGATAAGATGACTTTTATTGCTGATCGCATTTAATGGTGCAGGAGGTGCAAATAGCAAAACTGTTAGTTTCGAAGCTCGCCGACTAAATTAACTTGGTTCTCGAGTCACACTCACAGCGACGTGGCAGTTCTTTCGTAATGCAGTTAGTGTGACTCAACAATGAGACATTTTGAATTTTTAACACAGTCGTCGTTCGATAACTGCAACATGTTTACATTGCAGTTATCGAATGCCGTTCGTTAGCTGTAACACTTGTGACAAAAAATAGCTGTAACACTTGTGGCAAAAAATAGCAGAAAACTAAAATAGGCAAGCTTTTCGATTAATCAATTTGATATTCATATTTCCGAATAATAATTTATTGCGTTTTAGTAACTTCTTAACCAATATGTAGGCGAAAATAAAGTTCATCACTACAATAAACTATTTTACGAGACGTTTTTGAACTCAATTCATGAATGAAATTTTGAAAGAAAGCTCGGAACCGCTGACATAACGCAAGTAAAAGCAACATCAATGTCAGCAGGATCCGTGACACCTGTCGGTTCAAAAAATGGTCTATTCAACGCATGGTCACAAAATCTTGTTTGTGATCTACTATCCACTGCCACACTGAGTAGTGAAAGCTAGCCAAACAATACACAAGGGATATTATTATAAGAGAAAACTCTTATATTAATTACGGAAATTGAACCACATATCATGGTGATTTTGCTTCATTGATTAATAGGAAAGATCTCTAATCTCCCATCTAGAATGAAGAGACAACAAGTAAACGAAATCGAAAAAAAAATGAAATGTTTACAGAGATTCAACAATTTTCATTTTCAAATGTATTTAGAATCCCTCCGCGAGATCTGTCATCTTTGACATCAGATTTGATGCTAGTAAGAAAAGTACCCATTTTCATGTCGATTTCACTCAACGGCGTCGTTCCGTGCAGGAAGCCAGTTTTGAGTAGTTGTAGATTAATTCAATAGAAGGTATATAGCACTAAGAGTAACAATACGGCAAAAATACCCAACGTTTAGTTCAATATTTTAAACTATGCCTTCCCGCATAATCAATAACCATTAAACGTGCCTAACAACTAGTTCTGGGTATATTCACGACCATGTGGGTTATCGTAAAACCATCTGGACTATAATCCGTTTATATTTTTTATTTATGCGGGTTGGGTAGATTTCAGTTGATTTCATTCGATTGAATCAATATTAGTTGAAAAAGCGGATAATTGAAAAAAAAATCTATAAAATCTATCTCAAAACCTACTCACGTACCTTTTAATTTGGTGTCACTGGCTTCAATAATTTCCTCTTTAAGTGCCTCCGTTCCTAGATCCATTCTTACAATGCAATTTTAATCTTCTTCTTAATTGGCGGCTATTATTTAAAAACAGAAGCACAAAAGCACGTTCGTCACTTAAAATCACCAATTTAAAACCAAAACTACCAATATCAAAGAAATCTCTGCCA
This sequence comes from Wyeomyia smithii, assembly GCF_029784165.1. Lineage (NCBI taxonomy): Eukaryota > Metazoa > Arthropoda > Insecta > Diptera > Culicidae > Wyeomyia > Wyeomyia smithii. The sequence continues at coordinate 223,002,184 of NC_073696.1, forward strand.
CTTTCTCGAAATCAATTTCATCACGCAGGTTATGAATTTTCAACCAGTTTGATTTTTCATCCAATATTGAGTTCAAACTACTCAATATTGACTTTTTGACAAAACACCATCATTGAGTCAAAGCGTGTTTAAAATAAATTAAGTTGAAATGACTCAGCGATAGCATTGCAAAACCACCCAACACGTAAGTTGTATAAGATTTACATTATTTCAGGTAGTTTGTACCCTCCGGTTGGGTAGATTTTGTTTTCCGTGTAGATTTGATATTAAAATATTGTTTGAATTCTTGAAATTCTACCAGATGACGCTTTTTACATATATATATAATGGTTCATAATCGGCTTATCTCTTGAATCGACCTTTGTGCTTGGATAAGCTTTTTTTGCGTAGCTTAATGGAAACGTCTGTCAATTCTAAAACCGATAATATTTTCAGTGTACTTTTCGCTCGAATATCGATACCGAGATTATCGATACAAGTATCGCTTATTCTAAACATTACTGGCATCCCTGCGTGACATGCTGTTTATATGGAATTTGATAGTTTGTTTTTGTATCTTTAGATTCAAACTTTAGTTCATTCCTGCATTTATTAAAGTTTATATCAAACCAGAGTGTAGACTGAATATACAAATACCAACGAACTTTGGATTACGCGAATAGTACCGAACTAAAGTGCGTTGCTATGTTTAAATTTACGAAGGAACTTTCATTCGCCGGTTACCTGTTAATCGTTCCTAGTGTCAGCGTCGGCAACGTAGCCCAGTTGGCCGTAGATCTACTGATTGAAACACTTAAAATGCGGAAGATTGGTCTACTGTGGCATCCGGCTTTAATTCCAGTTGTTGGACCCGCTGCTTATGAACACGATACGGATAAAATCACTACAACGGCTGAATTGTATGTTTCCGAAGAGAAGAAGCTTCTCGTCCTGCAGTTGCGTGCTCCACTAGTAGGAGCATTGCAAGCAGATTTCGTTGACAATCTAACCGCCTTTGCTCGGGATAAGCAGTTACTGGAGGTGGTAATACTAAGCAGCAGCTTTGCTCACGAAAACCATGAAGTCGGTGCCCGCCCATACAGATATCTGGCCAACGAATCGTATCTGACGGAGCACGCCGAGAAACTTCAATCTCTACAGTGGACCAGGCAGGAGGGAAATGTAATTCATGGGGGAGGATTTGCGGTTGGACTATGGAATGCCTGCAGTGAGAAGCAGCTTGCCAGCTTAGTGCTGTTCAATTACGTTTCCGAAGGAGACAACACAGCGGATGCTGTGCAGTTGGTTTCGCTTCTGGATCAGCTTAAGCAACCGTTGCTTCCGCGGGAGGCCGAGGGCACACAGCTTAAGTTAGCCATCCCAAGCTCCTGGAAACACATGTACGGCAATGCCGCACCATTGAATGTTTACTGAATAAACAGATGCATTTGAATACAGTTGTTTTTCAAACTTAGAGAACTTCTACTAGCCTTTCGATTGAATGGGGGATGGCATCTTTGTACGAAGATGACACAACATGAAATAAATTTCAGTTTTAACGCTTACTTGAGCACTGATAAAAATTTCGAAAACCTAAAACCCTATCCCAACGGTCATAACAATTTCCGCATTGGAGAAAAATACCAGAAAAATGGGTGCCAGATCTCTGAGTAACTGGTCACCACAAGCCAGACTGGGATATGTGACCAATAAATTTCTCTGAACTCTATGCAGGTACCTATATCGAAGGTAAGACAAGAGCAACACATTCTGCTTACCTAACCAGATTTATAGTACCTGGAAAACCTACCTATACTTTCAGGCTTTGTTTTCAGTAGATTGCTCCTTTAGCTTTCGGCCTGTACATCCTCAAACACATCACAAACCTCTAAATACAATTGTACTACTATGAAAACGCACAATAAAGAACAACATTTACCAATTTCTCTAGTGAAATACCACTAAGTCCACCACGTGTCTGTTTAAGCTCGTGGCTTGCTGCGACCCACATTTGATTAAGCTTCAGTAGAAACCAAATGTGCCGGGTGTGTCATCAGGCCAGTGAAACATTCCTGGTTAATGTTTTGGGCCATTTTTATATCCAGTTTACACATTACATGATCATAAAAAACATACACCTAATAACTAGTTCTCCGATTGGCCAATATTAATAAAATGGATCATTTTAGCGTGCTCTCTCGTTGATCTGATCTGCCGCATAAATGCATTCGTACACCATTCTTTCGCTCAGCCTCCATGCTTCGACCCAACCGCACATTTTGATTTTTCTTCTCCTTCTGAGTATACAACCTTATTACCGTTCAGAATTTAGTATACATAAAGTCTTAACTTAGCGCTAGAAATGTGATCAACTCAACATGCACAAAAAAACTGTATTGGTGCGAAGAAACGCGCGCTAAACGTAGCGTTGTAGAAGCTAAACTTGTAGCATAGCAGAAGCTCGTCCAGAATTTTAATCGTTTTTACTCATACTATTTTTTTTAATGTTACTGTTACATATTTATACAAAACAAAATACGAACGATTATTAAATCTATAACTAAATTTTGCCACTGGGTTTCGTTTGTCTCGTTTTATTCCGTCATCTGGTGCAGGTGTTTGCCATCATCCATCGATCAGAGTCAGTTTCTTATATTTATTGATTCGTGAAAAAATTGATTTGATGGTTAGCCATCGCTCAATGAAGCGCTAGTATGTGTACCTGTGCTGTTAAGGTTTGAATAAATTATACACTGCCTATAGCCACTTTGCTACAGTTGGTAATATACTTAATCTATATACTCTAAGCTTCAGCAGCTATATATGTTTTATAATACTACGACTGAAACGGATTTCATTGTACCAACTAACGATGGAAAGAGATCAAGTTGAAAAAAATTGCCCGATTATCAAGCGATAATTCCAAGTGAAACTTCACAGATTGCTGTGCGTTTTACCCCTGCTGTACATTAGCTGAATACGTGGAAGGAATTGTTTCCAAATGTAGATTCGCGCGTTGCCGAAAGGGGTTATTTTTTTTTAAGTGTTACAATTGTTAATTTTTTTGTTCTCCCTAATATCACTCCAAAATAGTTCCTTTTCAGTTCGATTTTTTTTCTTCTTATATCGTTTATTTTTGATAAGGAAATAATGTATAGCAGAGGTATTTTGAATTTCGTTCCCAAAGCTCTTCGGTGTTACCTGATACGGTATCCTCTTAAGTTTGTCTTTTCTATGTTAGGCGTATATAAATCTCAACAAGTAGAAAAATATATTACCATTCTCTTGAGTTTGCTTGATATTATGTGAGCGCTGACTTTAATATTTTAATTTAAATTTACAACTACTGTACAGATAATCGTTTGATGTATTTTTAATCTCGACAAATAGTATTTACAGATATTTATAGCCTAATTCTAGACACTTTTAGAAAGCGTTGCTTTAGCGAACAGATTCTTTTCAAGAACTGCTTGGATCTACCTCTCTACGATTCACTTTGAAGTCTTTGAATTGTTTTTAACAACTAAGATATAACTCCAACTCGAGCGATGGGGACAACAAGCCTACGCGTAAGCGAACGCGCCGATAATCGGAAGAGAAAATTGCAAAAGTTTTTGTTTGCCAAGAAATTGCACGTCCTAGAATTGCATCAAACTCTCTGGAATCACTGAGTCCTCTAATTTGTTTTGGCCCATTTTTCATCCCCCGGCAGAACCTCGATTTCCGGTTGCATTTTTATGTTGATGACCGTTGGATCGTAGTAGCCTGCCAGATAGTAGGTGTCATTGTTGTCGTAAATCGCGCTGTACTGCTTCGGATCGGACCCGAACTTTGTGGTGTATTCCTTCAGCGATAGGACCTCACATTTGTGCGAAATTGTTTGAACGTCATTTTCGTCCTCGTGTGGTGATTGGAAAAGGGCGCCCTGCGGGGGGGGAAAGGTTGATAGTTAAATGCTGCAGGTATTCATAGAACTGCCAATACGTACCGGATATTTCAGGTTGGGACATCCCTCGGTTTCTTCTGGATGGTAGAACCATTTGACGCGTACTACCATGTTGTTGGTGGACGTTTCCCACATGGACTCGATGTGGCCAATGTATGGCCTATCTGGGCGGCCCGTAGAAAGAAATACAGCACTGTCACCGACCTGCAATTGAGAGATAATCGTTTTAGATCACCGATCTTCGGTTCAGTATAACAAAGATAAATATCCGAATCATTTTTTTATATTTCAACCTTTATTAAAATTAATATTCTAAACTTCGTAGTAATTGATATCTAAGAATTGATTATCCCAGTAAACATGATAATATGTTTTCACAGGTGATGCATTACCTTTTTTGGCAGTGTAAAATGCCGTTACCCGAAAAGCATACTCGCGAATTCATTTTGCGCAAGCACTTGGAAAATCGGAATCGTGCAGTCAACGGTGAGTCGTGTAATTCAACGTTACTACGAATCTCTGAGCATTGAATGGAAGAAGAAATGCGGTCAGAATAGGTTTTCTATTAGTGATCAAAATCACAAGCGTGTTGTGAAAGCGTTTACCCCAATGCTTCAGGTCAGGCATGTGACTTGATTCCAAGTCTTTCCTTCAGAGAGCCAATGATCTCCCTCTCATATGACTGCATATGTACAAAGTGCAGAAGGCTCCAAATTGTGACGGACGGTAAAATACGGTGGAAAAGTCACGGGCCCGGAAACCGTACACCCAAATGATGGTGACGATGCCTTATTGTCTTATTGTGGATAATGAAACTTACGTTAAGGTGGACTTCCGGCAGCTTCCGGGGCTACTGTTCTTCACTGCTCATTCCAAGTTTGATGTGGTATAAAACCAACGGAGTCACTTTCGTACTGAAGGAACTCCCCCCCCCCCCCACTAAATGTATATGACATTTTTTTGGCTCCATTTCCATTTTCCACCGTGGTTTTATAATGTTGTTTGTTGTTCTTCGGTCACGAAAAGATGGCGTTTTTTCAAAGGCCTGAAGTAACTAATGGGTTTTATTTTGTCTGAAGGTCTGGTAAGGATCAGTCAACTAGGTAACTTTCTACAGCGTTTTGACGTAGGACTACGTCTAACCGCACTATATTGAGATACATTCTGAGAAAACTAAAAACCAAGGTGTAACGCCGGAATGAAAGATTTCAAACGGTAATACTTGTGTAACCACATGATGGATTACAATGATCAATATGTCGTTGGATTGATAAAATGATGGACATTTTTGTGATACTTCAGTGATCATTATTACTTAATTGTTCAACAGTGAAAATTAGTGAAAACTTTCAAGATCGAATTTCCCCTACAATGAACCAATCACGTGCGCGCATGCCTGGCACAGACTTCATGAGTAGACACAAACCATGGCGCATGTAAACGTAAAATTGATTCTTGAAATGCCACGTCGTGATTGATTTTTTGTTACGCTTTCGGACATTTTAAACAACTATTCCATTTAAAATACAGCTTCGAAAAAGTATGAATATCCTTGGTTGGATGAAATTGAATTAACTATTCTTATACATTTTTCAAAAGTCTTGAAAAAGACTGTTTCTGAACTGCTTGATAAAGTTGTGTGCTGGGCTTCGGCAGATTCCTTCGCTGCAGCAAATTTGTTTACTACAAGTACTGCCCTTCCAAGCATAGTTGTCCCAGCGTGCATAAGTTTTGTGTAGAACATGGGACTACTATGATTGGAACGGCAGAGTAGCCTTTCGACAGCCCATCACTTTCATCACAACTATTTTTCTCCGTCTCCAGTGTTAGCGCTAGAATCAGTCAAATGATTAGAGTTCGTTGTCTAATCCGAACAGGAACATCCAGCGTTCCACTAGCTCCAAACAGAAATGCTGCGACCGCGACGCGCACAGGTCTAGCTCAAAATGCGAAATGACTGAACGCGCGGACGGTTCTTTTCCTTTTATACTCGCACACTGGCAACTGATAAGCTCCGCCCGGTTTAATTTTTCTTTCATTTCCTTAGCTGCATATGTTCACGCAATCACACGCAATGAGAAATTATCTCAAGCAATCTGCGGCAGGACAAATGAATTCAATTTAAGTTTTGATTTATGACGGCTTGCCACTGCTCGTCAGAACCCCCAGAAACGATTTTAAAACACTAATAGCCATGGAATTCGATTTTGATCTTACATTACAACAGTATTGCTGCCGGTTGAAACAAGCTAGCGCACCGTTTCTGAAGCAAAACGAACCTGTTATTATTCACTGTCCATTCACTGGGCTCGAAATTCCCATCGTTGAGTAAAATTTAATTAACTTTCTTTATAAATTTAATAAAAGTCTTGAAAAAGACTGTTTGTGAACTGCGTGTTAAAGTTGTGCAAACAGGAACATCGGGAGTCCGCTAACTGGAAACAGAAATGCTGCGACCGCCATGGAATTCGATTTTGGTCTTACATTACAACAGTAATGCTGCCCGTTAAAACAAGCTAGCGCACCGTTTCTGAAGCAAAACGAACCTGTTATTGTTCACTGTCCATTCACTGGGCTCGAAAATCCCATCGTTGAGTAAAATTGAATTAACTTTCTTTATAAATTTAATAAAAGTCTTGAAAAAGACTGTTTGTAAACTGCGTGTTAAAGTTGTCCAAACAGGAACATCGGGAGTCCGCCAACTGCAAACAGAAATGCTGCGACCGCGACGCGCACAGGTCTAGCTCAAAATGCGAAATGACTGAACGCGCGGACGGTTCTTTTCCTTTTATACTCGCACACTGGCAACTGATAAGCTCCGCCTGGTTCAATTTTTCTTTCATTTCCTTAGCTGCATATGTTCCCGCAATCACACGCAATGAGAAATTATCTCAAGCAATCTGCGGCAGGACAAATGAATTCAATTAAGTTTTGATTTACGACGGCTTGCCACTGCTCGTCAGAACCCTCAGAAACGATTTTAAAACACTAATAGCCATGAAATTCGATTTTGATCTTACATTACAACAGTATTGCTGCCGGTTGAAACAAGCTAGCGCACCGTTTCTGAAGCAAAACGAGCCTGTTATTATTCACTGTCCATTCACTGGGCTCGAAATTCCCATCGTTGAGTAAAATTAAATTAACTTTTCAGAGCCACATCATAAATTTAAACGGCCCTTTTCAGAGCCACCACCGTTTTCAATGGAGAGTTATATTTTTTTAACAAGACAAGAACGAGCCAGTATTGTCATTCGCTGGGTGAGGGTAGGGAGAAGCTTTGTGCTGGATATGTCGTTGCAATGAAACCTAATGAAAATAGAGCTGTGAAGAAATTAAAATCAATGATTTGAGCATGTAAAAATCAAAGATGTGGTAATTCTAGTTTTCTTTCCTCTTGCTCACTGTGTTGTGTGTCAATGAACGATTACTCGGAGTAGTCCTACGTCAATAATGCGGTTGTGTGTCAGATATAACCTTCTACTTTTTTCCGTGATGCAATTTGATGTGGGGCACCCTTTACACCTTCACGGCATCTTGGAGCAAGAAAACAATTTTACGAGAAACAGTCTGCCCTTCCACGCATAGTTGTCACAGTTTCTATGGAGTTTCCTATAAACATGGGACAACTATCGGTAGAACGGCAGTAGTGCATGTCGAACTATTCAAAAATGGCCCCACCAATCGCATACTGCATCAGTATACAGGGTGCGGCAGGAAAAAATACGCCGATATCAGGTACTATTTCAAATCCCATTTTTTTTTTTTATGAGGTTTTTTCAAATAAATGTATGTACATTGAATACCAGTTTTCCATTTTTATCAATGACATCTGCAAGACAACACTGGAAGAATGGTATGTCTTCCGAACGCAGTCCTCCGATATCGATAACCACGTGCGCTTTATAAACGACTTCAAAGTCTTCAAACTAGTATGAAATGTTTTGCAAGTTTGTGGTACAACATGCCGGTTACGTACCGGACTTCTAAGGAGCCACAAAACTTTGGACCAAAACTTTGTATTTTCCATCAGCCATCGTTGGGTCCGATTTGACCCGTGATATGGCGTTGCATTCTGTTATAGAACAACGTATTAATCCCAAGAGAAGTTGGTTTTTAACCCAGAGAAGCACTTGGTTCTTTAAAATAACGATATAAATTATGGTATTGATTTAAACACCAGTATTAATGAAAATGAATTTTAAAACCGTTGGGCATCATCAACTATCATGGAATCCGCTGGGTGTTTGATTTGGAACTCAAATATCACTTTCCGTGGAATATCGTGGTTTGTGCGGCTGTAGGACACAGCATCGATGCCGAAGAACTTTTCGTAGGAGAGGGTTTTACAGAACTGTTGGCTTCCTTGGCAAGTCCTCCGATGGAACATACCGGGCTTCGAAGTATTTTCGTGCGGACCAATTTGATCACGTTTAGCGTACGTGCAAACCTCTCTACTAGCGCGCATCAACATCCATGCAAAGGCTACGTAGTTTAACCGTTATGTACTCTGCAGGGTACCCGGGTACCTTTTCAGACTCTATTGCTTTTAAAAACAAGGATAACCTCAACTCAGCCATCTAAAACTTATGGAATGCTCCTAACTAGTGTAAATATACCATTTACCATCATCAGACTGTTTATAGCAGCAGGGGGGGGGGGTTCGAAGGAGAAGGCTTTGAATTGTTTTACCCCATAAGTACTCGGCAGGGTACCCGGGTACCCACAAAATTAAATGATTCTTACTTATTCATTTCTTGACCGATTTTCAATCTTGGCCTGTCCAAAGATTATAAAATCTGTCTACTTTTAGAATCCGAATTTAAAGGACCAATGGCTTTTTTTTGGATTTAAAGGACCAATGGCTTTTTCGGCCCCATACACTAAAAATAGACAAATTTTCCAATCTTTCGAAGGGTCAAGATCGAAAATTGGTCAAGAATTGAGGAAATAAGCAGCATTTCATTTTGGTGAGTAGTCGGGTACCCTGCCGAGTACTTACTAGAGATGGTCGGGTTTGGCATTTTTCAAACCCGTACCCGACCCGTACCCGAATTTTTTTTTCGGTTGAAACCCGAACCCGACCCGAACCCGAAACTTTTTTTTTCGATCAAACCCGAACCCGACACTGTGAAACCCGGACCCGACCCGAACCCGAACGAGATTTTTTTTGAGGGGTAGATTTTTTGTACCAATTTGAGGCTGCCCTGAAGCTTTGGGCCTCGAATGGTATTGAAATGCTAGTGTTTTTGCAGTTGCATGAAATTAGACATCATCATCTTACAAAAATGCTTATTTGATATAGTCGGGTTTCGGGTTTTCAGACCTAAACCCGACCTTTTTTAAACCAGAACCCGACCCAAACCCGAAAGTTTTTTCCCACCAAACCCGAACCCGACCCGAACCCGACACTTTCAAAAATTTACAAACCCGAACCCGACCTAAACCCGACGGGTACGGGTCGGGTTCAGGTTTCGGGTTTGAAAACCGACCATTTCTAGTACTTACGTGTATTAAAACTGCCGAGTATAATAACGGTTGAGAGGCTCCGATTTGCCCAAAGCAGAACGAACGTTGCCGCCAATGCTACCATAACAGGGCTTCAAAGATTATTTAATCGTGTGTCGCATATTTTTGACTTAAAGGTTTCAAGGAGTAGGTGGAGACAACTATTTTTAGATTTTTAAAAAATATGTTTAGTGTTTTAAATTTTGTTTGCAGATTAAGTTTTCATCGTTAGGGTCATCTGAGGTCTGTTGATACATAATAAAAATTGAGTGAATCTAGAAAACAATTCCGATGTTCTGATACACCACCTGAGAGTAAATAGTTCAGCTATAGCTAACTTTCCTACCGAGGTTTTCGTTTAGATCGCTAGATTAGACTATCCGCTACCAAATTGTGCAAACAAACATGCCATGAAACGTGTTTAATAAGTCATGGCAGATGAAAGAAAACGATTGATAAAAAAATCGATCAAAGCAGATTGGACCTTTGAAATGTTACTCTAGAATTTGTGTACGACGCCTTATGATGGGTTTCATACATGAATTACCTACTAGCGAAAATAAGTGAGAGTAATAAAATACCAAAGATACTCAAGATACAAAGGATTGGAGTTGTGAAATGTTGGATTGCGTTATAGCTTAATATTTTCTTAAAAACTAAGTGTCTTTGGAGCGAAATTAATAGAAGAACTTTCTACGCTATTTTTATTTTTGGAGACTGCATTCTCAAAACCGCCAAAAGAAAAAGCGGTGATAGAGCTAGAAAAAGAAACAAATTGAGCAATTTTCATCAGACTTCTAGGCAAATTTCAAAGGATACGGAAGAGAAATCTAATGAACAACTTCGATTTCATCGCAATGGTTGGTGAAAATTGAGCTGAATTTGAGTTTGAACCTTCATCTAGGTCATGATCAAAAGTTTTTGCATAAAACGGGCTAAAAAGATAAGAGCTCCCAATCGTACATTTTCTCTCGCTAACACTAAGATTCATGGCAATGTTCACACGTTTGAACTTATAAGCAATCATTCCAAAATTCATCAATGACAGAAGTACTTTTACTACCTTTGATTTCCCCAGGTTATTTAAAGCAAAGCAAAGCAAAATTTTGGCATAATAATATCAATAATATAATAGTTTCGGCTTAGTTGATCCTGGCGGATGCAATGGCTACTGGCATGAATCGAGGTGAAAGAAATAATATTCTCCACCTGAAACTTGGTATGGTTTAGACTTTTTAGAAAGCTCAAATTCTTCAACATTAATAGCAGAGACTACATTCAGGTTCCAGCAGACTACCTGCTACCCTTTTAAAACAAATCAACCGCAAAAAGTTTACATTCCAACACAACAATGTTTCTACTCACAGCAGCAAGGAAACCAAACTATGGAGCACGGTCCAGAAAATTGATTTGGTGGTCTGATCTACTCGATCTATGAATTTACATCCTATCGAAAACATCTAGGAACCTGATTAGAGCGTTCTTCCTGGGTAGGGATACCATCCGTCCTGGTTTAGCAGGACATGTCCTGATTTTGAAACCCATCTGGAGCGTCCTGATTTATTTTTCATATTTTAGCCTTTGTCCTGATTTTTCTGAATGATGCCGGATATTCAGAAAAGTAGCAAATTGGTCAGTACTTTCATCTTGACGCCGGGAAAAAACGAACTTATTTCGAACGAACTGTTTCTTTGGTTGAATCTTGACGAGAGAAATTGTCTAGTCGTTGAAACCGTTAACCGTTTTTTGACAGTTGTTAAGTTTATTTCAAACAGTTCACTAGTGTTGAATTTTGTAGATATCTACTAACGCTTAATAAATCAAAGTTGCAAAGTTGAATCGTTCAAGAAATACGTTAACTATGAGTCTTTGAGGCGTATTTTAAGGTGCAAATCTCAAATAACGTGTTTTATTCATTGATACCTCAAAAAATAAAAATAGCTTAGATCAAATTTCCGCTGGAAAAAAGTTGTCCTGATTTTTAACTCCGACCAAATGGTAACCCTATTCCTGGGAAGCTCCGGGATGGAATTTCCCGGGATTCCTAAGAAATAATTAATCAAATCCCGAGAAATATTCATTCATATCACAGGAAACATTTTCTGCATTGAAAATAATTGGAAAATCGATTTAAAATTTAGGCATTAGTTGAAGAATTTAAGATTCCATATATTTTCTCATCATATCATCATCACACGATGAAACAAGGAGTTGGTGTATCGTTTATATTTTTTTTATACAGAACAAGAACATGACTTCTAGTGAATTACCGCTTTGCTCCAGAGCGCAGGTAATTAAATATTTTAAGGAATCTGATTGAATTCTTTCATTGGTTATAGCTGACCGAGAAGGTGAGGAAGGTGCGAGTTCGAAAGAAGCAACAATTCATTAACTTTTTCAACTCGAAACGACTATCTCTAACCAAAGAGAGTCTAAACAATTTTACATTATTGAAGTCGTATTTTAAGAAAACTATCATCATTTTTATTATTCCAATACTTTTTTAAATAATCAACTGTCGGCAAACGGACGCTGCAATCCTGATTGTTAGAAATTACGCCGAGGGTAAGCAGTATTTATCTGATGATGACGCGGTGATTCTGAAGTCCTGGGAAAATTCCAAGAAATCATAGAGAAGAACATAAAGCATGCCAAGATCATGCCAGATCAGGTAAAATCACATTTTTTGAAACGTTTAAATTGTTTTAATGGTACAGAGCTTTTAAAAAACAATTACTTTCAAGAGTCTTTTCCTGGATTGAAAAAGCCTTAACGGTTAAATTTTTTTGCAAAACTTGTTTTAGAATTTGCATCATATCATTTGTATTCCTAGGATTTTCATTTGATAATAAGTTTAACATGTATGGAATGCTTTCACAGAGTATTTTTCAGAATAAATTCAGCCGCGAAGTTAGGAACCTACCACTCAAGTTATTATTTTATTTTTTACATATTTTTTTAAGAGAGACATTCCATGCTACTTCGCAAATCGATCCTGATCGACCATTTCGATCTCGTTGAAACTTTTTACAGTTGTTCCTTTTTGATAATAAGGTCATTTTATGATATCCGCTGTTCATGTTGATTCGCGACTGCCGCTTTGAAAGGGCCTTTTCAAACATGTGACTGATGAGTAAAATATTTATTTTGCGCCGAACGTCGAATAATGATTAAAAATAGTTCTGGTGTCTAAACGGTTTGTTCGATCGGTCTTCAGAAAAGTTGTAGTTAATAATTTAACCCTTTCAAAAAAAAAAAAAAAAAAAAACAAACATTGTAGAACAAATTCGAAAAAAAAAATTGGTTTATTTTTTCAAAAAGTCAAAAAAAAAAGACCGGTCGATCAGCATTAGCGCAACAGCGCAACCTGTTTCTGCTCAATCTCTCAGTTCCCGGTTCTCTAAATCTGGATTTACTTGACATAAACTTGTACTGTAGAAATTGGTTAACTTGTATGTTCGTCTTATTTATACAACCTACTAATAACAATAAAAAATCAAAATGGCGCCATTGTTGCCCCTTAAGTTGAAATATGTTCAAACTCGGGTACATTTTTTTTTCGCATCAAACTTCTTAAAAAAAATCATGCATAGAAGCCAAGGCAAAAAAAAAATGTTGCACTTTGTTATGGTTCAAAAACAGCGCGTTGGATTGGTATCATGCTCTTAGTGATTAATTTTCAACATTGTTATGTGTAGCTAGAAAAAAACACTTCAGAGTGAAAATGTCAAAATATTTAAACGTTCATAACTATTTTGTTTTTCATTTTACCATCACTAAATTTTGCCATATAGTAGTATATATTGTAATCTTCAATGTGTGAAAAAAATAGATTTAAAAAAAGGTACTTCCAGAGATATTTAATATTTTGAGTCAATTTGGAAAATTTGGCACAGGAAAAAAAATTTAATTGTGTATATATTTTTTCTAGAACTGCAATTTTATTACTCACAACTTTGCTGGAGACACCATTTCAATCAAACCAGCCGTTTTTCTGATATAAATTTTTTTATCTTTCAGTCACCATGTTGAATAGGCCCTTTTGAAGCAGCAGTCGCAAGTCAACACGAACAGCGGATATCATGGAATGACCTTATTATCAAAAAGGAACAACTGTGAAAAGTTTCAGCGAAATCCAATATATTATCTATTTTACATGGAATGCCTCAAGAGTAACTTTACAACAGGGCTTAATAATACGGTCAGATAAAACCAAGCAAATACATAGCAAAAATACATGTAGATAACTGAAATTCGAAAAAAATGCTCTCGAGAAATTCTGTTGTGCTACAGAATTGAGAATTGAATCGTATTTATTGCACTGCATTCAATTGTCTTTCATCGCTACATAAATTTTTTTCATCAATTATCAGAAGTTTTCCAGTAAAAAACGCAATGTTTTATTCAACTTTCAAGAATGTACTAAGCTTTTGAAAAAAAAATAAAATAAAATTATAACTACTAAAACAAGCACATAAAGGTTATCAACCAAAAAATTCGAAATAAACAAATAACCTATATTTTTGATATTTACCTTAACTATTAGAGAAAATGTATCTTGGATAATTTTTCATTTTTGACAATATAATTTATTGTAAAATAAACAATGAGGTATCGAACGTTTTAGGTAGGTTTTATTTACTGCTGCAGGGAACCGGCCGATAACGTTCGATACCATATTTGTTCAACCTAATAAAACGTTGGTATTTAAAAAGCGGAATATTCGGTTTTTTCTTGTGATAAAATTATATTAACGATAATTTCCATTAAAATGTAGCACATATCTTTTCAAATTGAATTCAAAAATTAAAATCTCTTAAGGGGGTCAGTCAGTCGGTGGATGTTTTTCCTTTTTTAATAAGGTGAAAAAGCGGCACAGTAACACGAGCACGCCTATGACAAAAATGAGCTCGTAAAGATACTCACCGAAATAGTTTCCTTGCCCCGCTGAATCGATTTGTAGAACTGCTTCTTAACGCGCCCTGTCGATCGACGGTAGCCTTTGCCGCACCAGGCCCACAGCTGCCGGGCAGGCAGGAAAGCAGCGATTTTGCTGTTATTTTCTGTCGATTGTCGCTTCTCCAGTTTATCCGTAGATTTTTTTGGTTGCTGCATCAGAAAAAAAAAACAATCCAAACATTTTATTAAGTGAACAACTGTTTTTCGCATATGTATACTTACATAGTAAGATCCGGAACTTTCGGTAATCGAGGAGCTGGCCTCCTCTTCGGTCATCGTATCCTCTTTGAGGCTGGGATTGAAGACTTCAGGTTCGTCTGGTTTTTCGGCCGGAACGCTGGTGTCAACCGATGCTGGACTAAACGGTTCGGCAACTCGGGAAGCACTATCGCCCTGCGAGATGTCGTCGTCCATCGACCCGTTGGCAGCCGCCTCTGGTGATGATGGGATTTCATTCTCGCGATGATGTTTTTTGTGCTTTCTTCGCTTCTTGTGCTTCCGGTGTTTACAATACTCGTCACTGCATTTAGACTTTTTCTTGTGCTTGTGGGAGCTGAGCTCTGCGTTGTTGGCCGCAAGCCTCCGCAGTTTGTCTTTGCGTATTTTCTTCAGTCTCCTGCGTTCCTCCCGATACGCATCGTCATGAACGCGTTTCTCCGTTCGTTCGCTTACAACGGCAAAACAGTTAGTCGTTATCGTCGTACTTGTGCTGGCCATCGGTGCCATAGTTACTCCGACGGTAGCGGTAGTACCTGCCGCACTGATCTCCGAAACACTCGGTTGGCGTTTTCTCTTGCCTAACGATAGAAGAGGATTTGGATCGTATTCTGGTTTAGCGTCGAGTCGTGTAAATGAAGTTGGAGCGAGAAATAAATAAAAGAAGAACACATTCCACAAATCAACCAAAGAAGGTTGCTTGACAAACTTAGGATTAACTTAATCGTTACACTTACAAACTAAATTTTGATAGTATTAGTGCTTTCAGAATAGGCCAAATGATGCGAAATTACGACTTACCAACTATCGGATAGTCACTCAGCAGGAAACGAATGTCCTCCAGGACTATTCTGCCGTTGTCTCCGTCGTCAAATTCAACGTTCACGTATCGTTTCTCCGGATCGGGCGAAGTTGGTTCTGCTGCAACTCCCGGATACAAACACCGGTACTGTTGGCTCCAATAAGCACACACACGAGTTCCAGGGATAATTTCATCAACCGTCTTTGGTGCAACCTCAAGAATCTGTTGGAGAAATAGCCGGCATGAGCTAATCTGGACACACAAAAATTCACCATGTTGTATCACTTACCGCATCACGAAGTACCTCTTCCCGGGACATGATATGCGGACGGTTTCCTCGTTCACCATCCAGAGTTACCGCATATATATCCGGAGGTTGAACGGCACTTAGACATCCCGCGTAGAATAAGCCTCCCATAGCGGTCAATACGCGAGTCTTCTCCTTACCCAAATGTTCACTAGTCAGTAAGCACTTCTGATCGATTCGCTTTTTCTCGGAACTACGGCGCTTACGCTCCTTACTGCGTGACTTCTTATGCTTTGAGTGATGCTTTACCGGTGTAACTATCGCTTGTACAGGCGACATTTGCAGTGGACTCGATACACTAGCCGGTGAAGTCTTTATCTTGTCAAAAATCGATGGTTTACCCCCGAAAATGGAGAACGCTGCATCCGATGGTTTACTGTTCTCATCATCGAAGCTAAATGCTGGAGACTTTATCTTTAATTGCGGTTTGTTAGAGCTGTCCGAATAGTTGCTAGCATCGTCACTCGTGGTACTCTCGAACTTAGATGCATGGATGGGAGATTTCTTCGGTTTCGTGTCCCCTGCTTTGGCGTTAGCGCCTGTGCCCAAACCAAGCTGATGATGGTGGTGATGGTGATGATGCGAAGACGATTTTTGTTGACTAATCTCTTTAACGTTAGTATCGGCTTGCCGATTCTTCGAAGCCAGTATGTAGCCTACTAAACTTTTTGGTTTCTTGGCCACAATCGTTTCGGTCAGAGCAATCTCATCATGTTTCTTCGGAACGCCACCCTTTCGTTTGGAAGCCGACAGTCGTTCGATTGAACTTGAGTCTCCATCTTCGAGTTTGCCGGAATCCGTATCGGAGCTCAGTTTGGGAAGTTCCACAAACGTCGAATTGGAAGATGACGAAAAGTTTGGAGACAGTGCGGGTATGGTGCTTAGTTTTGGTGCTGACAATGTTGGAGCGTTGGTTCCATTGCTAGTTGAGCTACCGTTCAGTAGCCCGCTGTTAGCGCTAAAGCCACCGAAATAGGATTTGCCGATATCGGGTATCCGTACCATAGCTGTGAGCGGTTTAACTTTTGCTACCGATGTGGTTCCCATCTGTTCCAATTCTCGCTTTTTTTCCTCGCATTGTCGTGTAATATTTACCAACCTCTCCTTCATATCGGACTCAATCACACTAAACAACTCATTCGGCGAAGGCCAGCTAGGTCTGCAGCAACGATGATCCTTCTCGTCGGCATCCTTGCAGTTGCACTTTTCCAGCTTCGCCCGTATTCGCGAAAAACTCTCCCTTAGCACACCTTCCATCTCGTCATCCCCGTTCGCATCGGAGCTGTGTTTGCGTTTGCGTTCGCGCCTTTGCTCCCGGTCGTGCTTCGACTTTTTGCTGGACTTTTTCGAGTCCTTGGAATGTTTGTGTTTACGTTTGCGGGCCGACACCTCCGGGCTAGCCAGCTGCTGAGGTGGGGAAGACTCGGTGTTACTGGGTTTTCCATCGACCGGAGACATTTCGGGGGAGAAGTTTGTTGCTGGAGAGTCTTTCTTGAACATGGCTTCCTCCTGGAAGCGTTGTTCAGCTAAAGCGCAAAGCAGATTCAAGCCAACCATCGGTTCGTCATTGCCAATGAAGGTTTCTGCGACGGGTACGGGTGTTTGGATAGGTGGAACATTAACGGAAGGTGGTGGGGATGGTGGGGCTTGATGCAGCTGCTGAACGTTTTCGTGAATGCTGGGCCTTCGATCAGCTTCGGATTCACATGGGACCAGCGGGGATAGGGGGATCAATTGCATGGGCTCGGGAGGAAGCTGTGGTGAGATGGGTTCTTTTTTGATCATCGAAGCTTTTTTCTGGAAGACTTCTATGCTTCGAGAGAGTAGCTCCAGTCCACTGAGATCTACCGGGTGTTCCTGTTGGGGGTAGAGATTCTGTTGCTTGGGGCTGGTTTCTTCTGGTTCCTGAGGTGGCGTATTTTCCACCGGGGATAGCATTTCTTGCTTGGGTATTCTGAGGGTGCCGAAGCTGGCGTTTACCGTGAGTGCTTCTGTCTGGGATTCAGCCGTCGAAGCAGAGTCCACTGCAGGAATCGTCGCAGAGTTGGCGGAGCTATTTTCGACTTCCATATCCATTTGATCACAGTTGACGGTGCTCGTGTTGCTGATATTCAAGCTGACAGCTGACGAGGAATGAGTTGACATGTCTGGCTCAATCGCGGAGTCTGCACTGCTGTTGATGATGCTTTGACAGAGCACTTCCGACGTTGACGTTGACAGCGGTGGAGCAACGCTAGCGGGCGCAATCGATGGTGATATGAATGAATCGGAGAAAG